>NW_028270162.1:67081943-67398080 GCF_037043375.1 Chiloscyllium plagiosum
ATCCCTGTCACTAACTGAGATTCAATCCCTGTCACTGACAGAGGTTCAATCCCTGTCACTGACAGAGGTTCCATCCCTGTCACTGACTGAGGCTAAATCACTGACATTGACTGAGATTCACTCCCTGTCACTAACTGAAATTCAATCCTGTCACTGACTGAGGTTCAATCCCTGTCACTGACTGAGATTCAATTCCTGTCACTGACTGAGATTCAATCCTTGTCACTGACTGAGGTTCAATCCCTGTCACTAACTGAGATGCAATTCCTACCACTAACTGAGATTCAATCCCTGCAATTGACTGAGATTCAATCCCTGCCACTGACTGAGGTTCAATCTTTGACACAGACTGAGATTCAATCACTGTCACTCAATGAGTTTCAATCCCTGTCACTGACTGATGTTCAATCCCAGTCACTGACTGAGGTTCAATCCCTGTCACTGCCTGAGGTTCAATCCCTGTCACTGACTGAGGATCAATCCCTGTCACTAATTGAGATTCAATTACTGTCGCTGACTGAGGTTCAATCCCAGTCACTGACTGAGGTTCAATCCCTGTCACTGACTGATGCTCAATCCCTATCACTGACTGAAACTCAATCACTGTCACAGACTGAGATTCAATCCCAGTCACAGACTGAGATTCAATCCCTGACACTGACTGAGGTCAATCATGATCACTGACTGAAATTAAATCCCTGTCACAGACTGAAATTCAATCCCTGTCACTGACTGAAACTCAATCCCAGTCACAGACTGAGATTCAATCCCTGTCACAGACTGAGATTCAATCCCTGTCACTGACAGAGCCTCAGTCCCTGTTACTGACTGCGATTCAATCCCTGTCACTGACCGAGATTCAATCTGTGTCACAGACTGAGATTCAATCCCTCTCACTGATTGAGATTCAATCCCTGTCACTGACTGATGTTCAATCCCTGTCACAGACTGAGGGTCAATCCCTGTCACTGACTGAAACTCAATCCCTGTCACTGACTGAGATTCGATCCCTGTCACTGTCTGAGGGTCAATCCCTGTCACTGACTGAGATTCAATCTCTGTCACTGACTGAGATTCAATCCCTGTCACTGTCTGAGATTCAATCCCTGTCACTGATTGAGGCTCAATACCTGTCACTGATTGAGGCTCATTCCCTGTCACTGAGTGAGATTCAATCCCTGTCACTGATTGAGGATCAATCCCTGTCACAGACTGAGATTCAATCCCTGTCTCTGACTGTGGTTCAATCCCTGTCACTGACTGAGGTTTAATCCCAGTCACTGACAGCGGTTCAATCCCAGACACTGAAGGAGGTTCAATCCCTGTCACTGACTGAGATTCAATCCCTGTCACAGACTGAGATTCAATCCTTGTCACTGACTGAGGTTCAATCCCTGTCACTGACTGACGTTCAATACCTGTCACAGACTGAGATTCAATCGCTGTCACTGACTGAGATTCAATCCCTGTCACTGACTGAGGGTCAATCCCTATCACTGACTGAAACTCAATCCCTGTCACTAACTGAAATTCAATCCCTGTCACAGACTGAGATTCAATCCCTGTCACTGACTGACGTTCAATCCCTGTCACAGACTGAGATTCAATCGCTGTCACTGACTGAGATTCAATCCCTGCCACTGACTGACGTTCAATCCCTGTCACTGACTGAGGATCAATCGCTATCACTGACTGAAACTCCATCCCTGTTACTGACTGATATTCAATCCCTGTCACAGACTGAGATTCAATCCCTGTCACTGATTGAGGTTCAATCCCTGTCACTGACTGAAACTCAATCCCTGTCACTGACTGAAATTCAATCACTGTCACTGACTGAGGGTCAATTCCTGTCACTGACTGAGGATCAATCCCTGTCACTGACAAAGGTCCAATCCCTGTCACAGACTAAGAATCAATCGGTGTCACTGACTGAGGGTCAATCCCTATCACAGACCGAAACTCAATCCCTCCCACTGACTGAGATTCAAAACCCTGTCACTGTCTGAGGGTCAATCCCTGTCACTGACTGAGATTCAATCCCTGTCACTGCCTAAGGCCCAATACCTGTATCAGACTGAAATTCCATCCCTGTCACTGACTGAGATTCAATCCCTGTCACTGTCTGAGGCTCAATTCCTGTCTCAGACTGAAACTCAATCCCTGTCACTGACTGAGATTCGATCCCTGTCACTGTCTGAGGGTCAATCCCTGTCACTGACTGAGATTCACTCCCTGTCACTAACTGAAATTCAATCCCTGTCACAGACTGAGATTCAATCCCTGTCACTGACTGAGGTTCAATCCCTGTCACTGACTGAGATTCAATCCTTGTCACTGACTGAGGTTCAATCCCTGTCACTAACTGAGATGCAATTCCTACCACTGACTGAGATTCAATCCCTGCAATTGACTGAGATTCAATCCCTGCCACTGACTGAGGTTCAATCTTTGACACAGACTGAGATTCAATCACTGTCACTCAATGAGTTTCAATCCCTGTCACTGACTGATGTTCAATCCCAGTCACTGACTGAGGTTCAATCCCTGTCACTGCCTGAGGTTCAATCCCTGTCACTGACTGAGGTTCAATCCCTGTCACTAATTGAGATTCAATTACTGTCGCTGACTGAGGTTCAATCCCAGTCACTGACTGAGGTTCAATCCCTGTCACTGACTGATGCTCAATCCCTATCACTGACTGAAACTCAATCACTGTCACAGACTGAGATTCAATCCCAGTCACAGACTGAGATTCAATCCCTGACACTGACTGAGGTCAATCATGATCACTGACTGAAATTCAATCCCTGTCACTGACTGAAACTCAATCCCAGTCACAGACTGAGATTCAATCCCTGTCACAGACTGAGATTCAATCCCTGTCACTGACAGAGCCTCAGTCCCTGTTACTGACTGCGATTCAATCCCTGTCACTGACCGAGATTCAATCTGTGTCACAGACTGAGATTCAATCCCTCTCACTGATTGAGATTCAATCCCTGTCACTGACTGATATTCAATCCCTGTCACAGACTGAGGGTCAATCCCTATCACTGACTGAAACTCAATCCCTGTCACTGACTGAGATTCGATCCCTGTCACTGTCTGAGGGTCAATCCCTGTCACTGACTGAGATTCAATCCCTGTCACTGACTGAGATTCAATCCCTGTCACTGTCTGAGATTCAATCCCTGTCACTGATTGAGGCTCAATACCTGTCACTGATTGAGGCTCATTCCCTGTCACTGAGTGAGATTCAATCCCTGTCACTGATTGAGGATCAATCCCTGTCACAGACTGAGATTCAATCCCTGTCTCTGACTGTGGTTCAATCCCTGTCACTGACTGAGGTTTAATCCCAGTCACTGACAGCGGTTCAATCCCAGACACTGAAGGAGGTTCAATCCCTGTCACTGACTGAGATTCAATCCCTGTCACAGACTGAGATTCAATCCTTGTCACTGACTGAGGTTCAATCCCTGTCACTGACTGACGTTCAATACCTGTCACAGACTGAGATTCAATCGCTGTCACTGACTGAGATTCAATCCCTGTCACTGACTGAGGGTCAATCCCTATCACTGACTGAAACTCAATCCATGTCACTAACTGAAATTCAATCCCTGTCACAGACTGAGATTCAATCCCTGTCACTGACTGACGTTCAATCCCTGTCACAGACTGAGATTCAATCGCTGTCACTGACTGAGATTCAATCCCTGCCACTGACTGACGTTCAATCCCTGTCACTGACTGAGGATCAATCGCTATCACTGACTGAAACTCCATCCCTGTTACTGACTGATATTCAATCCCTGTCACAGACTGAGATTCAATCCCTGTCACTGACTGAGATTAAGTTCCTGTCACTTTCTGAGAATCAATTCCTGTTAATGGCTGAGGTTCAATCGCTGTCACTGACTGAAATTCAAAATCTGTCGCTGACTAAGGTTCAATCCCTGTCACTGACTGAGGTTCAATCCCTGTCACTGACTGAGATTCAATCCCTGTCACTAACTGTGATTCAATTCCTATCACTGATTGAGATTCAAATCCCTGTCAATAACTGCGAATCAATCCCAGTCATTGATAGAGGTTCAATCCCTGTCTCTGACTGTGGTTCAATCCCTGTCACTGTGCTGAGGTTCAATCCCAGTCACTGACAGTGGTTCAATGCCAGACACTAAAGGAGGTTCAATTCCTGTCACTGACTGAGATTCAATCCCTGTCACAGACTGAGATTCAATCACTGTCACTGACTGAGGTTCAATCCCTGTCACTGACTGACGTTCAATACCTGTCACAGACTGAGATTCAATCGCTGTCACTGACTAATATTCAATCCCTGTCACTGACTGAGGATCAATCCCTATCACTGACTGAAACTCCATCCCTGTCACTGACTGAGATTCAATCCCTGTCACAGACTGAGATTCAATCCCTGTCACTGACAGACGTTCAATCCCTGTCACAGACTGAGATTCAATCGCTGTCACTGACTGAGATTCAATGCCTGTCACTGACTGAGGTTCAATCCCTGACACTGACTGAGATTCAATCCCTGCCACTGACGGAGGTTCAATCCCTGTCACAGACTGAGGCTCAATCCCTGTGACTGACTGAGGCTCAATCCCGGTCACTGACTGAGATTCAATACCTGTCACTGTTTGATGGTTAATCCCAGTCACTGACTGAGATTCAATTCCTGTCACTGACTGAGGTTCAAACCCAGTCACAGACTGAGGTTCAATTCCTGTCACTGAATGAAATTCAATCCCTGTCACAGACTGAGATTCAATCCCGGTCACTGACTGAGATTCAATCCCTGTCACTGACTGAAATTTAATCCCTTACACTGACTGAGGGTCAATCCCTGTCACTGACTGAAACTCAATCCCTGTCACTGACTGAGATTCAATCCCTGTCACAGACTGAGATTCAATCCCTGTCACTGACTGAGTTCCAATCCCTGTCACTAACTGAGATTCAATCCCTGTCACTGACAGAGGTTCAATCCCTGTCACTGACAGAGGTTCCATCCCTGTCACTGACTGAGGCTAAATCACTGACATTGACTGAGATTCACTCCCTGTCACTAACTGAAATTCAATCCTGTCACTGACTGAGGTTCAATCCCTGTCACTGACTGAGATTCAATTCCTGTCACTGACTGAGATTCAATCCTTGTCACTGACTGAGGTTCAATCCCTGTCACTAACTGAGATGCAATTCCTACCACTAACTGAGATTCAATCCCTGCAATTGACTGAGATTCAATCCCTGCCACTGACTGAGGTTCAATCTTTGACACAGACTGAGATTCAATCACTGTCACTCAATGAGTTTCAATCCCTGTCACTGACTGATGTTCAATCCCAGTCACTGACTGAGGTTCAATCCCTGTCACTGCCTGAGGTTCAATCCCTGTCACTGACTGAGGTTCAATCCCTGTCACTAATTGAGATTCAATTACTGTCGCTGACTGAGGTTCAATCCCAGTCACTGACTGAGGTTCAATCCCTGTCACTGACTGATGCTCAATCCCTATCACTGACTGAAACTCAATCACTGTCACAGACTGAGATTCAATCCCAGTCACAGACTGAGATTCAATCCCTGACACTGACTGAGGTCAATCATGATCACTGACTGAAATTAAATCCCTGTCACAGACTGAAATTCAATCCCTGTCACTGACTGAAACTCAATCCCAGTCACAGACTGAGATTCAATCCCTGTCACAGACTGAGATTCAATCCCTGTCACTGACAGAGCCTCAGTCCCTGTTACTGACTGCGATTCAATCCCTGTCACTGACCGAGATTCAATCTGTGTCACAGACTGAGATTCAATCCCTCTCACTGATTGAGATTCAATCCCTGTCACTGACTGATGTTCAATCCCTGTCACAGACTGAGGGTCAATCCCTGTCACTGACTGAAACTCAATCCCTGTCACTGACTGAGATTCGATCCCTGTCACTGTCTGAGGGTCAATCCCTGTCACTGACTGAGATTCAATCTCTGTCACTGACTGAGATTCAATCCCTGTCACTGTCTGAGATTCAATCCCTGTCACTGATTGAGGCTCAATACCTGTCACTGATTGAGGCTCATTCCCTGTCACTGAGTGAGATTCAATCCCTGTCACTGATTGAGGATCAATCCCTGTCACAGACTGAGATTCAATCCCTGTCTCTGACTGTGGTTCAATCCCTGTCACTGACTGAGGTTTAATCCCAGTCACTGACAGCGGTTCAATCCCAGACACTGAAGGAGGTTCAATCCCTGTCACTGACTGAGATTCAATCCCTGTCACAGACTGAGATTCAATCCTTGTCACTGACTGAGGTTCAATCCCTGTCACTGACTGACGTTCAATACCTGTCACAGACTGAGATTCAATCGCTGTCACTGACTGAGATTCAATCCCTGTCACTGACTGAGGGTCAATCCCTATCACTGACTGAAACTCAATCCCTGTCACGAACTGAAATTCAATCCCTTTCACAGACTGAGATTCAATCCCTGTCACTGACTGACGTTCAATCCCTGTCACAGACTGAGATTCAATCGCTGTCACTGACTGAGATTCAATCCCTGCCACTGACTGACGTTCAATCCCTGTCACTGACTGAGGATCAATCGCTATCACTGACTGAAACTCCATCCCTGTTACTGACTGATATTCAATCCCTGTCACAGACTGAGATTCAATCCCTGTCACTGATTGAGGTTCAATCCCTGTCACTGACTGAAACTCAATCCCTGTCACTGACTGAAATTCAATCACTGTCACTGACTGAGGGTCAATTCCTGTCACTGACTGAGGATCAATCCCTGTCACTGACAAAGGTCCAATCCCTGTCACAGACTAAGATTCAATCGGTGTCACTGACTGAGGGTCAATCCCTATCACAGACCGAAACTCAATCCCTCCCACTGACTGAGATTCAAAACCCTGTCACTGTCTGAGGGTCAATCCCTGTCACTGACTGAGATTCAATCCCTGTCACTGCCTAAGGCCCAATACCTGTATCAGACTGAAATTCCATCCCTGTCACTGACTGAGATTCAATCCCTGTCACTGTCTGAGGCTCAATTCCTGTCTCAGACTGAAACTCAATCCCTGTCACTGACTGAGATTCGATCCCTGTCACTGTCTGAGGGTCAATCCCTGTCACTGACTGAGATTCACTCCCTGTCACTAACTGAAATTCAATCCTGTCACTGACTGAGGTTCAATCCCTGTCACTGACTGAGATTCAATCCTTGTCACTGACTGAGGTTCAATCCCTGTCACTAACTGAGATGCAATTCCTACCACTGACTGAGATTCAATCCCTGCAATTGACTGAGATTCAATCCCTGCCACTGACTGAGGTTCAATCTTTGACACAGACTGAGATTCAATCACTGTCACTCAATGAGTTTCAATCCCTGTCACTGACTGATGTTCAATCCCAGTCACTGACTGAGGTTCAATCCCTGTCACTGCCTGAGGTTCAATCCCTGTCACTGACTGAGGTTCAATCCCTGTCACTAATTGAGATTCAATTACTGTCGCTGACTGAGGTTCAATCCCAGTCACTGACTGAGGTTCAATCCCTGTCACTGACTGATGCTCAATCCCTATCACTGACTGAAACTCAATCACTGTCACAGACTGAGATTCAATCCCAGTCACAGACTGAGATTCAATCCCTGACACTGACTGAGGTCAATCATGATCACTGACTGAAATTCAATCCCTGTCACAGACTGAAACTCAATCCCAGTCACAGACTGAGATTCAATCCCTGTCACAGACTGAGATTCAATCCCTGTCACTGACAGAGCCTCAGTCCCTGTTACTGACTGCGATTCAATCCCTGTCACTGACTGATATTCAATCCCTGTCACAGACTGAGGGTCAATCCCTATCACTGACTGAAACTCAATCCCTGTCACTGACTGAGATTCGATCCCTGTCACTGTCTGAGGGTCAATCCCTGTCACTGACTGAGATTCAATCCCTGTCACTGACTGAGATTCAATCCCTGTCACTGTCTGAGATTCAATCCCTGTCACTGATTGAGGCTCAATACCTGTCACTGATTGAGGCTCATTCCCTGTCACTGAGTGAGATTCAATCCCTGTCACTGATTGAGGATCAATCCCTGTCACAGACTGAGATTCAATCCCTGTCTCTGACTGTGGTTCAATCCCTGTCACTGACTGAGGTTTAATCCCAGTCACTGACAGCGGTTCAATCCCAGACACTGAAGGAGGTTCAATCCCTGTCACTGACTGAGATTCAATCCCTGTCACAGACTGAGATTCAATCCTTGTCACTGACTGAGGATCAATCCCTGTCACTGACTGACGTTCAATCCCTGTCACAGACTGAGATTCAATCGCTGTCACTGACTGAGATTCAATCCCTGCCACTGACTGACGTTCAATCCCTGTCACTGACTGAGGATCAATCGCTATCACTGACTGAAACTCCATCCCTGTTACTGACTGATATTCAATCCCTGTCACAGACTGAGATTCAATCCCTGTCACTGATTGAAGTTCAATCCCTGTCACTGACTGAAACTCAATCCCTGTCACTGACTGAAATTCAATCACTGTCACTGACTGAGGGTCAATTCCTGTCACTGACTGAGGATCAATCCCTGTCACTGACAAAGGTCCAATCCCTGTCACAGACTAAGATTCAATCCCTGTCACTGACTGAGGGTCAATCCCTATCACAGACGAAACTCAATCCCTCCCACTGACTGAGATTCAAAACCCTGTCACTGTCTGAGGGTCAATCCCTGTCACTGACTGAGATTCAATCCCTGTCACTGCCTGAGGCCCAATACCTGTATCAGACTGAAATTCCATCCCTGTCACTGACTGAGATTCAATCCCTGTCACTGTCTGAGGCTCAATTCCTGTCTCAGACTGATATTCAAACCCAATCACAGACTGAGATTCAATCCCTTTCACACACTGAGATTCAATCCCTGTCACTGATTGAGGCTCAATCTCTGTCACAGACTGAGATTCAATCCCTGTCACTGACTGAGATTCAATCACTGTCACATACTGAGATTCAATCCCTGTCACTGACTGAGGTTCAAGCCCTGTCCCTGTCTGAAGGTCAATCCCAGTCATTGTCTGAGGGTCAATCCCAGTCACTCACTGAGATTCAATCCCTGTTACTGACAAAGGTCCAATCCCAGTCACAGACTAAGATTCAATCCCTGTCACTGACTGAGGGTCAATCCCTATCACAGACCGAAACTCAATCCCTGCCACTGACTGAGATTCAATCCCTGTCACTGTCTGAGGGTCAATCCCAGTCACTGACTGAGATTCAATCCCTGTCACTGACTGAGGGTCAATCCCTATCACTGACTGAAACTCAATCCCTGTCACTGACTGAGATTCGATCCCTGTCACTGTCTGAGGGTCAATCCCTGTCACTGACTGAGATTCAATCCCTGTCACTGACTGAGAATCAATCCCTGTCACTGTCTGAGATTCAATCCCTGTCACTGACTGAGGCTCAATACCTGTCACTGATTGAGGCTCATTCCCTGTCACTGAGTGAGATTCATTTCCCTGTCACTGATTGAGGATCAATCCCTGTCACAGACTGAGATTCAATCCCTGTCTCTGACTGTGGTTCAATCCCTATCACTGACTGAAACTCAATCCCTGTCACTGACTGAGATTCAAACCCTGTCACTGACTGAGGGTCAATCCCTATCACTGACTGAAACTCAATCCCTGTCACTGACTGAGATTCAATCCCTGTCACAGACTGAGATTCAATCCCTGTCTCTGACTGACGTTCAATCCCTGTCACAGACTGAGATTCAATCGCTGTCACTGACTGAGATTCAATCCCTGTCACTGATTGAGGTTCAATCCCTGTCACTGACTGAAACTCAATCCCTGTCACTGACTGAAATTCAATCACTGTCACTGACTGAGGGTCAATTCCTGTCACTGACTGAGGATCAATCCCTGTCACAGACTGAGATTCAATCGCTGTCACTGACTGAGGTCAATCCCTATCACTGACTGAAATTCAATCCTGTCACTGACTGAGGTTCAATCACTGTCACTGACTGAGATTCAATCCCTGCCACTGACGGAGATTCAATCCCTGTCACTGACGGAGATTCAGTCCCTGTCACTGACTGAGGTACAATCCCTGTCACTGACTAAGGTTCAATCCCTGTCACTGACTGAGGTTCAATCCCTGTCACTGACTGAGATTCCATCCCTGTCACTGACTGAGATTCAATCCCTGTCACTAACTGAGATTCAATCCCTGTCACAGACTGAGATTCAATCCCTGTCACTGACTGGGATTAAATTCCTGTCACTTACTGAGAATCAATTCCTGTTAATGGCTGAGGTTCAATCGCTGTCACTGACTGAAATTCAAAATCTGTCGCTGACTAAGGTTCAATCCCTGTCACTGACTGAGGTTCAATCCCTGTCACTGACTGAGATTCAATCCCTGTCACTGACTGAGTTTCAATCCCTGTCACTGAATGAGGCTCAATACCTGTCACTAACTGTGATTCAATTCCTGTCACTGATTGAGATTCAATCCCTGTCAATAACTGCGAATCAATCCCAGTCACTGATAGAGGTTCAATCCCTGTCTCTGACTGTGGTTCAATCCCTGTCACTGTACTGAGGTTCAATCCAAGTCACTGACAGCGGTTCAATCCCAGACACTGAAGGAGGTTCAATTCCTGTCACTGACTGAGATTCAATCCCTGTCACAGACTGAGATTCAATCCATGAAACTGACTGAGGTTCAATCCCTGTCACTGACTGACGTTCAATACCTGTCACAGACTGAGATTCAATCGCTGTCACTGACTGAGATTCAATCCCTGTCACTGACTGACGTTCAATCCCTGTCACTGACTGAGGATCAATCCCAATCACTGACTGAAACTCCATCCCTGTCACTGACTGAGATTCAATCCCTGTCACAGACTGAGATTCAATCCCTGTCACTGACTGACGTTCAATCCCTGTCACAGACTGAGATTCAATCGCTGTCACTGACTGAGATTCAGTCCCTGTCACTGACTGACGTTCAATCCCAGTCACTGACTGAGGATCAATCCCTATCACTGACTGAAACTCCATCCCTGTCACTGACTGATATTCAATCCCTGTCACAGACTGAGATTCAATCCCTGTCACTGATTGAGGTTCAATCCCTGTCACTGACTGAAACTCAATCCCTGTCACTGACTGAAATTCAATCACTGTCACTGTCTGAGGGTCAATTCCTGTCACTGACTGAGGATCAATCCCTGTCACAGACTGAGATTCAATCGCTGTCACTGACTGAGGTCAATCCCTATCACTGACTGAAATTCAATTACTGTCACTGACTGAGGTTCAATCACTGTCACTGACTGAGATTCAATCCCTGCCACTGACGGAGATTCAATCCCTGTCACTGACGGAGATTCAGTCCCTGTCACTGACTGAGGTACAATCCCTGTCACTGACGGAGGGTCAATCCCAGTCACTGACTGAGATTCAGTCCCTGTCAATGACTGAAATTCAATCCGTTTCACAGATGAGATTCAATCCCTGCCACTGACTGATGTTCAATCCCTGACACTGACTGAGGATCAATCCCTGTCACTGACTGAGGTTCAATCCCTGTTACTGACTGACTGTTAATTCCCAGTCACTGACTGAGATTCAATCCCTGTCACTGACTGAGATTTAATCCACGTCACTGACTGAGGATGAATCCCTGACACTGACTGAGATTCAATAACTGTCACTGACGGAGTTTCAATCCCTGTCACTTTCTGAGGCTCAATTCCTGTCACTGACTGAGATTCAATCCAAGTCACAGACTGAGATTCAACTCCTATCACTTCTGAGCGTCAATCCCTGTCACTGATTGAGATTCAATTCCCGTCACTTACTGAGATTCAATCCCTGTCACTGACTAAGGTTGAATCCCTGTCACTGACGGAGGTTCAATCCCTGTCACTGTCTGAGGATCAATCCCTGTTCCTGACGGAGGTTCAATCCCTGTCACTGACTGAGGTTCAATCCTTGTCACTGACTGAATGTCAATCCCAGTCATTGACTGAGATTCAATCCCTGTCACTGACTGAGATTCAAGCCCTGTCACTGACTGAGATTCAATCCCTGTCACTGTCTGAGGGTCAATCCCTGTCACTGACTGAGATTCAATCCCTGTCACTGTCTGAGGCTCAATCCCACTCTCAGACTGATATTCAATCCCTGTCATAGACTGAGATTCAATCCCTTTCACACACTGAGATTCAATTCCTGTCACTGACTGAGGCCCAATCCCTGTCACTGATTGAGGCTCAATCTCTGTCACAGACTGAGATTCAATCACTGTCACAGACTGAGATTCAATCCCTGTCACTGACTGAGATTAAATTCCTGTCACTTTCTGAGAATCAATTCCTGTTAATGGCTGAGGTTCAATCGCTGTCACTGACTGAAATTCAAAATCTGTCGCTGACTAAGTTTCAATCCCTGTCACTGACTGAGATTCAATCCCTGTCACTGACTGAGATTCCATCCCTGTCACTGACTGAGATTCAATCCCTGTCACTAACTGAGATTCAATCCCTGTCACAGACTGAGATTCAATCCCTGTCACTGACTGACATTCAATCCCTGTCACAGACTGAGATTCAATCGCTGTCACTGACTGATATTCAATGCCTGTCACTGACTGAGGTTCAATCCCTGACACTGACGGAGGTTCAATCCCTGTCACAGACTGAGGCTCAATCCCTGTGACTGACTGAAGCTCAATGCCTGTCATTGACTGAGATTCAATACTTGTCACTGTTTGATGATTAATCCCAGTCACTGACTGAGATTCAATTCCTGTCACTGACAGAGGTTCCAACCCAGTCACAGACTGAGGTTCAATTCCTGTCACTGACTGAGATTCAATCCCTGTCACTGACTGAGATTCAATCCCTGTCACAGACTGAGATTCAATCCCTGTCACTGACTGACGTTCAATCCCTGTCACAGACTGAGATTCAATCGGTGTCACTGACTGACATTCAATGCCTGTCACTGACTGAGGATCAATCCCTATCACTGACTGAAACTCCATCCCTGTCACTGACTGAGATTCAATCCCTGTCACTAACTGAGATTCAATCCCTGTCACAGACTGAGATTCAATCCCTGTCACTGACTGACATTCAATCCCTGTCACAGACTGAGATTCAATCGCTGTCACTGACTGAGATTCAATGCCTGTCACTGACTGAGATTCAATCCCTGCCACTGACGGAGGTTCAATCCCTGTCACAGACTGAGGCTCAATCCCTGTGACTGACTGAAGCTCAATGCCTGTCACTGACTGAGATTCAATACTTGTCACTGTTTGATGGTTAATCCCAGTCACAGACTGAGGTTCAATTCCTGTCACTGAATGAAATTCAATCCCTGTCACTGACAGAGGTTCTATCCCTGTCACTGACTGAGATTCAATTCCTGTCACTGACTGAGATTCAATCCCTGTCACTGACTGAGATTCAATCCCTGTCACTGAATGAGATTCAATCCCTGTCCCTGACTGAGATTCAATCCCTGTCACTGAATGAGATTCAATCCCTGTCACTGACTGAGATTCAATTCATGTCACTGACTGAGATTCAATCCCTGTCACTAACTGAGACACAATTCCTACCACTGATTGAGATTCAATCCCTCAAACTGACTGAGATTCAATCCCTGGCACTGACTGAGATTCACTTCCTGTGACTGACTGAGATTCAATCCCTGTCACTGCCTGATGTTCAATCACTGACATTGACTGAGATTCACTCCCTGTCACTAACTGAAATTCAATCCCTGTAACTGACTGAGATTTAATCCCTGTCACTGACTGAGATTCAATTCCTGTCACTGACTGAGATTCAATCCCTGTCACTGATTGAGATTCAAAACCTGTCACTGACTGAGATTCAGTCCCTGTCACTGTCTGAGGTACAATCCCTGTCACAGACTGAGATTCAATCCCTGTCTCTGACTGTGGTTCAATCCCTGTCACTGACTGAGGTTTAATCCCAGTCACTGACAGCGGTTCAATCCCAGACACTGAAGGAGGTTCAATCCCTGTCACTGACTGAGATTCAATCCCTGTCACAGACTGAGATTCAATCCTTGTCACTGACTGAGGTTCAATCCCTGTCACTGACTGACGTTCAATACCTGTCACAGACTGAGATTCAATCGCTGTCACTGACTGAGATTCAATCCCTGTCACTGACTGAGGGTCAATCCCTATCACTGACTGAAACTCAATCCCTGTCACTAACTGAAATTCAATCCCTGTCACAGACTGAGATTCAATCCCTGTCACTGACTGACGTTCAATCCCTGTCACAGACTGAGATTCAATCGCTGTCACTGACTGAGATTCAATCCCTGCCACTGACTGACGTTCAATCCCTGTCACTGACTGAGGATCAATCGCTATCACTGACTGAAACTCCATCCCTGTTACTGACTGATATTCAATCCCTGTCACAGACTGAGATTCAATCCCTGTCACTGATTGAGGTTCAATCCCTGTCACTGACTGAAACTCAATCCCTGTCACTGACTGAAATTCAATCACTGTCACTGACTGAGGGTCAATTCCTGTCACTGACTGAGGATCAATCCCTGTCACTGACAAAGGTCCAATCCCTGTCACAGACTAAGATTCAATCCCTGTCACTGACTGAGGGTCAATCCCTATCACAGACGAAACTCAATCCCTCCCACTGACTGAGAATCAAAACCCTGTCACTGTCTGAGGGTCAATCCCTGTCACTTTCTGAGATTCAATCCCTGTCACTGCCTGAGGCCCAATACCTGTATCAGACTGAAATTCCATCCCTGTCACTGACTGAGATTCAATCCCTGTCACTGTCTGAGGCTCAATTCCTGTCTCAGACTGATATTCAAACACAGTCACAGACTGAGATTCAATCCCTTTCACACACTGAGATTCAATCCCTGTCACTGATTGAGGCTCAATCTCTGTCACAGACTGAGATTCAATCCCTGTCACTGACTGAGATTCAATCACTGTCACATACTGAGATTCAATCCCTGTCACTGACTGAGGGTCAATCCCTATCACAGACCGAAACTCAATCCCTGCCACTGACTGAGATTCAAACCCTGTCACTGTCTGAGGGTCAATCCCAGTCACTGACTGAGATTCAATCCCTGTCACTGACTGAGGGTCAATCCCTATCACTGACTGAAACTCAATCCCTGTCACTGACTGAGATTCGATCCCTGTCACTGTCTGAGGGTCAATCCCTGTCACTGACTGAGATTCAATCCCTGTCACTGACTGAGAATCAATCCCTGTCACTGTCTGAGATTCAATCCCTGTCACTGACTGAGGCTCAATACCTGTCACTGATTGAGGCTCATTCCCTGTCACTGAGTGAGATTCAATCCCTGTCACTGATTGAGGATCAATCCCTGTCACAGACTGAGATTCAATCCCTGTCTCTGACTGTGGTTCAATCCCTATCACTGACTGAAACTCAATCCCTGTCACTGACTGAGATTCAATCCCTGTCACATACTGAGGGTCAATCCCTATCACTGACTGAAACTCAATCCCTGTCACTAGCTGAGATTCAATCCCTGTCACAGACTGAGATTCAATCCCTGTCTCTGACTGACGTTCAATCCCTGTCACAGACTGAGATTCAATCGCTGTCACTGACTGAGATTCAATCCCTGTCACTGATTGAGGTTCAATCCCTGTCACTGACTGAAACTCAATCCCTGTCACTGACTGAAATTCAATCACTGTCACTGACTGAGGGTCAATTCCTGTCACTGACTGAGGATCAATCCCTGTCACAGACTGAGATTCAATCGCTGTCACTGACTGAGGTCAATCCCTATCACTGACTGAAATTCAATCCTGTCACTGACTGAGGTTCAATCACTGTCACTGACTGAGATTCAATCCCTGCCACTGACGGAGATTCAATCCCTGTCACTGACGGAGATTCAGTCCCTGTCACTGACTGAGGTACAATCCCTGTCACTGACGGAGGGTCAATCCCTGTCACTGACTGATGTTCAATCCCTGACACTGACTGAGGATCAATCCCTGTCACTGACTGAGGTTCAATCCCTGTTACTGACTGACTGTTAATTCCCTGACACTGACTGAGATTCAATCCCTGTCACGAACTGAGATTTAATCCACGTCACTGACTGAGGATGAATCCCTGACACTGACTGAGATTCAATAACTGTCACTGACGGAGTTTCAATCCCTGTCACTGACTGAGGCTCAATTCCTGTCACTGACTGAGATTCAATCCAAGTCACAGACTGAGATTCAACTCCTATCACTTCTGAACGTCAATCCCTGTCACTGATTGAGATTCAATTCCCGTCACTTACTGAGATTCAATCCCTGTCACTGACTAAGGTTGAATCCCTGTCACTGACGGAGGTTCAATCCCTGTCACTGTCTGAGGATCAATCCCTGTCACTGACGGAGGTTCAATCCCTGTCACTGACTGAGGTTCAATCCTTGTCACTGACTGAATGTCAATCCCAGTCATTGACTGAGATTCAATCCCTGTCACTGACTGAGATTCAAGCCCTGTCACTGACTGAGATTCAATCCCTGTCACTGTCTGAGGGTCAATCCCTGTCACTGACTGAGATTCAATCCCTGTCACTGTCTGAGGCTCAATCCCACTCTCAGACTGATATTCAATCCCTGTCATAGACTGAGATTCAATCCCTTTCACACACTGAGATTCAATTCCTGTTACTGACTGAGGCCCAATCCCTGTCACTGATTGAGGCTCAATCTCTGTCACAGACTGAGATTCAATCACTGTCACAGACTGAGATTCAATCCCTGTCACTGACTGAGATTAAATTCCTGTCACTTTCTGAGAATCAATTCCTGTTAATGGCTGAGGTTCAATCGCTGTCACTGACTGAAATTCAAAATCTGTCGCTGACTAAGGTTCAATCCCTGTCACTGACTGAGGTTCAATCCCTGTCACTGACTGAGATTCAATCCCTGTCACTGACTGAGTTTCAATCCCTGTCACTGAATGAGGCTCAATACCTGTCACTAACTGTGATTCAATTCCTGTCACTGATTGAGATTCAATCCCTGTCAATAACTGCGAATCATTCCCAGTCACTGATAGAGGTTCAATCCCTGTCTCTGACTGTGGTTCAATCCCTGTCACTGTACTGAGGTTCAATCCAAGTCACTGACAGCGGTTCAATCCCAGACACTGAAGGAGGTTCAATTCCTGTCACTGACTGAGATTCAATCCCTGTCACAGACTGAGATTCAATCCATGAAACTGACTGAGGTTCAATCCCTGTCACTGACTGACGTTCAATACCTGTCACAGACTGAGATTCAATCGCTGTCACTGACTGAGATTCAATCCCTGTCACTGACTGAGGGTCAATCCCTATCACTGACTGAAACTCAATCCCTGTCACTAACTGAGATTCAATCCCTGTCACAGACAGAGATTCAATCCCTGTCACTGACTGACGTTCAATCCCTGTCACAGACTGAGATTCAATCGCTGTCACTGACTGAGATTCAATCCCTGTCACTGACTGACGTTCAATCCCTGTCACTGACTGAGGATCAATCCCAATCACTGACTGAAACTCCATCCCTGTCACTGACTGAGATTCAATCCCTGTCACAGACTGAGATTCAATCCCTGTCACTGACTGACGTTCAATCCCTGTCACAGACTGAGATTCAATCGCTGTCACTGACTGAGATTCAGTCCCTGTCACTGACTGACGTTCAATCCCTGTCACTGACTGAGGATCAATCCCTATCACTGACTGAATTTCAATCACTGTCACTGACTGAGGGTCAATCCCTGTCACTGACTGAGGATCAATCCCAATCACTGACTGAAACTCCATCCCTGTCACTGACTGAGATTCAATCCCTGTCACAGACTGAGATTCAATCGCTGTCACTGACTGAGATTCAGTCCCTGTCACTGACTGATATTCAATCCCTGTCACAGACTGAGATTCAATCCCTGTCACTGATTGAGGTTCAATCCCTGTCACTGACTGAAACTCAATCCCTGTCACTGACTGAAATTCAATCACTGTCACTGACTGAGGGTCAATTCCTGTCACTGACTGAGGATCAATCCCTGTCACAGACTGAGATTCAATCGCTGTCACTGACTGAGGTCAATCCCTATCACTGACTGAAATTGAATTACTGTCACTGACGGAGGTTCAATCACTGTCACTGACTGAGATTCAATCCCTGCCACTGACGGAGATTCAATCCCTGTCACTGACGGAGATTCAGTCCCTGTCACTGACTGAGGTACAATCCCTGTCACTGACGGAGGGTCAATCCCTGTCACTGACTGAGATTCAGTCCCTGTCAATGACTGAAATTCAATCCGTTTCACAGATGAGATTCAATCCCTGCCACTGACTGATGTTCAATCCCTGACACTGACTGAGGATCAATCCCTGTCACTGACTGAGGTTCAATCCCTGTTACTGACTGACTGTTAATTCCCAGTCACTGACTGAGATTCAATCCCTGTCACTGACTGAGATTTAATCCACGTCACTGACTGAGGATGAATCCCTGACACTGACTGAGATTCAATAACTGTCACTGACGGAGTTTCTATCCCTGTCACTTTCTGAGGCTCAATTCCTGTCACTGACTGAGATTCAATCTAAGTCACAGACTGAGATTCAACTCCTATCACAGTCTGAGCGTCAATCCCTGTCACTGATTGAGATTCAATTCCCGTCACTTACTGAGATTCAATCCCTGTCACTGACTAAGGTTGAATCCCTGTCACTGACGGAGGTTCAATCCCTGTCACTGTCTGAGGATCAATCCCTGTCACTGACGGAGGTTCAATCCCTGTCACTGACTGAGGTTCAATCCTTGTCACTGACTGAATGTCAATCCCAGTCATTGACTGAGATTCAATCCCTGTCACTGACTGAGATTCAAGCCCTGTCACTGACTGAGATTCAATCCCTGTCACTGTCTGAGGGTCAATCCCTGTCACTGACTGAGATTCAATCCCTGTCACTGTCTGAGGCTCAATCCCACTCTCAGACTGATATTCAATCCCTGTCATAGACTGAGATTCAATCCCTTTCACACACTGAGATTCAATTCCTGTCACTGACTGAGGCCCAATCCCTGTCACTGATTGAGGCTCAATCTCTGTCACAGACTGAGATTCAATCACTGTCACAGACTGAGATTCAATCCCTGTCACTGACTGAGATTAAATTCCTGTCACTTTCTGAGAATCAATTCCTGTTAATGGCTGAGGTTCAATCGCTGTCACTGACTGAAATTCAAAATCTGTCGCTGACTAAGTTTCAATCCCTGTCACTGACTGTGGTTCAATCCCTGTCACTGACTGAGATTCCATCCCTGTCACTGACTGAGATTCAATCCCTGTCACTAACTGAGATTCAATCCCTGTCACAGACTGAGATTCAATCCCTGTCACTGACTGACATTCAATCCCTGTCACAGACTGAGATACAATCGCTGTCACTGACTGATATTCAATGCCTGTCACTGACTGAGGTTCAATCCCTGACACTGACGGAGGTTCAATCCCTGTCACAGACTGAGGCTCAATCCCTGTGACTGACTGAAGCTCAATGCCTGTCATTGACTGAGATTCAATACTTGTCACTGTTTGATGATTAATCCCAGTCACTGACTGAGATTCAATTCCTGTCACTGACAGAGGTTCCAACCCAGTCACAGACTGAGGTTCAATTCCTGTCACTGACTGAGATTCAATCCCTGTCACTGACAGAGGTTCTATCCCTGTCACTGACTGAGATTCAATTCCTGTCACTGACTGAGATTCAATCCCTGTCACTGACTGAGATTCAATCCCTGTCACAGACTGAGATTCAATCCCTGTCACTGACTGACGTTCAATCCCTGTCACAGACTGAGATTCAATCGGTGTCACTGACTGACATTCAATGCCTGTCACTGACTGAGGATCAATCCCTATCACTGACTGAAACTCCATCCCTGTCACTGACTGAGATTCAATCCCTGTCACTAACTGAGATTCAATCCCTGTCACAGACTGAGATTCAATCCCTGTCACTGACTGACATTCAATCCCTGTCACAGACTGAGATTCAATCGCTGTCACTGACTGAGATTCAATGCCTGTCACTGACTGAGATTCAATCCCTGCCACTGACGGAGGTTCAATCCCTGTCACAGACTGAGGCTCAATCCCTGTGACTGACTGAAGCTCAATGCCTGTCACTGACTGAGATTCAATACTTGTCACTGTTTGATGGTTAATCCCAGTCACAGACTGAGGTTCAATTCCTGTCACTGAATGAAATTCAATCCCTGTCACTGACAGAGGTTCTATCCCTGTCACTGACTGAGATTCAATTCCTGTCACTGACTGAGATTCAATCCCTGTCACTGACTGAGATTCAATCCCTGTCACTGAATGAGATTCAATCCCTGTCCCTGACTGAGATTCAATCCCTGTCACTGAATGAGATTCAATCCCTGTCACTGACTGAGATTCAATTCATGTCACTGACTGAGATTCAATCCCTGTCACTAACTGAGACACAATTCCTACCACTGATTGAGATTCAATCCCTCAAACTGACTGAGATTCAATCCCTGGCACTGACTGAGATTCACTTCCTGTGACTGACTGAGATTCAATCCCTGTCACTGCCTGATGTTCAATCACTGACATTGACTGAGATTCACTCCCTGTCACTAACTGAAATTCAATCCCTGTAACTGACTGAGATTTAATCCCTGTCACTGACTGAGATTCAATTCCTGTCACTGACTGAGATTCAATCCCTGTCACTGATTGAGATTCAAAACCTGTCACTGACTGAGATTCAGTCCCTGTCACTGACTGAGGTACAATCCCTGTCACTGACGGAGGGTCAATCCCTGTCACTGACTGATGTTCAATCCCTGACACTGACTGAGGATCAATCCCTGTCACTGACTGAGGTTCAATCCCTGTTACTGACTGACTGTTAATTCCCTGACACTGACTGAGATTCAATCCCTGTCACGAACTGAGATTTAATCCACGTCACTGACTGAGGATGAATCCCTGACACTGACTGAGATTCAATAACTGTCACTGACGGAGTTTCAATCCCTGTCACTGACTGAGGCTCAATTCCTGTCACTGACTGAGATTCAATCCAAATCACAGACTGAGATTCAACTCCTATCACTTCTGAGCGTCAATCCCTGTCACTGATTGAGATTCAATTCCCGTCACTTACTGAGATTCAATCCCTGTCACTGACTAAGGTTGAATCCCTGTCACTGACGGAGGTTCAATCCCTGTCACTGTCTGAGGATCAATCCCTGTCACTGACGGAGGTTCAATCCCTGTCACTGACTGAGGTTCAATCCTTGTCACTGACTGAATGTCAATCCCAGTCATTGACTGAGATTCAATCCCTGTCACTGACTGAGATTCAAGCCCTGTCACTGACTGAGATTCAATCCCTGTCACTGTCTGAGGGTCAATCCCTGTCACTGACTGAGATTCAATCCCTGTCACTGTCTGAGGCTCAATCCCACTCTCAGACTGATATTCAATCCCTGTCATAGACTGAGATTCAATCCCTTTCACACACTGAGATTCAATTCCTGTCACTGACTGAGGCCCAATCCCTGTCACTGATTGAGGCTCAATCTCTGTCACAGACTGAGATTCAATCACTGTCACAGACTGAGATTCAATCCCTGTCACTGACTGAGATTAAATTCCTGTCACTTTCTGAGAATCAATTCCTGTTAATGGCTGAGGTTCAATCGCTGTCACTGACTGAAATTCAAAATCTGTCGCTGACTAAGGTTCAATCCCTGTCACTGACTGAGGTTCAATCCCTGTCACTGACTGAGATTCAATCCCTGTCACTGACTGAGTTTCAATCCCTGTCACTGAATGAGGCTCAATACCTGTCACTAACTGTGATTCAATTCCTGTCACTGATTGAGATTCAATCCCTGTCAATAACTGCGAATCAATCCCAGTCACTGATAGAGGTTCAATCCCTGTCTCTGACTGTGGTTCAATCCCTTTCACTGTACTGAGGTTCAATCCAAGTCACTGACAGCGGTTCAATCCCAGACACTGAAGGAGGTTCAATTCCTGTCACTGACTGAGATTCAATCCCTGTCACAGACTGAGATTCAATCCATGAAACTGACTGAGGTTCAATCCCTGTCACTGACTGACGTTCAATACCTGTCACAGACTGAGATTCAATCGCTGTCACTGACTGAGATTCAATCCCTGTCACTGACTGAGGGTCAATCCCTATCACTGACTGAAACTCAATCCCTGTCACTAACTGAGATTCAATCCCTGTCACAGACAGAGATTCAATCCCTGTCACTGACTGACGTTCAATCCCTGTCACAGACTGAGATTCAATCGCTGTCACTGACTGAGATTCAATCCCTGTCACTGACTGACGTTCAATCCCTGTCACTGACTGAGGATCAATCCGAATCACTGACTGAAACTCCATCCCTGTCACTGACTGAGATTCAATCCCTGTCACAGACTGAGATTCAATCCCTGTCACTGACTGACGTTCAATCCCTGTCACAGACTGAGATTCAATCGCTGTCACTGACTGAGATTCAGTCCCTGTCACTGACTGACGTTCAATCCCTGTCACTGACTGAGGATCAATCCCTATCACTGACTGAAACTCCATCCCTGTCACTGACTGATATTCAATCCCTGTCACAGACTGAGATTCAATCCCTGTCACTGATTGAGGTTCAATCCCTGTCACTGACTGAAACTCAATCCCTGTCACTGACTGAAATTCAATCACTGTCACTGACTGAGGGTCAATTCCTGTCACTGACTGAGGATCAATCCCTGTCCACAGACTGGGATTCAATCGCTGTCACTGACTGAGGTCAATCCCTATCACTGACTGAAATTCAATTACTGTCACTGACGGAGGTTCAATCACTGTCACTGACTGAGATTCAATCCCTGCCACTGACGGAGATTCAATCCCTGTCACTGACGGAGATTCAGTCCCTGTCACTGACTGAGGTACAATCCCTGTCACTGACGGAGGGTCAATCCCTGTCACTGACTGAGATTCAGTCCCTGTCAATGACTGAAATTCAATCCGTTTCACAGATGAGATTCAATCCCTGCCACTGACTGATGTTCAATCCCTGACACTGACTGAGGATCAATCCCTGTCACTGACTGAGGTTCAATCCCTGTTACTGACTGACTGTTAATTCCCAGTCACTGACTGAGATTCAATCCCTGTCACTGACTGAGATTTAATCCACGTCACTGACTGAGGATGAATCCCTGACACTGACTGAGATTCAATAACTGTCACTGACGGAGTTTCTATCCCTGTCACTTTCTGAGGCTCAATTCCTGTCACTGACTGAGATTCAATCCAAGTCACAGACTGAGATTCAACTCCTATCACAGTCTGAGCGTCAATCCCTGTCACTGATTGAGATTCAATTCCCGTCACTTACTGAGATTCAATCCCTGTCACTGACTAAGGTTGAATCCCTGTCACTGACGGAGGTTCAATCCCTGTCACTGTCTGAGGATCAATCCCTGTCACTGACGGAGGTTCAATCCCTGTCACTGACTGAGGTTCAATCCTTGTCACTGACTGAATGTCAATCCCAGTCATTGACTGAGATTCAATCCCTGTCACTGACTGAGATTCAAGCCCTGTCACTGACTGAGATTCAATCCCTGTCACTGTCTGAGGGTCAATCCCTGTCACTGACTGAGATTCAATCCCTGTCACTGTCTGAGGCTCAATCCCACTCTCAGACTGATATTCAATCCCTGTCATAGACTGAGATTCAATCCCTTTCACACACTGAGATTCAATTCCTGTCACTGACTGAGGCCCAATCCCTGTCACTGATTGAGGCTCAATCTCTGTCACAGACTGAGATTCAATCACTGTCACAGACTGAGATTCAATCCCTGTCACTGACTGAGATTAAATTCCTGTCACTTTCTGAGAATCAATTCCTGTTAATGGCTGAGGTTCAATCGCTGTCACTGACTGAAATTCAAAATCTGTCGCTGACTAAGTTTCAATCCCTGTCACTGACTGAGGTTCAATCCCTGTCACAGACTGAGATTCCATCCCTGTCACTGACTGAGATTCAATCCCTGTCACTAACTGAGATTCAATCCCTGTCACAGACTGCGATTCAATCCCTGTCACTGACTGACATTCAATCCCTGTCACAGACTGAGATTCAATCGCTGTCACTGACTGATATTCAATGCCTGTCACTGACTGAGGTTCAATCCCTGACACTGACGGAGGTTCAATCCCTGTCACAGACTGAGGCTCAATCCCTGTGACTGACTGAAGCTCAATGCCTGTCATTGACTGAGATTCAATACTTGTCACTGTTTGATATTTAATCCCAGTCACTGACTGAGATTCAATTCCTGTCACTGACAGAGGTTCCAACCCAGTCACAGACTGAGGTTCAATTCCTGTCACTGACTGAGATTCAATCCCTGTCACTGACAGAGGTTCTATCCCTGTCACTGACTGAGATTCAATTCCTGTCACTGACTGAGATTCAATCCCTGTCACTGACTGAGATTCAATCCCTGTCACAGACTGAGATTCAATCCCTGTCACTGACTGACGTTCAATCCCTGTCACAGACTGAGATTCAATCGGTGTCACTGACTGACATTCAATGCCTGTCACTGACTGAGGATCAATCCCTATCACTGACTGAAACTCCATCCCTGTCACTGACTGAGATTCAATCCCTGTCACTAACTGAGATTCAATCCCTGTCACAGACTGAGATTCAATCCCTGTCACTGACTGACATTCAATCCCTGTCACAGACTGAGATTCAATCGCTGTCACTGACTGAGATTCAATGCCTGTCACTGACTGAGATTCAATCCCTGCCACTGACGGAGGTTCAATCCCTGTCACAGACTGAGGCTCAATCCCTGTGACTGACTGAAGCTCAATGCCTGTCACTGACTGAGATTCAATACTTGTCACTGTTTGATGGTTAATCCCAGTCACAGACTGAGGTTCAATTCCTGTCACTGAATGAAATTCAATCCCTGTCACTGACAGAGGTTCTATCCCTGTCACTGACTGAGATTCAATTCCTGTCACTGACTGAGATTCAATCCCTGTCACTGACTGAGATTCAATCCCTGTCACTGAATGAGATTCAATCCCTGTCCCTGACTGAGATTCAATCCCTGTCACTGAATGAGATTCAATCCCTGTCACTAACTGAGATTCAATTCATGTCACTGACTGAGATTCAATCCCTGTCACTAACTGAGACACAATTCCTACCACTGATTGAGATTCAATCCCTCAAACTGACTGAGATTCAATCCCTGGCACTGACTGAGATTCACTTCCTGTGACTGACTGAGATTCAATCCCTGTCACTGCCTGATGTTCAATCACTGACATTGACTGAGATTCACTCCCTGTCACTAACTGAAATTCAATTCCTGTCACTGACTGAGATTCAATCCCTGTCACTGATTGAGATTCAAAACCTGTCACTGACTGAGATTCAGTCCCTGTCACTGACTGAGGTACAATCCCTGTCACTGACGGAGGGTCAATCCCTGTCACTGACTGATGTTCAATCCCTGGCACTGACTGAGGATCAATCCCTGTCACTGACTGAGGTTCAATCCCTGTTACTGACTGACTGTTAATTCCCTGACACTGACTGAGATTCAATCCCTGTCACGAACTGAGATTTAATCCACGTCACTGACTGAGGATGAATCCCTGACACTGACTGAGATTCAATAACTGTCACTGACGGAGTTTCAATCCCTGTCACTGACTGAGGCTCAATTCCTGTCACTGACTGAGATTCAATTCAAGTCACAGACTGAGATTCAACTCCTATCACTTCTGAGCGTCAATCCCTGTCACTGATTGAGATTCAATTCCCGTCACTTACTGAGATTCAATCCCTGTCACTGACTAAGGTTGAATCCCTGTCACTGACGGAGGTTCAATCCCTGTCACTGTCTGAGGATCAATCCCTGTCACTGACGGAGGTTCAATCCCTGTCACTGACTGAGGTTCAATCCTTGTCACTGACTGAATGTCAATCCCAGTCATTGACTGAGATTCAATCCCTGTCACTGACTGAGATTCAAGCCCTGTCACTGACTGAGATTCAATCCCTGTCACTGTCTGAGGGTCAATCCCTGTCACTGACTGAGATTCAATCCCTGTCACTGTCTGAGGCTCAATCCCACTCTCAGACTGATATTCAATCCCTGTCATAGACTGAGATTCAATCCCTTTCACACACTGAGATTCAATTCCTGTCACTGACTGAGGCCCAATCCCTGTCACTGATTGAGGCTCAATCTCTGTCACAGACTGAGATTCAATCACTGTCACAGACTGAGATTCAATCCCTGTCACTGACTGAGATTAAATTCCTGTCACTTTCTGAGAATCAATTCCTGTTAATGGCTGAGGTTCAATCGCTGTCACTGACTGAAATTCAAAATCTGTCGCTGACTAAGGTTCAATCCCTGTCACTGACTGAGGTTCAATCCCTGTCACTGACTGAGATTCAATCCCTGTCACTGACTGAGTTTCAATCCCTGTCACTGAATGAGGCTCAATCCCTGTCACTAACTGTGATTCAATTCCTGTCACTGATTGAGATTCAATCCCTGTCAATAACTGCGAATCAATCCCAGTCACTGATAGAGGTTCAATCCCTGTCTCTGACTGTGGTTCAATCCCTGTCACTGTACTGAGGTTCAATCCAAGTCACTGACAGCGGTTCAATCCCAGACACTGAAGGAGGTTCAATTCCTGTCACTGACTGAGATTCAATCCCTGTCACAGACTGAGATTCAATCCATGAAACTGACTGAGGTTCAATCCCTGTCACTGACTGACGTTCAATACCTGTCACAGACTGAGATTCAATCGCTGTCACTGACTGAGATTCAATCCCTGTCACTGACTGAGGGTCAATCCCTATCACTGACTGAAACTCAATCCCTGTCACTAACTGAGATTCAATCCCTGTCACAGACAGAGATTCAATCCCTGTCACTGACTGACGTTCAATCCCTGTCACAGACTGAGATTCAATCGCTGTCACTGACTGAGATTCAATCCCTGTCACTGACTGACGTTCAATCCCTGTCACTGACTGAGGATCAATCCCAATCACTGACTGAAACTCCATCCCTGTCACTGACTGAGATTCAATCCCTGTCACAGACTGAGATTCAATCCCTGTCACTGACTGACGTTCAATCCCTGTCACAGACTGAGATTCAATCGCTGTCACTGACTGAGATTCAGTCCCTGTCACTGACTGACGTTCAATCCCTGTCACTGACTGAGGATCAATCCCTATCACTGACTGAAACTCCATCCCTGTCACTGACTGATATTCAATCCCTGTCACAGACTGAGATTCAATCCCTGTCACTGATTGAGGTTCAATCCCTGTCACTGACTGAAACTCAATCCCTGTCACTGACTGAAATTCAATCACTGTCACTGACTGAGGGTCAATTCCTGTCACTGACTGAGGATCAATCCCTGTCCACAGACTGAGATTCAATCGCTGTCACTGACTGACGTCAATCCCTATCACTGACTGAAATTCAATTACTGTCACTGACGGAGGTTCAATCACTGTCACTGACTGAGATTCAATCCCTGCCACTGACGGAGATTCAATCCCTGTCACTGACGGAGATTCAGTCCCTGTCACTGACTGAGGTACAATCCCTGTCACTGACGGAGGGTCAATCCCTGTCACTGACTGAGATTCAGTCCCTGTCAATGACTGAAATTCAATCTGTTTCACAGATGAGATTCAATCCCTGCCACTGACTGATGTTCAATCCCTGACACTGACTGAGGATCAATCCCTGTCACTGACTGAGGTTCAATCCCTGTTACTGACTGACTGTTAATTCCCAGTCACTGACTGAGATTCAATCCCTGTCACTGACTGAGATTTAATCCACGTCACTGACTGAGGATGAATCCCTGACACTGACTGAGATTCAATAACTGTCACTGACGGAGTTTCAATCCCTGTCACTTTCTGAGGCTCAATTCCTGTCACTGACTGAGATTCAATCCAAGTCACAGACTGAGATTCAACTCCTATCACTTCTGAGCGTCAATCCCTGTCACTGATTGAGATTCAATTCCCGTCACTTACTGAGATTCAATCCCTGTCACTGACTAAGGTTGAATCCCTGTCACTGACGGAGGTTCAATCCCTGTCACTGTCTGAGGATCAATCCCTGTCACTGACGGAGGTTCAATCCCTGTCACTGACTGAGGTTCAATCCTTGTCACTGACTGAATGTCAATCCCAGTCATTGACTGAGATTCAATCCCTGTCACTGACTGAGATTCAAGCCCTGTCACTGACTGAGATTCAATCCCTGTCACTGTCTGAGGGTCAATCCCTGTCACTGACTGAGATTCAATCCCTGTCACTGTCTGAGGCTCAATCCCACTCTCAGACTGATATTCAATCCCTGTCATAGACTGAGATTCAATCCCTTTCACACACTGAGATTCAATTCCTGTTACTGATTGAGGCCCAATCCCTGTCACTGATTGAGGCTCAATCTCTGTCACATACTGAGATTCAATCACTGTCACAGACTGAGATTCAATCCCTGTCACTGACTGAGATTAAATTCCTGTCACTTTCTGAGAAACAATTCCTGTTAATGGCTGAGGTTCAATCGCTGTCACTGACTGAAATTCAAAATCTGTCGCTGACTAAGGTTCAATCCCTGTCACTGACTGAGGTTCAATCCCTGTCACTGACTGAGATTCCATCCCTGTCACTGACTGAGATTCAATCCCTGTCACTAACTGAGATTCAATCCCTGTCACAGACTGAGATTCAATCCCTGTCACTGACTGACATTCAATCCCTGTCACAGACTGAGATACAATCGCTGTCACTGACTGATATTCAATGCCTGTCACTGACTGAGGTTCAATCCCTGACACTGACGGAGGTTCAATCCCTGTCACAGACTGAGGCTCAATCCCTGTGACTGACTGAAGCTCAATGCCTGTCATTGACTGAGATTCAATACTTGTCACTGTTTGATGATTAATCCCAGTCACTGACTGAGATTCAATTCCTGTCACTGACAGAGGTTCCAACCCAGTCACAGACTGAGGTTCAATTCCTGTCACTGACTGAGATTCAATCCCTGTCACTGACAGAGGTTCTATCCCTGTCACTGACTGAGATTCAATTCCTGTCACTGACTGAGATTCAATCCCTGTCACTGACTGAGATTCAATCCCTGTCACAGACTGAGATTCAATCCCTGTCACTGACTGACGTTCAATCCCTGTCACAGACTGAGATTCAATCGGTGTCACTGACTGACAACCAATGCCTGTCACTGACTGAGGATCAATCCCTATCACTGACTGAAACTCCATCCCTGTCACTGACTGAGATTCAATCCCTGTCACTAACTGAGATTCAATCCCTGTCACAGACTGAGATTCAATCCCTGTCACTGACTGACATTCAATCCCTGTCACAGACTGAGATTCAATCGCTGTCACTGACTGAGATTCAATGCCTGTCACTGACTGAGATTCAATCCCTGCCACTGACGGAGGTTCAATCCCTGTCACAGACTGAGGCTCAATCCCTGTGACTGACTGAAGCTCAATGCCTGTCACTGACTGAGATTCAATACTTGTCACTGTTTGATGGTTAATCCCAGTCACAGACTGAGGTTCAATCCCTGTCACTGAATGAAATTCAATCCCTGTCACTGACAGAGGTTCTATCCCTGTCACTGACTGAGATTCAATTCCTGTCACTGACTGAGATTCAATCCCTGTCACTGACTGAGATTCAATCCCTGTCACTGAATGAGATTCAATCCCTGTCCCTGACTGAGATTCAATCCCTGTCACTGAATGAGATTCAATCCCTGTCACTGACTGAGATTCAATTCATGTCACTGACTGAGATTCAATCCCTGTCACTGACTGAGATTTAATCCACGTCACTGACTGAGGATGAATCCCTGACACTGACTGAGATTCAATAACTGTCACTGACGGAGTTTCAATCCCTGTCACTTTCTGAGGCTCAATTCCTGTCACTGACTGAGATTCAATCCAAGTCACAGACTGAGATTCAACTCCTATCACTTCTGAGCGTCAATCCCTGTCACTGATTGAGATTCAATTCCCGTCACTTACTGAGATTCAATCCCTGTCACTGACTAAGGTTGAATCCCTGTCACTGACGGAGGTTCAATCCCTGTCACTGTCTGAGGATCAATCCCTGTCACTGACGGAGGTTCAATCCCTGTCACTGACTGAGGTTCAATCCTTGTCACTGACTGAATGTCAATCCCAGTCATTGACTGAGATTCAATCCCTGTCACTGACTGAGATTCAAGCCCTGTCACTGACTGAGATTCAATCCCTGTCACTGTCTGAGGGTCAATCCCTGTCACTGACTGAGATTCAATCCCTGTCACTGTCTGAGGCTCAATCCCACTCTCAGACTGATATTCAATCCCTGTCATAGACTGAGATTCAATCCCTTTCACACACTGAGATTCAATTCCTGTTACTGACTGAGGCCCAATCCCTGTCACTGATTGAGGCTCAATCTCTGTCACTAACTGAGACACATTTCCTACCACTGATTGAGATTCAATCCCTCAAACTGACTGAGATTCAATCCCTGGCACTGACTGAGATTCACTTCCTGTGACTGACTGAGATTCAATCCCTGTCACTGCCTGATGTTCAATCACTGACATTGACTGAGATTCACTCCCTGTCACTAACTGAAATTCAATCCCTGTAACTGACTGAGATTTAATCCCTGTCACTGACTGAGATTCAATTCCTGTCACTGACTGAGATTCAATCCCTGTCACTGATTGAGATTCAAAACCTGTCACTGACTGAGATTCAGTCCCTGTCACTGACTGAGGTACAATCCCTGTCACTGACGGAGGGTCAATCCCTGTCACTGACTGATGTTCAATCCCTGACACTGACTGAGGATCAATCCCTGTCACTGACTGAGGTTCAATCCCTGTTACTGACTGACTGTTAATTCCCTGACACTGACTGAGATTCAATCCCTGTCACGAACTGAGATTTAATCCACGTCACTGACTGAGGATGAATCCCTGACACTGACTGAGATTCAATAACTGTCATTGACGGAGTTTCAATCCCTGTCACTGACTGAGGCTCAATTCCTGTCACTGACTGAGATTCAATCCAAGTCACAGACTGAGATTCAACTCCTATCACTTCTGAGCGTCAATCCCTGTCACTGATTGAGATTCAATTCCCGTCACTTACTGAGATTCAATCCCTGTCACTGACTAAGGTTGAATCCCTGTCACTGACGGAGGTTCAATCCCTGTCACTGTCTGAGGATCAATCCCTGTCACTGACGGAGGTTCAATCCCTGTCACTGACTGAGGTTCAATCCTTGTCACTGACTGAATGTCAATCCCAGTCATTGACTGAGATTCAATCCCTGTCACTGACTGAGATTCAAGCCCTGTCACTGACTGAGATTCAATCCCTGTCACTGTCTGAGGGTCAATCCCTGTCACTGACTGAGATTCAATCCCTGTCACTGTCTGAGGCTCAATCCCACTCTCAGACTGATATTCAATCCCTGTCATAGACTGAGATTCAATCCCTTTCACACACTGAGATTCAATTCCTGTCACTGACTGAGGCCCAATCCCTGTCACTGATTGAGGCTCAATCTCTGTCACAGACTGAGATTCAATCACTGTCACAGACTGAGATTCAATCCCTGTCACTGACTGAGATTAAATTCCTGTCACTTTCTGAGAATCAATTCCTGTTAATGGCTGAGGTTCAATCGCTGTCACTGACTGAAATTCAAAATCTGTCGCTGACTAAGGTTCAATCCCTGTCACTGACTGAGGTTCAATCCCTGTCACTGACTGAGATTCAATCCCTGTCACTGACTGAGTTTCAATCCCTGTCACTGAATGAGGCTCAATACCTGTCACTAACTGTGATTCAATTCCTGTCACTGATTGAGATTCAATCCCTGTCAATAACTGCGAATCAATCCCAGTCACTGATAGAGGTTCAATCCCTGTCTCTGACTGTGGTTCAATCCCTGTCACTGTACTGAGGTTCAATCCAAGTCACTGACAGCGGTTCAATCCCAGACACTGAAGGAGGTTCAATTCCTGTCACTGACTGAGATTCAATCCCTGTCACAGACTGAGATTCAATCCCTGTCACTGACTGAGATTCAATCCCTGTCACTGACTGAGATTCAATCCATGAAACTGACTGAGGTTCAATCCCTGTCACTGACTGACGTTCAATACCTGTCACAGACTGAGATTCAATCGCTGTCACTGACTGAGATTCAATCCCTGTCACTGACTGAGGGTCAATCCCTATCACTGACTGAAACTCAATCCCTGTCACTAACTGAGATTCAATCCCTGTCACAGACAGAGATTCAATCCCTGTCACTGACTGACGTTCAATCCCTGTCACAGACTGAGATTCAATCGCTGTCACTGACTGAGATTCAATCCCTGTCACTGACTGACGTTCAATCCCTGTCACTGACTGAGGATCAATCCCAATCACTGACTGAAACTCCATCCCTGTCACTGACTGAGATTCAATCCCTGTCACAGACTGAGATTCAATCCCTGTCACTGACTGACGTTCAATCCCTGTCACAGACTGAGATTCAATCGCTGTCACTGACTGAGATTCAGTCCCTGTCACTGACTGACGTTCAATCCCTGTCACTGACTGAGGATCAATCCCTATCACTGACAGAAACTCCATCCCTGTCACTGACTGATATTCAATCCCTGTCACAGACTGAGATTCAATCCCTGTCACTGATTGAGGTTCAATCCCTGTCACTGACTGAAACTCAATCCCTGTCACTGACTGAAATTCAATCACTGTCACTGACTGAGGGTCAATTCCTGTCACTGACTGAGGATCAATCCCTGTCACAGACTGAGATTCAATCGCTGTCACTGACTGAGGTCAATCCCTATCACTGACTGAAATTCAATTACTGTCACTGACTGAGGTTCAATCACTGTCACTGACTGAGATTCAATCCCTGCCACTGACGGAGATTCAATCCCTGTCACTGACGGAGATTCAGTCCCTGTCACTGACTGAGGTGCAATCCCTGTCACTGACGGAGGGTCAATCCCTGTCACTGACTGAGATTCAGTCCCTGTCAATGACTGAAATTCAATCCGTTTCACAGATGAGATTCAATCCCTGCCACTGACTGATGTTCAATCCCTGACACTGACTGAGGATCAATCCCTGTCACTGACTGAGGTTCAATCCCTGTTACTGACTGACTGTTAATTCCCAGTCACTGACTGAGATTCAATTCCTGTCACTGACTGAGATTTAATCCACGTCACTGACTGAGGATGAATCCCTGACACTGACTGAGATTCAATAACTGTCACTGACGGAGTTTCAATCCCTGTCACTTTCTGAGGCTCAATTCCTGTCACTGACTGAGATTCAATCCAAGTCACAGACTGAGATTCAACTCCTATCACTTCTGAGCGTCAATCCCTGTCACTGATTGAGATTCAATTCCCGTCACTTACTGAGATTCAATCCCTGTCACTGACTAAGGTTGAATCCCTGTCACTGACGGAGGTTCAATCCCTGTCACTGTCTGAGGATCAATCCCTGTCACTGACGGAGGTTCAATCCCTGTCACTGACTGAGGTTCAATCCTTGTCACTGACTGAATGTCAATCCCAGTCATTGACTGAGATTCAATCCCTGTCACTGACTGAGATTCAAGCCCTGTCACTGACTGAGATTCAATCCCTGTCACTGTCTGAGGGTCAATCCCTGTCACTGACTGAGATTCAATCCCTGTCACTGTCTGAGGCTCAATCCCACTCTCAGACTGATATTCAATCCCTGTCATAGACTGAGATTCAATCCCTTTCACACACTGAGATTCAATTCCTGTCACTGACTGAGGCCCAATCCCTGTCACTGATTGAGGCTCAATCTCTGTCACAGACTGAGATTCAATCACTGTCACAGACTGAGATTCAATCCCTGTCACTGACTGAGATTAAATTCCTGTCACTTTCTGAGAATCAATTCCTGTTAATGGCTGAGGTTCAATCGCTGTCACTGACTGAAATTCAAAATCTGTCGCTGACTAAGGTTCAATCCCTGTCACTGACTGAGGTTCAATCCCTGTCACTGACTGAGATTCCATCCCTGTCACTGACTGAGATTCAATCCCTGTCACTAACTGAGATTCAATCCCTGTCACAGACTGAGATTCAATCCCTGTCACTGACTGACATTCAATCCCTGTCACAGACTGAGATTCAATCGCTGTCACTGACTGATATTCAATGCCTGTCACTGACTGAGGTTCAATCCCTGACACTGACGGAGGTTCAATCCCTTTCACAGACTGAGGCTCAATCCCTGTGACTGACTGAAGCTCAATGCCTATCATTGACTGAGATTCAATACTTGTCACTGTTTGATGATTAATCCCAGTCACTGACTGAGATTCAATTCCTGTCACTGACAGAGGTTCCAACCCAGTCACAGACTGAGGTTCAATTCCTGTCACTGACTGAGATTCAATCCCTGTCACTGACAGAGGTTCTATCCCTGTCACTGACTGAGATTCAATTCCTGTCACTGACTGAGATTCAATCCCTGTCACTGACTGAGATTCAATCCCTGTCACAGACTGAGATTCAATCCCTGTCACTGACTGACGTTCAATCCCTGTCACAGACTGAGATTCAATCGGTGTCACTGACTGACATTCAATGCCTGTCACTGACTGAGGATCAATCCCTATCACTGACTGAAACTCCATCCCTGTCACTGACTGAGATTCAATCCCTGTCACTAACTGAGATTCAATCCCTGTCACAGACTGAGATTCAATCCCTGTCACTGACTGACATTCAATCCCTGTCACAGACTGAGATTCAATCGCTGTCACTGACTGAGATTCAATGCCTGTCACTGACTGAGATTCAATCCCTGCCACTGACGGAGGTTCAATCCCTGTCACAGACTGAGGCTCAATCCCTGTGACTGACTGAAGCTCAATGCCTGTCACTGACTGAGATTCAATACTTGTCACTGTTTGATGGTTAATCCCAGTCACAGACTGAGGTTCAATTCCTGTCACTGAATGAAATTCAATCCCTGTCACTGACAGAGGTTCTATCCCTGTCACTGACTGAGATTCAATTCCTGTCACTGACTGAGATTCAATCCCTGTCACTGACTGAGATTCAATCCCTGTCACTGAATGAGATTCAATCCCTGTCCCTGACTGAGATTCAATCCCTGTCACTGAATGAGATTCAATCCCTGTCACTGACTGAGATTCAATTCATGTCACTGACTGAGATTCAATCCCTGTCACTAACTGAGACACAATTCCGACCACTGATTGAGATTCAATCCCTCAAACTGACTGAGATTCAATCCCTGGCACTGACTGAGATTCACTTCCTGTGACTGACTGAGATTCAATCCCTGTCACTGCCTGATGTTCAATCACTGACATTGACTGAGATTCACTCCCTGTCACTAACTGAAATTCAATCCCTGTAACTGACTGAGATTTAATCCCTGTCACTGACTGAGATTCAATTCCTGTCACTGACTGAGATTCAATCCCTGTCACTGACTGAGATTCAATCCCTGTCACTGAACGAGATTCAATCCCTGTCCCTGACTGAGATTCAATCCCTCTCACTGAATGAGATTCAATTCCTGTCACTGACTGAGATTCAATTCATGTCACTGACTGAGATTCAATCCCTGTCACTAACTGAGATGCAATTCCTACCACTGACTGAGATTCAATCCCTCAAACTGACTGAGATTCAATCCCTGGCACTGACTGAGATTCACTTCCTGTGACTGACTGAGATTCAATCCCTGTCACTGCCTGATGTTCAATCACTGTCACTGACTGAGATTCAATCCCTGTCACTGACTGAGGTTCAATCTTTGACACTGACTGAGATTCAATCCCTGTCACTCAATGAGATTCAATCCCTGTCACTGACTGATGTTCAATCCCAGTCACTGACTGAGGTTCAATCCCTGTCACTGCCTGAGGTTCAATCCCTGTCACTGACTGAGGATCAATCTTTGACACTGACTGAGATTCAATCCCTGTCACTCAATGAGATTCAATCCCTGACACTGACTGATGTTCAATCCCAGTCACTGACTGAGGTTCAATCCCTGTCACTGCCTGAGGTTCAATCCCTGTCACTGACTGAGGTTCAATCCCTGTTACTGACTGACGTTCAATCCCTGTCACAGACTGAGATTCAATCCCTGTCACTGAATGATATTAAATCCCTGTCACTGACTGAGGTTCCATTCCTGTCACTGACTGAGGTTCAATCCCAGTCACTGACTGAGGTTCAATCCCTGTCACTGACTGAAACTCAATCCCTGTCACAGACTGAGATTCAATCCCTGCCACAGACTGAGATTCAATCCTGTCACTGACAGAGCCTCAGTCCCTGTTACTGACTGAGGTTCAATCCCTGTCACTGACTGAGATTCAATCTGTGTCACAGACTGAGATTAAATCCCTGTCACTGATTGAGATTCAATCCCTGTCACTGACTGATGTTCAATCCCAGTCACTGACTGAGGTTCAATCCCTGTCACTGCCTGAGGTTCAATCCCTGTCACTGACTGACGTTCAATCCATGTCACAGACTGAGATTCAATCCCTGTCACTGACTGAGAGTCAATCCCGATCACTGACTGAAACTCAATCCCTGTCACTGACTGAGCTTCAGTCCCTGTCACTGACTGAGGCTCAATCCCTGTCACTGATTGACGTTCAATCCCTGTCTCAGACTGAAATTCAATCCCTGTCACAGACTGAGATTTAATCCCTGTCACTGTCTGAGATTCAATCCCTGTCACTGACTGAAGTTCAATCCCTGTCATTGTCAGAGGCTCAAACCCAGTCATTGTCTGAGGGTCAATCCCAGTCACTCACTGAGATTCAATCCCTGTCACTATTTGAGGCTCGATCCCTGTCACTGACTGAGATTCACTCCCAGTCACTGACTAGGGATCAATTTCTGTCACTGAGTAAGTTTCAACCCCGGTCACTGACGGAGGTTCAATCCCTGTCACAGACTGAGATTCAATCCCTGTCACTGACTGAGATTCAATCCCTGTCACTGTTTGAGGGTTAATTCCAGTCACTGACTGAGATTCAATCCCTGTCACTGATTGAGGTTCAATTCCTGTTACTGACTGAGTTTCAATCCCTGTCACTGATTGAGGTTCAATCGCTGTCACTAACTGATGTTCAATCCCTGTCACTGACTGAGGTTCAATCCCTGTCACTGACTGAGATTCAATCCCTGTCACTGACTGTGATTCATTGCCTGTCACTGACTTAGATTCAATCACTATCACTGACTGATATTCAATCTCTGTCACTGACTGACATTCAATCCCTGTCACTGATTGAGATTCAATCCCTGTCACTGACTGAGGCTCAATCCCTGTCACTGATTGAGGCTCAATCCCAGTCATTGTCTGAGATTCAATCGCTTTCACTTTCTGAGATTCAATTCCCGTCACTGACTGATATTCAATCCCTGTCACTCACTGAGGTTCAATCCCTGTCACTGACAGGGATTCAATCACTGTCACTGACTGAGATTCAATCCCTGTCACTGACTGAGATTCAATCCCTGTCACTGACTGAGGCTAAATCCCTGTCAATGACTGAGATTCAATCCCTGTATTTGACGGCGATTCGATGCCTGTCACTGATAGGGATTCCATTCCTATCACTGTCTGAGGGTCAATCCCTGTCATTGATTGAGATTCATCCCTGTCACAGACTGAGGTTCAATCCATGTCACTGTCTGAGGCTCAATCACAGTTATTGTCTGAGGGTCAATCCCAGTCACTCACTGCGATTCAATCCCTGTCACTGACAAAGGTTCAATCCCTGTCACAGAATGAGATTCAATCCCTGTCACTGACTGAGGATCAATCCCTAACACTGACCAAAACTCAATCCCTGTCACTGACTGAGAATCAATCCCTGTCACCGTCTGAGGGTCAATCCCTGACATTGACTGAGATTCAATCCCTGTCACCGTCTGATGTCAATCCCTGTCACTGACTGAGATTCAATCCCTATCACTGACTTAGATCCAATCCCTGTCACTGACTGAGGCTCAATCCCTGTCACTGGTTGAGGCTAAATCCCTGTCACAGACTGAAATTCAATCCCTGTTAATGACTGAGATTCAATCCCTGTCACTGACTGAGATTCAATCTCTGTCACTGACTTAGATTCAATCCTTGTCACTGACTGAGATTCAATCCCTGTCACTGATTGAGATTCAATCCCTGTCACTGACTGAGGCTCAATCCCTGTCACTGATTGAGGATCAATCCCAGTCATTGTCTGAGATTCAATCTCTGTCACTTTCTGAGATTCAATTCCCGTCACTGACTGATATTCAATCCCTGTCACTGACTGAGGTTCAATCCCTGTCACTGACTGCGATTCGATGCCTGTCACTGACTGAGATTCCATTCCTTTCACTGTCTGAGGTTCAATCACTGTCACACACTGAGATTCAATCCCTGTCAATGACTGGGATTCAATCCCTATTACTGACTGAGGGTCAATCCCAGTCATTGTCTGAGGGTCAATCTCAGTCACTCACTGAGATTCAATCCCTGTCACTGACAAAGGTTCAATCCCTGTCACAGACTGAGGTTCAATCCCTGCAACTGAATGATGATCAATCCCAGTCACTGTCTGAGGTTCAATCCTTGTCACAGACTGAGATTCAATCCCAATCAATCAGTGAGATTCAATCCCTGTCACTGATTGAGATTCAATCCCTGTCACTGACTGAGATTCAATCCCTGTCACTGACTGACGTTCAATCCATGTCACTGACTAAGGTTCAATCCCTGTTACTGACTGACGTTCAATCCCAGTAACTGACTGAGGTTCAATCCTTGTCACAGACTGAGATTCAATCCCAATCACTCAGTGAGATTCAATCCCTGTCACTGATTGAGATTCAATTCCTGTCACTGACTGAGGTTCAATTCCTGTCACTGACTGAGATTCAATCCCTGTCACTGACTGAGGTTCAATTCCTGTCACTGACTGAGATTCAATCCCTGTCACTGACTGAGGTTCAATTCCTGTCACTGACTGAGATTCAATCCCTGTCACTGACTAAGGTTCAATCCCTATCACTGTCTGAAACTCAATCCCTGACACTGACTGAGATTCAATCCCTGTCACTGACTGAGATTCAATCCCTGGCACTGACTGAGGTTCAATTCCTATCACTGACTGAGATTCAATCCCTGTCACTGTCTGCGGGTCAATCCCTGTCACTGACTGAGTGTCAATCCCAGTCATTGTCTGAGGTTCAATCCCAGTCACTGATAAAGGATCAATCTCTGTCACAGGCTGAGATTCAATCCCTGTCACTGACTGAGGGTCAATCCCTGTCACTGACTGAGATTCAATCCCTGTCACTAACTGAGATGCAATTCCTACCACTGACTGAGATTCAATCCCTCAAACTGACTGAGATTTAATCCCTGGCACTGACTGAGATTCACTTCCTGTGACTGACTGAGATTCAATCCCTGTCACTGCCTGATGTTCAATCACTGTCACTGACTGAGATTCAATCCCTGTCACTGACTGAGGTTCAATCTTTGACACTGACTGAGATTCAATCCCTGTCACTCAATGAGATTCAATCCCTGTCACTGACTGATGTTCAATCCCAGTCACTGACTGAGGTTCAATCCCTGTCACTGCCTGAGGTTCAATCCCTGTCACTTACTGAGGTTCAATCTTTGACACTGACTGAGATTCAATCCCTGTCACTCAATGAGATTCAATCCCTGACACTGACTGATGTTCAATCCCAGTCACTGACTGAGGTTCAATCCCTGTCACTGCCTGAGGTTCAATCCCTGTCACTGACTGACGTTCAATCCCTGTCACAGACTGAGATTCAATCCCTGTCACTGACTGATATTCAATCCCTGTCACTGACTGAGGTTCCATTCCTATCACTGACTGAGGTTCAATCCCAGTCACTGACTGAGGTTCAATCCCTGTCACTGCCTGAGGTTCAATCCCTGTCACAGACTGAGATTCAATCCCTGACACTGACTGAGGTCAATCACTATCTCTGACTGAAACTCAATCCCTGTCACAGACTGAGATTCAATCCCTGCCACAGACTGAGATTCACTCCCTGTCACAGACTGAGATTCAATCCCTGTCACTGACACAGCCTCAGTCCCTGTTACTGACTGAGGTTCAATCCCTGTCACTGACTGAGATTCAATCTGTGTCACAGACTGAGATTAAATCCCTGTCACTGATTGAGATTCAATCCCTGTCACTGACTGATGTTCAATCCCAGTCACTGACTGAGGTTCAATCCCTGTCACTGCCTGAGGTTCAATCCCTGTCACTGACTGACGTTCAATCCATGTCACAGACTGAGATTCAATCCCTGTCACTGACTGAGAGTCAATCCCGATCACTGACTGAAACTCAATCCCTGTCACTGACTGAGATTCAATCCCTGTCACTGACTGAGGCTCAATCCCTGTCACTGATTGACGTTCAATCCCTGTCTCAGACTGAAATTCAATCCCTGTCACAGACTGAGATTTAATCCCTGTCACTGTCTGAGATTCAATCCCTGTCACTGACTGAGGTTCAATCCCTGTCATTGTCAGAGGCTCAAACCCAGTCATTGTCTGAGGGTCAATCCCAGTCACTCACTGAGATTCAATCCCTGTCACTATTTGAGGCTCGATCCCTGTCAAAGACTGAGATTCACTCCCAGTCACTGACGACGGATCAATTTCTGTCACTGAGTAAGTTTCAACCCCGGTCACTGACGGAGGTTCAATCCCTGTCACAGACTGAGATTCAATCCCTGTCACTGACTGAGATTCAATCCCTGTCACTGTTTGAGGGTTAATTCCAGTCACTGACTGAGATTCAATCCCTGTCACTGACTGAGGTTCAATTCCTGTTACTGACTGAGGTTCAATCCCTGTCACTGATTGAGGTTCAATCGCTGTCACTGACTGAGATTCAATCCCTGTCACTGACTGTGATTCATTGCCTGTCACTGACTTAGATTCAATCACTATCACTGACTGATATTCAATCTCTGTCACTGACTGACATTCAATACCTGTCACTGATTGAGATTCAATCCCTGTCACTGACTGAGGCTCAATCCCTGTCACTGATTGAGGCTCAATCCCAGTCATTGTCTGAGATTCAATCGCTTTCACTTTCTGAGATTCAATTCCCGTCACTGACTGATATTCAATCCCTGTCACTCACTGAGGTTCAATCCCTGTCACTGACAGGGATTCAATCACTGTCACTGACTGAGATTCAATCCCTGTCACTGACTGAGATTCAATCCCTGTCACTGACTGAGGCTAAATCCCTGTCAATGACTGAGATTCAATCCCTGTAATTGACGGCGATTCGATGCCTGTCACTGATAGGGATTCCATTCCTATCACTGTCTGAGGGTCAATCCCTGTCATTGATTGAGATTCATCCCTGTCACAGACTGAGGTTCAATCCATGTCACTGTCTGAGGCTCAATCACAGTTATTGTCTGAGGGTCAATCCCAGTCACTCACTGAGATTCAATCCCTGTCACTGACAAAGGTTCAATCCCTGTCACAGACTGAGATTCAATCCCTGTCACTGACTGAGGATCAATCCCTATCACTGACCGAAACTCAATCCCTGTCACTGACTGAGATTCAATCCCTGTCACCGTCTGAGGGTCAATCCCTGACATTGACTGAGATTCAATCCCTGTCACTGTCTGTGGGTCAATCCCTGTCACTGACTGAGATTCAATCCCTATCACTGACTTAGATCCAATCCCTGTCACTGACTGAGGCTCAATCCCTGTCACTGACTGAGATTCAATCCCTGTCACTGACTGACATTCAATCCCTGTTAATGACTGAGATTCAATCCCTGTCACTGACTGAGATTCAATCTCTGTCACTGACTTAGATTCAATCCTTGTCACTGACTGAGATTCAATCCCTGTCACTGATTGAGATTCAATCCCTGTCACTGACTGAGGCTCAATCCCTGTCACTGATTGAGGATCAATCCCAGTCATTGTCTGAGATTCAATCTCTGTCACTTTCTGAGATTCAATTCCCGTCACTGACTGATATTCAATCCCTGTCACTGACTGAGGTTCAATCCCTGTCACTGACTGCGATTCAATCCCTATTACTGACTGAGGGTCAATCCCAGTCATTGTCTGAGGGTCAATCTCAGTCACTCACTGAGATTCAATCCCTGTCACTGACAAAGGTTCAATCCCTGTCACAGACTGAGGTTCAATCCCTGCAACTGAATGATGATCAATCCCAGTCACTGACTGAGGTTCAATCCTTGTCACAGACTGAGATTCAATCCCAATCAATCAGTGAGATTCAATCCCTGTCACTGATTGAGATTCAATCCCTGTCACTGACTGAGATTCAATCCCTGTCACTGACTGACGTTCAATCCATGTCACTGACTAAGGTTCAATCCCTGTTACTGACTGACGTTCAATCCCAGTAACTGACTGAGGTTCAATCCTTGTCACAGACTGAGATTCAATCCCAATCACTCAGTGAGATTCAATCCCTGTCACTGATTGAGATTCAATTCCTGTCACTGACTGAGGTTCAATTCCTGTCACTGACTGAGATTCAATCCCTGTCACTGACTGAGGTTCAATTCCTGTCACTGACTGAGATTCAATCCCTGTCACTGACTGAGGTTCAATTCCTGTCACTGACTGAGATTCAATCCCTGTCACTGACTAAGGTTCAATCCCTATCACTGTCTGAAACTCAATCCCTGACACTGACTGAGATTCAATCCCTGTCACTGACTGAGATTCAATCCCTGTCACTGACTGAGGTTCAATTCCTATCACTGACTGAGATTCAATCCCTGTCACTGTCTGCGGGTCAATCCCTGTCACTGACTGAGTGTCAATCCCAGTCATTGTCTGAGGTTCAATCCCAGTCACTGATAAAGGATCAATCTCTGTCACAGGCTGAGAGTCAATCCCTGTCACTGACTGAGGGTCAATCCCTGTCACTGACTGAGGTTCAATCCCAGTCATTGACTGAGATTCAATCCCAGTCATTGACTGAGATTCAATCACTGTCACTTTCTGAGATTCAATTCCTGTCACTGACTGATGTTCAATCCCTGTCACTGACTGAGATTCAATCCCTGTCACTGACTGAGGCTCAATCCCTGTCACTGATTGAAGCGCAATCGCTGTCTCAGACTGAAATTCAATCCCGGTCACAGACTGAGTTTCAATCCCTTTCACACACAGACATTCAATTCCTGTCACTGACTGAGGCCCAATCCCTGTCACTGATTGAGGCTCAATCCCTGTCACAGACTGAGATTCAATCCCTGTCATTGACTGAGATTCAATCCCTGTCTCTGACTGAGATTCAATACCTGTCACTGACTGACGTTCAATCCATGTCACTGACTGAGGCTCAATCACAGTCATTGTCTAAGGGTCAATCCCAGTCACCCACTGTGATTCAATCCCTGTCACTGACAAAGGTTCAATCCCTGTCACAGACTGAGATTCAATTCCTGTCACTGACCGAGGATCAATCCCTATCACTGACCGAAACTCAATCCCTGTCACTGACTGAGATTCAATCCCTGTCACTGTCTGAGGCTCAATCACTGACATTGACTGAGATTCAATCCCTGTCACTGTCTGTGGGTCAATCCCTGTCACTGACTGAGATTCAATCCCTTTCACTGACTTAGATCCATTCCCTGTCACTGACTGAGGCTCAATCCCTGTCACTGGTTGAGGCTAAATCCCTGTCACAGACTGAAATTCAATCCCTGTTAATGACAGATTCAATCCCTGTCACTGACTGAGATTCAATCTCTGTCACTGACTGAGATTCAATCCTTGTCACTGACTGAGATTCAATCCCTGTCACTGATTGAGATTCAATCCCTGTCACTGACTGAGGCTCAATCCCAGTCATTGTCTGAGATTCAATCTCTGTCACTTTCTGAGATTCAATTCCCGTCACTGACTGATATTCAATCCCTGTCACTGACTGAGGTTCAATCCCTGTCACTGATTGAGATTCAATCCCTGTCACTGACTGAGATTCAATCCCTGTCACTGACTGACGTTCAATCCATGTCACTGACTAAGGTTCAATCCCTGTTACTGACTGACGTTCAATCCCAGTAACTGACTGAGGTTCAATCCTTGTCACAGACTGAGATTCAATCCAAATCACTCAGTGAGATTCAATCCCTGTCACTGATTGAGATTCAATTCCTGTCACTGACTGAGGTTCAATTCCTGTCACTGACTGAGATTCAATCCCTGTCACTGACTGAGGTTCAATTCCTGGCACTGACTGAGATTCAATCCCTGTCACTGACTGAGGTTCAATTCCTGTCACTGACTGAGATTCAATCCCTGTCACTGACTAAGGTTCAATCCCTATCACTGTCTGAAACTCAATCCCTGACACTGACTGAGATTCAATCCCTGTCACTGACTGAGATTCAATCCCTGTCACTGACTGAGGTTCAATTCCTATCACTGACTGAGATTCAATCCCTGTCACTGTCTGCGGGTCAATCCCTGTCACTGACTGAGTGTCAATCCCAGTCATTGTCTGAGGTTCAATCCCAGTCACTGATAAAGGATCAATCTCTGTCACAGGCTGAGATTCAATCCCTGTCACTGACTGAGGGTCAATCCCTGTCACTGACTGAGGTTCAATCCCAGTCATTGACTGAGATTCAATCCCAGTCATTGACTGAGATTCAATCACTGTCACTTTCTGAGATTCAATTCCTGTCACTGACTGAGATTCAATCCCTGTCACTGACTGAGGCTCAATCCCTGTCACTGATTGAAGCGCAATCGCTGTCTCAGACTGAAATTCAATCCCGGTCACAGACTGAGTTTCAATCCCTTTCACACACAGACATTCAATTCCTGTCACTGACTGAGGCCCAATCCCTGTCACTGATGGAGGCTCAATCCCTGTCACAGACTGAGATTCAATCCCTGTCATTGACTGAGATTCAATCCCTGTCTCTGACTGAGATTCAAAACCTGTCACTGACTGACGTTCAATCCATGTCACTGACTGAGGCTCAATCACAGTCATTGTCTAAGGGTCAATCCCAGTCACTCACTGTGATTCAATCCCTGTCACTGACAAAGGTTCAATCCCTGTCACAGACTGAGATTCAATCCCTGTCACTGACCGAGGATCAATCCCTATCACTGACCGAAACTCAATCCCTGTCACTGACTGAGATTCAATCCCTGTCACTGTCTGAGGCTCAATCACTGACACTGACTGAGATTCAATCCCGGTCACTGTCTGAGGCTCAATCCCTGTCACTGACTGAGATTCAATCTGTGTCACTGACTGAGATTCAATCCTTGTCACTGACTGAGGCTCAATCCCTGTCACTGATTGAGGCTCAATCCCTGTCACTGATTGAGATTCAATCCCTGTCACTGACTGAGGCTAAATCCCTGTCAATGACTGAGATTCAATCCCTGTCACTGACTGAGGCTAAAACCCTGTCACTGACTGAAATTCAATCCCTGTCACTGACTGAAGCTCAATCCCTGTCACTGAATGAAATTCAATCCCTGTCACTGACTGAAATTAATCCCTTTCACAGACTGAGTTTCAATCACTCTCACTGACTGAGATTCATCCCTGTCACTGACTGAGGTTCAATTCCTGTCCCAGACTGAAAGTCAATCCCTGTCACTGTCTGAGGGTCAATCCCAGTCATTGTCTGAGATTCAATCCCTGTCACTTTCTGAGATTCAATCCCTGTTACTGACTGCGAGTCGATGCCTGTCACTGACTGAGATTCCATTCCTATCAATGTCTGAGGTTCAATCACTATCACAGACTGAGATTCAATCCCTGTCACTGACTGAGATTCAATCCCTATTATTGACTGAGGTTCAATCCCTGTCACTCACTGAGATTCAATCCCTGTCACTGACAAAGGTTCAATCCCTGTCACAGACTGAGATTCAATCCCTGTCACTGACTGAGATTCAATCCCTGTCACTGACTGATGTTCAATCCCAGTCACTGCCTGAGGTTCAATCCCTGTCACAGACTGAGGTTCAATCCCTGTCACAGACTGATGTTCAATCCCTGTAACTGACTGAGGTTCAATCCCTGTAACTGACTGATGTTCAATCCCTGTAACTGACTGATGTTCAATCCCAGTCACTGACTGAGGTTCAATCCCTGTCACAGACTGAGGTTCAATCCCTGAAATTGACTGATGTTCAATCCCAGTCACTGACTGAGATTCAATCCCTGTCACTGACTGACGTTCAATCCCTGTCACAGACTGAAATTCAATGCCAGTCACTGACTGAGGGTCAATCCCTATCACTGTCTGAAACTCAATCCTTGTCACTGACGGAGATTCAATCCCTGTCACTGACTGAGATTCAATCCTTTTCACTGACTGAGGTTCAATTCATGTCAATGACTGAGGTTCAATCCCAGTCACTGTCTGCGGGTCAATCCTTGTCACTGCCTGAGGTTAAATCCCTGTCACTGATTGAGATTCAATCCTTGTCACTGACTGAGGTTCAATCCCAGTCACTCACTGAGATTCAATCCCTATCACGAAGTGAGATTCTATCCCTGTCACTATTTGAGGCTCAATCCCTGTCACTGACGGAGATTCAATCCCTGTCACAGACTGAGATTCAATCATTGTCACTGATGGAGGTTCAATCCCTGTCACTGACAGATATTCAATCCCTGTCACTGACTGAGATTCAATCCCTGTCACTGTTTGAGGGTTAATCCCAGTCACTGACAGAGATTCAATCCCTGTCACTGTCTGCGGGTCAATCCCTGTCACTGCCTGAGGTTAAATCCCTGTCACTGACTGAGATTCAATCTGTGTCACTGACTGAGATTCAATCCTTTTCACTGACTGAGGTTCAATCCCAGTCACTCACTGAGATTCAATCCCTATCACTAACTGAGATTCAATCCCTGTCACTATTTGAGGCTCGATCCCTGTCACAGACTGAGATTCAATCCCTGTCACTGACAGAGATTCAATCCCTGTCACTGTCTGCGGGTCAATCCCTGTCACTGCCTGAGGTTCAATCCCAGTCACCGACTGAGGTTCAATTCCGATCACTGACTGAGATTCAATCCTTGTCACTGACTGAGGTTCAATCCCTGTCACTCACTGAGATTCAATCCCTATCACTAACTGAGATTCATTCCCTGTCACTATTTGAGGCTCGATCCCTGTCACAGACTGAGATTCACTCCCTGTCACTGACTAAGGATCAATTTCTGTCACTGAGTAAGTTTCAATCCCTGTCACTGACGGAGGTTCAATCCCTGTAACTGACTGATGTTGAATCTCAGTCAGTGACAGGGATTGTATCTCAGTCAGTGACAGGGATTGTATCTCAGTCAGTGACAGGAATTGAATCTCAGTAAGTGACAGGAATTTAATCTCAGTCAGTGACAGGGATTGAACCTCAGTCAGTGACAGGAATTGAATCTCAGTAAGTGACAGGTATTTAATCTCAGTCAGTGACAGGGATTGAACGCCAGTCAGTGACAGGGATTGAACCTCAGTCAGTGACAGGTTTTGAACTTCAGTCAGTGACAAATATTGAATATCAGTCAGTGACAGCGATTGAATCATATTCAGTGACAGAGATTGAACCTCAGTCAGAGACAGGGATTGAATCTCAGTCAGTGCCAGGGATTGAATCTCAGTAACTGACAGGATTTTAATCTCAGTCAGTGACAGAGATTGAACCTCAGTCAGTGACAGGGATTGAGGCTCAGTCAGTGACAGGGATGGAACCTCAGTCAGTGACAGGGATTGAAGCTCAGTCAGTGACAGGGATTGAATCACATTCAGTGATAAGGATTGAACTTCAGTCAGAGAAAAATATCGAATCTCAGTCAGTGACAGCGATTGAATCTCAGTCAATGACAGGAATTGAGCCTCAGTCAGTGACAGGGATTGAATATCAGTCAGTGACAGGGATTTATTCATATTCAGTGACACATATTGAACCTCAGTCAGTGACAGGGATTTAAGCTCAGTCAGTGACAGGGATTGAATCTCAGTCAGTGACAGGGATTTAAGTTCAGTCAGTGACAGGGATTGAGACTCTGTCAGTGACAGGGATTGAATCTCATTCATTGACAGCGATTGAAACTCAGTCAGTGACAGTGATTGAATTTCATTCAGTGACAGGGATTGAACCTCAGCAAGTGACAGGGATTTAATCTCATTCAGTGACAGGGATTGAATCTCAGTAAGTGACAGGAATTTAATCTCAGGCAGTGACAGGGATTGAATCTCAGTCAGTGACAGGGATTGAGCTTCAGTCAGTGACAGGGATTGAAGCTCAGTCAGTGACAGGGATTGAATCTCGGTCAGGGACAGGCATTGAATCTCAGGACTGACAAGGCTTGAACCTCAGTCAGTGACAGGGATTGAATTTCAGTCAGTGATAGGGCTTGAATCTCAGTCTGTGACAGGGATTGACCCTCAGTCAGTGACAGTGATTGAGATTCAGTCAGTGACAGGTTTTGACCCTCAGTCAGTGACAGGGATTGACCCTCAGTCAGTGACAGTGATTGAGCCTCAGTCAGTGACAGGGATTGAATCTCGGTCAGGGACAGGCATTGAACCTTTCTCAGTGACACGGATTGAACCTCATTCGGAGACTGGGATTGAATCGCAGGCAGTGACAGGTATTGAATCTCAGTCAGTGACAGGGATTGTCCCTCGATCAGTAACAGGAATTGTGTCTCTGTCAGTAACAGGAATTGGATCTCAGTCAGTGACCGGGATTGAGCTCAGTCAGTGACAGAGATTGAACATTAGTCAGTGACAGGCATTGAAGCTCATTCAGTGACAGGGATTGAATCTCAGTCAGAGACAAGGATTGAACCTCAGTCAGTGACATGGTTTGAAGCTCAGTCAGTGACAGGAATTGAATCTCAATCAGTGTCTGGGATTGAACCTCAGTCAGTGACTGGGTTTGAATCTCAGTCAGTGACAGGAATTGAATCTCGGTCAGTGACAGGGATTGAATCTCAGTCAGAGACAAGGATTGAACCTCAGTCAGTGACAGGGATTGCACATCAGTCAGTGACTGTGATTGAATCTCAGACAGTATCAGAGATTGAGCATCAGTCATGACAGGGATTGAACCTTAATCAGTGGTAGGGAATGAATCTCGGTCAGTGACAGGGATTGAATCTCACTCAGTGACAGGGATTGAATCTCAGTCAGTGACAGGGATTGAATCTCAGTCAGTGACTGGGATCGAATCTCCGAAAGTGACTGGGATTGATCCTCAGTCAAGGACTCAGATTGAACATCAGTCAGTGACAGGGATTGAATCTCACTCAGTGACAGGGATTGATGCTCAGACAGTGTTAGGAATGGAATCTCAGTCAGTGACAGGGATTGAATCTCAGTGAAAGACTGGGATTGACCCTCAGACAATGACTGGGATTGAGCCTCAGACAGTGACAGGGATTGAATCTCAGACAGTGACAGGGATTGAATCTCAGTCTGTGACAGGGATTGGCCCGCAGACAGTGACAGGGATTGAATCTCAGTCTGTGACAGGGATTGACCCTCAGACAGTGACAGAAATTGTATCTCAGTCAGTGACAGGGATTGAATCTCAGACTGTGACAGGGATTGAATCTCAGTCAGTGACAGGGATTGAGTTTCAGTCAGTGATAGGGATTGACCCTCAGTCAGTGACAGGGATTGAATCTCAGTCTTTGACAGGGATTGAACGTCAGTCAGTAACAGGGATTGAACCTCAGTCTGGGACAGGGATTGAATCTTAGTCAGTGACAGCGATTGAATCTCAGTGAGTGATTGGGATTGAATCTGTCAGTGACAAGGGTTGAAACTCAGTCAGCGACAGTAATCGAATCTCAATTAGTGACAGGGATTGACCCACACACAGTGATAGGAATGGAATCTCTGTCAGTGACAGGCATAGAATCTCAGTCAGTGACAGGGATTGAACCTCAGTCAGTGACAGGGATTGAACCTCAGGCAGTGACTGGGATTGAACCTCAATCAGTGATTGGGATTGAACATCAGTCAGTGACAGGGATTGACCCTCAGTCAGTGACAGGGATTGACCCTCAGACAATGACTGGGATTGAGCCTCAGACAGTGACAGGGATTGAACCTCAGTCAGTGACAGGGATTGAATCTCAGTCAGTGACAGGGATTGAATCTGAGTCAGTGACAGGGATTGAACCTCAGTCAGCGACAGTAATTGAATCTCAATTAATGACAGGGATTGACCCACAGACAGTGATAGGGATTGAATCTCAGTCTGTGACAGGGATTGAACATTTGTCAGTGACAGGGATTGAATCTCAGTCAGTGACTGGGATTGACCCTCAGACAATGATTGGGATTGAGCCTCAGAAAGTGACAGGGATTGAACCTCAGTCAGTGACAGGGATTGAATCTCAGTCAGTGCCAGGGATTGAATCTCAGTCAGTGACAGGGATTGAACCTCAGTCAGCGCCAGTAATTGAATCTCAATTAGTGACAGGGATTGATCCACAGACAGTGATAGGAATGGAATCTCAGTCAGTGACAGGGATTGAATCTGAGTCAGTGACAGGGATTGAACCTCAGTCAGTGACAGGGATTGAACCTCAGGCAGTGACTGGGATTGAACCTCAATCAGTGATTGGGATTGAACATCAGTCAGTGACAGGGATTGACCCTCAGTCAGTGACAGGGATTGACCCTCAGACAATGACTGGGATTGAGCCTCAGACAGTGACAGGGATTGAACCTCAGTCAGTGACAGGGATTGAATCTCAGTCAGTGACAGGGATTGAATCTGAGTCAGTGACAGGGATTGAACCTCAGTCAGCGACAGTAATTGATTCTCAATTAATGACAGGGATTGACCCACAGACAGTGATAGGGATTGAATCTCAGTCTGTGACAGGGATAGAACATTTGTCAGTGACAGGGATTGAATCTGAGTGAGTGACTGGGATTGACCCTCAGACAATGATTGGGATTGAGCCTCAGAAAGTGACAGGGATTGAACCTCAGTCAGTGACAGGGATTGAATCTCAGTCAGTGCCAGGGATTGAATCTCAGTCAGTGACAGGGATTGAACCTCAGTCAGCGCCAGTAATTAAATCTCAATTAGTGACAGGGATTGATCCACAGACAGTGATAGGAATGGAATCTCAGTCAGTGACAGGGATTGAACCTCAGGCAGTGACAGGGATTGAACCTCAGTCAGTGACTGGGATTGAATCTCAGTCAGTGACAGGGATTGACCCTCAGACAGTGACAGAAATTGTATCTCAGTCAGTGTCAGGGATTGACCCTCAGACTGTGACAGGGATTGAATCTCAGTCAGTGACAGGGATTGAGTTTCAGTCAGTGATAGGGATTGACCCTCAGTCAGTGACAGGGATTGAATCTCAGTCTTTGACAGGGATTGAACCTCAGTCTGGGACAGGGATTGAATCTTAGTCAGTGACAGCGATTGAATCTCAGTGAGTGATTGGCATTGAATCTGTCAGTGACAAGGGTTGAAACTCAGTCAGCGACAGTAATCGAATATCAATTAGTGACAGGGATTGACCCACACACAGTGATAGGAATGGAATCTCTGTCAGTGACAGGCATAGAATCTCAGTCAGTGACAGGGATTGAACCTCAGTCAGTGACAGGGATTGAACCTCAGGCAGTGACTGGGATTGAACCTCAATCAGTGATTGGGATTGAACATCAGTCAGTGACAGGGATTGACCCTCAGTCAGTGACAGGGATTGACCCTCAGACAATGACTGGGATTGAGCCTCAGACAGTGACAGGGATTGAACCTCAGTCAGTGACAGTGATTGAATTTCATTCAGTGACAGGGATTGAACCTCAGCAAGTGACAGGGATTTAATCTCATTCAGTGACAGGGATTGAATCTCAGTAAGTGACAGGAATTTAATCTCAGGCAGTGACAGGGATTGAATCTCAGTCAGTGACAGGGATTGAGCTTCAGTCAGTGACAGGGATTGAAGCTCAGTCAGTGACAGGGATTGAATCTCGGTCAGGGACAGGCATTGAATCTCAGGACTGACAAGGCTTGAACCTCAGTCAGTGACAGGGATTGAATTTCAGTCAGTGATAGGGCTTGAATCTCAGTCTGTGACAGGGATTGACCCTCAGTCAGTGACAGTGATTGAGATTCAGTCAGTGACAGGTTTTGACCCTCAGTCAGTGACAGGGATTGACCCTCAGTCAGTGACAGTGATTGAGCCTCAGTCAGTGACAGGGATTGAATCTCGGTCAGGGACAGGCATTGAACCTCTCTCAGTGACACGGATTGAACCTCATTCGGAGACTGGGATTGAATCGCAGGTAGTGACAGGTATTGAATCTCAGTCAGTGACAGGGATTGTCCCTCGATCAGTAACAGGAATTGGATCTCAGTCAGTGACCGGGATTGAGCTCAGTCAGTGACAGAGATTGAACATTAGTCAGTGACAGGCATTGAAGCTCATTCAGTGACAGGGATTGAATCTCAGTAAGAGACAAGGATTGAACCTCAGTCAGTGACATGGTTTGAAGCTCAGTCAGTGACAGGAATTGAATCTCAATCAGTGTCTGGGATTGAACCTCAGTCAGTGACTGGGTTTGAATCTCAGTCAGTGACAGGAATTGAATCTCGGTCAGTGACAGGGATTGAATCTCAGTCAGAGACAAGGATTGAACCTCAGTCAGTGACAGGGATTGCACATCAGTCAGTGACTGTGATTGAATCTCAGACAGTATCAGAGATTGAGCATCAGTCATGACAGGGATTGAACCTTAATCAGTGGTAGGGAATGAATCTCGGTCAGTGACAGGGATTGAATCTCACTCAGTGACAGGGATTGAATCTCAGTCAGTGACAGGGATTGAATCTCAGTCAGTGACTGGGATCGAATCTCCGAAAGTGACTGGGATTGATCCTCAGTCAAGGACTCAGATTGAACATCAGTCAGTGACAGGGATTGAATCTTACTCAGTGACAGGGATTGATGCTCAGACAGTGTTAGGAATGGAATCTCAGTCAGTGACAGGGATTGAATCTCAGTGAATGACTGGGATTGACCCTCAGACAATGACTGGGATTGAGCCTCAGACAGTGACAGGGATTGAATCTCAGACAGTGACAGGGATTGAATCTCAGTCTGTGACAGGGATTGGCCCGCAGACAGTGACAGGGATTGAATCTCAGTCTGTGACAGGGATTGAGCCTCAATCAGTGACAGGGATTGATCCTCAGTCAGTGACAGGGATTGAATCTCAGTCTGTGACAGGGATTGAATCTCAGTCAGTGACAGGGATTGAATCTCAGTCAGTGACAGGGATTGAATCTCAGTTAGTGACTGGGATTGACCCTCAGACAATGATTGGGATTGAGCCTCAGAATGTGACAGGGATTGAACCTCAGTCAGTGACAGGGATTGAATCTCAGTCAGTGCCAGGGATTGAATCTCAGTCAGTGACAGGGATTGAACCTCAGTCAGCGCCAGTAATTGAATCTCAATTAGTGACAGGGATTGAGCCACAGACAGTGATAGGAATGGAATCTCAGTCAGTGACAGGGATTGAACCTCAGGCAGTGACAGGGATTGAACCTCAGTCAGTGACTGGGTTTGAATCTCAGTCAGTGACAGGGATTGACCCTCAGACAGTGACAGAAATTGTATCTCAGTCAGTGTCAGGGATTGACCCTCAGACTGTGACAGGGATTGAATCTCAGTCAGTGACAGGGATTGAGTTTCAGTCAGTGATAGGGATTGACCCTCAGTCAGTGACAGGGATTGAATCTCAGTCTTTGACAGGGATTGAACCTCAGTCTGGGACAGGGATTGAATCTTAGTCAGTGACAGCGATTGAATCTCAGTGAGTGATTGGCATTGAATCTGTCAGTGACAAGGGTTGAAACTCAGTCAGCGACAGTAATCGAATCTCAATTAGTGACAGGGATTGACCCACACACAGTGATAGGAATGGAATCTCAGTCAGTGACAGGCATAGAATCTCAGTCAGTGACAGGGATTGAACCTCAGTCAGTGACAGGGATTGAACCTCAGGCAGTGACTGGGATTGAACCTCAATCAGTGATTGGGATTGAACATCAGTCAGTGACAGGGATTGACCCTCAGTCAGTGACAGGGATTGACCCTCAGACAATGACTGGGATTGAGCCTCAGACAGTGACAGGGATTGAACCTCAGTCAGTGACAGTGATTGAATGTCATTCAGTGACAGGGATTGAACCTCAGCAAGTGACAGGGATTTAATCTCATTCAGTGACAGGGATTGAATCTCAGTAAGTGACAGGAATTTAATCTCAGGCAGTGACAGGGATTGAATCTCAGTCAGTGACAGGGATTGAGCTTCAGTCAGTGACAGGGATTGAAGCTCAGTCAGTGACAGGGATTGAATCTCGGTCAGGGACAGGCATTGAATCTCAGGACTGACAAGGCTTGAACCTCAGTCAGTGACAGGGATTGAATTTCAGTCAGTGATAGGGCTTGAATCTCAGTCTGTGACAGGGATTGACCCTCAGTCAGTGACAGTGATTGAGATTCAGTCAGTGACAGGTTTTGACCCTCAGTCAGTGACAGGGATTGACCCTCAGTCAGTGACAGTGATTGAGCCTCAGTCAGTGACAGGGATTGAATCTCGGTCAGGGACAGGCATTGAACCTCTCTCAGTGACACGGATTGAACCTCATTCGGAGACTGGGATTGAATCGCAGGCAGTGACAGGTATTGAATCTCAGTCAGTGACAGGGATTGTCCCTCGATCAGTTTCAGGAATTGTGTCTCTGTCAGTAACAGGAATTGGATCTCAGTCAGTGACCGGGATTGAGCTCAGTCAGTGACAGAGATTGAACATTAGTCAGTGACAGGCATTGAAGCTCATTCAGTGACAGGGATTGAATCTCAGTCAGAGACAAGGATTGAACCTCAGTCAGTGACATGGTTTGAAGCTCAGTCAGTGACAGGAATTGAATCTCAATCAGTGTCTGGGATTGAACCTCAGTCAGTGACTGGGTTTGAATCTCAGTCAGTGACAGGAATTGAATCTCGGTCAGTGACAGGGATTGAATCTCAGTCAGAGACAAGGATTGAACCTCAGTCAGTGACAGGGATTGCACATCAGTCAGTGACTGTGATTGAATCTCAGACAGTATCAGAGATTGAGCATCAGTCATGACAGGGATTGAACCTTAATCAGTGGTAGGGAATGAATCTCGGTCAGTGACAGGGATTGAATCTCACTCAGTGACAGGGATTGAATCTCAGTCAGTGACAGGGATTGAATCTCAGTCAGTGACTGGGATCGAATCTCCGAAAGTGACTGGGATTGATCCTCAGTCAAGGACTCAGATTGAACATCAGTCAGTGACAGGGATTGAATCTCACTCAGTGACAGGGATTGATGCTCAGACAGTGTTAGGAATGGAATCTCAGTCAGTGACAGGGATTGAATCTCAGTGAATGACTGGGATTGACCCTCAGACAATGACTGGGATTGAGCCTCAGACAGTGACAGGGATTGAATCTCAGACAGTGACAGGGATTGAATCTCAGTCTGTGACAGGGATTGGCCCGCAGACAGTGACAGAGATTGAATCTCAGTCTGTGACAGGGATTGAGCCTCAATCAGTGACAGGGATTGATCCTCAGTCAGTGATAGGGATTGAATCTCAGTCTGTGACAGGGATTGAATCTCAGTCAGTGACAGGGATTGAATCTCAGTCAGTGACAGGGATTGACCCTCAGACAGTGACAGAAATTGTATCTCAGTCAGTGTCAGGGATTGACCCTCAGACTGTGACAGGGATTGAATCTCAGTCAGTGACAGGGATTGAGTTTCAGTCAGTGATAGGGATTGACCCTCAGTCAGTGACAGGGATTGAATCTCAGTCTTTGACAGGGATTGAACGTCAGTCAGTAACAGGGATTGAACCTCAGTCTGGGACAGGGATTGAATCTTAGTCAGTGACAGCGATTGAATCTCAGTGAGTGATTGGGATTGAATCTGTCAGTGACAAGGGTTGAAACTCAGTCAGCGACAGTAATCGAATCTCAATTAGTGACAGGGATTGACCCACACACAGTGATAGGAATGGAATCTCTGTCAGTGACAGGCATAGAATCTCAGTCAGTGACAGGGATTGAACCTCAGTCAGTGACAGGGATTGAACCTCAGGCAGTGACTGGGATTGATCCTCAATCAGTGATTGGGATGGAACATCAGTCAGTGATTGGGATTGAACATCAGTCAGTGACAGGGATTGACCCTCAGTCAGTGACAGGGATTGACCCTCAGACAATGACTGGGATTGAGCCTCAGACAGTGACAGGGATTGAACCTCAGTCAGTGACAGGGATTGAATCTCAGTCAGTGACAGGGATTGAATCTGAGTCAGTGACAGGGATTGAACCTCAGTCAGCGACAGTAATTGATTCTCAATTAATGACAGGGATTGACCCACAGACAGTGATAGGGATTGAATCTCAGTCTGTGACAGGGATAGAACATTTGTCAGTGACAGGGATTGAATCTCAGTGAGTGACTGGGATTGACCCTCAGACAATGATTGGGATTGAGCCTCAGAAAGTGACAGGGATTGAACCTCAGTCAGTGACAGGGATTGAATCTCAGTCAGTGCCAGGGATTGAATCTCAGTCAGTGACAGGGATTGAACCTCAGTCAGCGCCAGTAATTAAATCTCAATTAGTGACAGGGATTGATCCACAGACAGTGATAGGAATGGAATCTCAGTCAGTGACAGGGATTGAACCTCAGGCAGTGACAGGGATTGAACCTCAGTCAGTGACTGGGATTGAATCTCAGTCAGTGACAGGGATTGACCCTCAGACAGTGACAGAAATTGTATCTCAGACAGTGTCAGGGATTGACCCTCAGACTGTGACAGGGATTGAATCTCAGTCAGTGACAGGGATTGAGTTTCAGTCAGTGATAGGGATTGACCCTCAGTCAGTGACAGGGATTGAATCTCAGTCTTTGACAGGGATTGAACCGCAGTCTGGGACAGGGATTGAATCTTAGTCAGTGACAGCGATTGAATCTCAGTGAGTGATTGGCATTGAATCTGTCAGTGACAAGGGTTGAAACTCAGTCAGCGACAGTAATCGAATATCAATTAGTGACAGGGATTGACCCACATACAGTGATAGGAATGGAATCTCTGTCAGTGACAGGCATAGAATCTCAGTCAGTGACAGGGATTGAACCTCAGTCAGTGACAGGGATTGAACCTCAGGCAGTGACTGGGATTGAACCTCAATCAGTGATTGGGATTGAACATCAGTCAGTGACAGGGATTGACCCTCAGTCAGTGACAGGGATTGACCCTCAGTCTTTGACAGGGATTGAACCTCAGTCTGGGACAGGGATTGAATCTTAGTCAGTGACAGCGATTGAATCTCAGTGAGTGATTGGCATTGAATCTGTCAGTGACAAGGGTTGAAACTCAGTCAGCGACAGTAATCGAATATCAATTAGTGACAGGGATTGACCCACACACAGTGATAGGAATGGAATCTCTGTCAGTGACAGGCATAGAATCTCAGTCAGTGACAGGGATTGAACCTCAGTCAGTGACAGGGATTGAACCTCAGGCAGTGACTGGGATTGAACCTCAATCAGTGATTGGGATTGAACATCAGTCAGTGACAGGGATTGACCCTCAGTCAGTGACAGGGATTGACCCTCAGACAATGACTGGGATTGAGCCTCAGACAGTGACAGGGATTGAACCTCAGTCAGTGACAGTGATTGAATTTCATTCAGTGACAGGGATTGAACCTCAGCAAGTGACAGGGATTTAATCTCATTCAGTGACAGGGATTGAATCTCAGTAAGTGACAGGAATTTAATCTCAGGCAGTGACAGGGATTGAATCTCAGTCAGTGACAGGGATTGAGCTTCAGTCAGTGACAGGGATTGAATCTCAGTCAGTGACAGGGATTGAATCTCGGTCAGGGACAGGCATTGAATCTCAGGACTGACAAGGCTTGAACCTCAGTCAGTGACAGGGATTGAATTTCAGTCAGTGATAGGGCTTGAATCTCAGTCTGTGACAGGGATTGACCCTCAGTCAGTGACAGTGATTGAGATTCAGTCAGTGACAGGTTTTGACCCTCAGTCAGTGACAGGGATTGACCCTCAGTCAGTGACAGTGATTGAGCCTCAGTCAGTGACAGGGATTGAATCTCGGTCAGGGACAGGCATTGAACCTCTCTCAGTGACACGGATTGAACCTCATTCGGAGACTGGGATTGAATCGCAGGTAGTGACAGGTATTGAATCTCAGTCAGTGACAGGGATTGTCCCTCGATCAGTAACAGGAATTGTGTCTCTGTCAGTAACAGGAATTGGATCTCAGTCAGTGACCGGGATTGAGCTCAGTCAGTGACAGAGATTGAACATTAGTCAGTGACAGGCATTGAAGCTCATTCAGTGACAGGGATTGAATCTCAGTAAGAGACAAGGATTGAACCTCAGTCAGTGACATGGTTTGAAGCTCAGTCAGTGACAGGAATTGAATCTCAATCAGTGTCTGGGATTGAACCTCAGTCAGTGACTGGGTTTGAATCTCAGTCAGTGACAGGAATTGAATCTCGGTCAGTGACAGGGATTGAATCTCAGTCAGAGACAAGGATTGAACCTCAGTCAGTGACAGGGATTGCACATCAGTCAGTGACTGTGATTGAATCTCAGACAGTATCAGAGATTGAGCATCAGTCATGACAGGGATTGAACCTTAATCAGTGGTAGGGAATGAATCTCGGTCAGTGACAGGGATTGAATCTCACTCAGTGACAGGGATTGAATCTCAGTCAGTGACAGGGATTGAATCTCAGTCAGTGACTGGGATCGAATCTCCGAAAGTGACTGGGATTGATCCTCAGTCAAGGACTCAGATTGAACATCAGTCAGTGACAGGGATTGAATCTCACTCAGTGACAGGGATTGATGCTCAGACAGTGTTAGGAATGGAATCTCAGTCAGTGACAGGGATTGAATCTCAGTGAATGACTGGGATTGACCCTCAGACAATGACTGGGATTGAGCCTCAGACAGTGACAGGGATTGAATCTCAGACAGTGACAGGGATTGAATCTCAGTCTGTGACAGGGATTGGCCCGCAGACAGTGACAGAGATTGAATCTCAGTCTGTGACAGGGATTGAGCCTCAATCAGTGACAGGGATTGATCCTCAGTCAGTGACAGGGATTGAATCTCAGTCTGTGACAGGGATTGAATCTCAGTCAGTGACAGGGATTGAATCTCAGTCAGTGACAGGGATTGACCCTCAGACAGTGACAGAAATTGTATCTCAGTCAGTGTCAGCGATTGACCCTCAGACTGTGACAGGGATTGAATCTCAGTCAGTGACAGGGATTGAGTTTCAGTCAGTGATAGGGATTGACCCTCAGTCAGTGACAGGGATTGAATCTCAGTCTTTGACAGGGATTGAACGTCAGTCAGTAACAGGGATTGAACCTCAGTCTGGGACAGGGATTGAATCTTAGTCAGTGACAGCGATTGAATCTCAGTGAGTGATTGGGATTGAATCTGTCAGTGACAAGGGTTGAAACTCAGTCAGCGACAGTAATCGAATCTCAATTAGTGACAGGGATTGACCCACACACAGTGATAGGAATGGAATCTCTGTCAGTGACAGGGATTGAACCTCAGGCAGTGACTGGGATTGATCCTCAATCAGTGATTGGGATGGAACATCAGTCAGTGACAGGGATTGACCCTCAGTCAGTGACAGGGATTGACCCTCAGACAATGACTGGGATTGAGCCTCAGACAGTGACAGGGATTGAACCTCAGTCAGTGACAGAGATTGAATCTCAGTCAGTGACAGGGATTGAATCTGAGTCAGTGACAGGGATTGAACCTGTCAGCGACAGTAATTGAATCTCAATTAATGACAGGGATTGACCCACAGACAGTGATAGGGATTGAATCTCAGTCTGTGACAGGGATTGAACATTTGTCAGTGACAGGGATTGAATCTCAGTCAGTGACTGGGATTGACCCTCAGACAATGATTGGGATTGAGCCTCAGAAAGTGACAGGGATTGAACCTCAGTCAGTGACAGGGATTGAATCTCAGTCAGTGCCAGGGATTGAATCTCAGTCAGTGCCAGGGATTGAATCTCAGTCAGTGACAGTAATTGAATCTCAATTAGTGACAGGGATTGATCCACAGACAGTGATAGGAATGGAATCTCAGTCAGTGACAGGGATTGAACCTCAGGCAGTGACAGGGATTGAACCTCAGTCAGTGACTGGGATTGAATCTCAGTCAGTGACAGGGATTGACCCTCAGACAGTGACAGAAATTGTATCTCAGTCAGTGTCAGGGATTGACCCTCAGACTGTGACAGGGATTGAATCTCAGTCAGTGACAGGGATTGAGTTTCAGTCAGTGATAGGGATTGACCCTCAGTCAGTGACAGGGATTGAATCTCAGTCTTTGACAGGGATTGAACCTCAGTCTGTGACAGGGATTGGCCCGCAGACAGTGACAGAGATTGAATCTCAGTCTGTGACAGGGATTGAGCCTCAATCAGTGACAGGGATTGATCCTCAGTCAGTGACAGGGATTGAATCTCAGTCTGTGACAGGGATTGAATCTCAGTCAGTGACAGGGATTGAATCTCAGTCAGTGACAGGGATTGACCCTCAGACAGTGACAGAAATTGTATCTCAGTCAGTGTCAGCGATTGACCCTCAGACTGTGACAGGGATTGAATCTCAGTCAGTGACAGGGATTGAGTTTCAGTCAGTGATAGGGATTGGCCCGCAGACAGTGACAGAGATTGAATCTCAGTCTGTGACAGGGATTGAGCCTCAATCAGTGACAGGGATTGATCCTCAGTCAGTGACAGGGATTGAATCTCAGTCTGTGACAGGGATTGAATCTCAGTCAGTGACAGGGATTGAATCTCAGTCAGTGACTGGGATTGAACCTCAATCAGTGATTGGGATTGAACATCAGTCAGTGACAGGGATTGACCCTCAGTCAGTGACAGGGATTGACCCTCAGACAATGACTGGGATTGAGCCTCAGACAGTGACAGGGATTGAACCTCAGTCAGTGACAGGGATTGAATCTCAGTCAGTGACAGGGATTGAATCTGAGTCAGTGACAGGGATTGAACCTCAGTCAGCGACAGTAATTGATTCTCAATTAATGACAGGGATTGACCCACAGACAGTGATAGGGATTGAATCTCAGTCTGTGACAGGGATAGAACAGTTGTCAGTGACAGGGATTGAATCTGAGTGAGTGACTGGGATTGACCCTCAGACAATGATTGGGATTGAATCTCAGTCAGTGCCAGGGATTGAATCTCAGTCAGTGACAGGGATTGAACCTCAGTCAGCGCCAGTAATTAAATCTCAATTAGTGACAGGGATTGATCCACAGACAGTGATAGGAATGGAATCTCAGTCAGTGACAGGGATTGAACCTCAGGCAGTGACAGGGATTGAACGTCAGTCAGTGACTGGGATTGAATCTCAGTCAGTGACAGGGATTGACCCTCAGTCAGTGACAGAAATTGTATCTCAGTCAGTGTCAGGGATTGACCCTCAGACTGTGACAGGGATTGAATCTCAGTCAGTGACAGGGATTGAGTTTCAGTCAGTGATAGGGATTGACCCTCAGTCAGTGACAGGGATCGAATCTCAGTCTTTGACAGGGATTGAACCTCAGTCTGGGACAGGGATTGAATCTTAGTCAGTGACAGCGATTGAATCTCAGTGAGTGATTGGGATTGAATCTGTCAGTGACAAGGGTTGAAACTCAGTCAGCGACAGTAATCGAATCTCAATTAGTGACAGGGATTGACCCACACACAGTGATAGGAATGGAATCTCAGTCAGTGACAGGCATAGATCTCAGTCAGTGACAGGGATTGAACCTCAGTCAGAGACAGGGATTGAACCTCAGGCAGTGACTGGGATTGAACCTCAATCAGTGATTGGGATTGAACATCAGTCAGTGACAGGGATTGACCCTCAGTCAGTGACAGGGATTGACCCTCAGACAATGACTGGGATTGAGCCTCAGACAGTGACAGGGATTGAACCTCAGTCAGTGACAGGGATTGAATCTCAGTCAGTGACAGGGATTGAATCTGAGTCAGTGACAGGGATTGAACCTCAGTCAGCGACAGTAATTGAATCTCAATTAATGACAGGGATTGACCCACAGACAGTGATAGGGATTGAATCTCAGTCTGTGACAGGGATTGAACATTTGTCAGTGACAGGGATTGAATCTCAGTCAGTGACTGGGATTGACCCTCAGACAATGATTGGGATTGAGCCTCAGAAAGTGACAGGGATTGAACCTCAGTCAGTGACAGGGATTGAATCTCAGTCAGTGCCAGGGATTGAATCTCAGTCAGTGCCAGGGATTGAATCTCAGTCAGCGCCAGTAATTAAATCTCAATTAGTGACAGGGATTGATCCACAGACAGTGATAGGAATGGAATCTAAGTCAGTGACAGGGATTGAACCTCAGGCAGTGACAGGGATTGAACCTCAGTCGGTGACTGGGATTGAACATCAGTCAGTGACAGGGATTGAATCTCAATCAGTGACAGGGATTGAATCTCAGTCAGTGACACAGATTGAACCACAGTCACTGACAAGGATTGAATCTCAGTCAGTGACAGGGACTGAGGCTCTGTCAGTGACAGGGATTGAATCTCAGTCTCTGACAGGGAGTGAATCTCAGTCTGTGGCAGGGATTGAACCTTAGTCAGTGACAGGGACTGAATCTCCATCAGTCACAGGAAGTGAATCTCAGTCAGTGCCAGGGATTGAATCTCAGTCAGTGCCAGGGATTGAATCTCAGTCAGTGGTAGGAATTGCATCTCATTCAGTGACAGGGATTGAATCTCAGTCAGTGACAGGGATTGAATTTCAGTTAGTGACAGGGATTGAATCTCAGTCAGTGTCAGTGATTGAGCCTCAGTCAGTGACAGGGATGGAACCTCTTTCAGTGACTGGGATTGAACCTCTGTCAGTGACAGGGGTTGAATCTCAGTTAGTGACAGTGATTGTAACTCAGTCAGTGAGAGGGATTGAACCTCAGTCAGTGACAGGGATTGAATCTCAGTCTGTGACAGGTATTGAGCCTCAGACAGTGAAAGGGATTGAATTTTAGTCAGTGACAGGGATTGACCCTCAGTCAGTGACAGGGATTGAATCTCAGTCAATGACAGGGATTGAATCTCAGTCAGTGTCAGTGATTGAGCCTCAGTCAGTGACAGGGATGGAACCTCTTTCAGTGACTGGGATTGAACCTCTGTCAGTGACTGGGATTGAACCTCAGTCAGTGACAGGAATTGAATCTCAGTCAGTGACATGGATTAACCCTCAAACAGTGACAGGTATTGAATCTCAGTCAGTGACAGGGATTGAGCCTCAGTCAGTCACAGGGATTGAGCCTCAGTCAGTCACAGGGATAGAACCTCAGTCAGTGACAGGGATTGAACCTCAGTCAGTGACAGGGATTGAATTTCAGTCTGAGACAAGGATTGAGCCTCATTCAGTGACAGGGATTGAGCCTCAGTCAGTGACAGGGATTGAATCTCAGTCCGTAACAGAGATTGACCCACAGACAGTGACAGGGATTGAATCTCAGTCAGTGTTAGGGATTGAATCTCAGTCTGAGACAGGGATTGAACCTTTGTCAGTGACAGGGATTGAATCTCAGTGACTGACTGGGATAAACCCTCAGACAATGACTGGTATTGAGCCTCAGAAAGTGACAGGATTGTACCTCAGTCAGTGACAGGGATTGAATCTCAGTCAGTGACAGGGATTGAATCTCAGTCTGTGACAGGGATTGAATTTCAGTCTGTGACAGGGATTGAGCGTCAGTCAGTGACAGGGATTGAATCTCAGTCTGTGACAGGGATTGACCCTCAGACTGTGACAGGGATTGAGCCTCAATCAGTGACGGGGATTGAGCGTCAGTCAGTGACAGGGATTGAATCTCAGTCTGTGACAGGGATTGACCCTCAGACTGTGACAGGGTTTGAATCTCAGTCAGTGACAGGGATTGATTTTCAGTCAGTGATAGGGATTGACCCTCAGTCAGTGACATGGATTGAATCTCAGTCTGTGACAGGGATTGAACGTCAGTCAGTAAGAGGGATGGAACCTCAGTCTGGGACAGGGATTGAATCTTAGTCAGTGACAGCGATTGAATCTCAGTGAGTGATTGGCATTGAATCGCAGTCAGTGACAAGGGTTGAAACTCAGTCAGCGACTGTAATCGAATCTCAATTAGTGACAGGGATTGACCCACAGACAGTGATAGGGATTGAATCTCAGTCAGTGACAGGCACAGAATCTCAGTCAGTGACAGGGATTGAACCTCAGTCAGTGACAGGGATTGAATCTCAGTCTCTGACAGGGAGTGAATCTCAGTCTGTGGCAGGGATTGAACCTTAGTCAGTGACAGGGACTGAATCTCCATCAGTCACAGGAAGTGAATCTCAGTCAGTGCCAGGGATTGAATCTCAGTCAGTGCCAGGGATTGAATCTCAGTCAGTGACAGGGATTGAATCTCAGTCAGTGTCAGTGATTGAGCCTCAGTCAGTGACAGGGATGGAACCTCTTTCAGTGACTGGGATTGAACCTCTGTCAGTGACAGGGGTTGAATCTCAGTTAGTGACAGTGATTGTAACTCAGTCAGTGAGAGGGATTGAATCTCAGTCAGTGACAGGGATTGAACCTCAGTCAGTGACAGGGATTGAATCTCAGTCTGTGACAGGGATAGAGCCTCAGACAGTGACGGGGATTCAGCGTCAGTCAGTGACAGGGATTGAATCTCAGTCTGTGACAGGGATTGACCCTCAGACTGTGACAGGGATTGAATCTCAGTCAGTGACAGGGATTGATTTTCAGTCAGTGATAGGGATTGACCCTCAGTCAGTGACATGGATTGAATCTCAGTCTGTGACAGGGATTGAACGTCAGTCAGTAAGAGGGAAGGAACCTCAGTCTGGGACAGGGATTGAATCTTAGTCAGTGACAGCGATTGAATCTCAGTGAGTGATTGGCATTGAATCGCAGTCAGTGACAAGGGTTGAAACTCAGTCAGCGACTGTAATCGAATCTCAATTAGTGACAGGGATTGACCCACAGACTGTGATAGGAATGGAATCTCAGTCAGTGACAGGCACAGAATCTCAGTCAGTGACAGGGATTGAACCTCAGTCAGTGACAGGGATTGAACCTCAGGCAGTGACAGGGATTGAACCTCAATCAGTGACTGGGATTGAACATCAGTCAGTGACAGGGATTGACCCTCAGTCAGTGACAGGGATTGACCCTCAGACAATGACTGGGATTGAGCCTCAGACAGTGACAGGGATTGAACCTCAGTCAGTGACAGGGATTGAATCTCAGTCAGTGACAGGGAATGAATCTCAGTCAGTGACAGGGATTGAACCTCACTCAGCGACACTAATTGAATCTCAATTAATGACAGGGATTGACCCACAGACAGTGACAGGGATTGAATCTCAGTCTGTGACAGGGATTGAAAATTTGTCAGTGACAGGGATTGAATCTCAGTGAGTGACTGGGATTGACCCTCAGACAATGATTGGGATTGAGCCTCAGAAAGTGACAGGGATTGAACCTCAGTCAGTGACAGGGATTGAATCTCAGTCAGTGCCAGGAATTGAATCTCAGTCAGTGACAGGGATTGAACCTCAGTCAGTGACTGGGATTGAACATCAGTCAGTGACAGGGATTGAATCTCAATCAGTGACAGGGATTGAATCTCAGTCAGTGACAAAGATTGAACCTCAGTCAGTGACAGGGATTGAATCTCAGTCAGTGACAGGGAGTGAATCTCAGTCTGTGTCAGGGATTGAATCTCAGTCAGTGCCAGGGATTGAATCTCAGTCAGTGACAGGGATTGAACCTCAGTCAGCGCCAGTAATTGAATCTCAATTAGTGACAGGGATTGATCCACAGACAGTGATAGGAATGGAATCTCAGTCAGTGACAGGGATTGAACCTCAGTCAGTGACAGGGATTGAACCTCAGGCAGTGACTGGGATTGAACCTCAATCAGTGATTGGGATTGAACATCAGTCAGTGACAGGGATTGACCCTCAGTCAGTGACAGGGATTGACCCTCAGACAATGACTGGGATTGAGCCTCAGACAGTGACAGGGATTGAACCTCAGTCAGTGACAGGGATTGAATCTCAGTCAGTGACAGGGATTGAATCTGAGTCAGTGACAGGGATTGAACCTCAGTCAGCGTCAGTAATTGAATCTCAATTAATGACAGGGATTGACCCACAGACAGTGATAGGGATTGAATCTCAGTCTGTGACAGGGATTGAACATTTGTCAGTGACAGGGATTGAATCTCAGTCAGTGACTGGGATTGACCCTCAGACAATGATTGGGATTGAGCCTCAGAAAGTGACAGGGATTGAACCTCAGTCAGTGACAGGGATTGAATCTCAGTCAGTGCCAGGGATTGAATCTCAGTCAGTGCCAGGGATTGAATCTCAGTCAGCGCCAGTAATTAAATCTCAATTAGTGACAGGGATTGATCCACAGACAGTGATAGGAATGGAATCTAAGTCAGTGACAGGGATTGAACCTCAGGCAGTGACAGGGATTGAACCTCAGTCGGTGACTGGGATTGAACATCAGTCAGTGACAGGGATTGAATCTCAATCAGTGACAGGGATTGAATCTCAGTCAGTGACACAGATTGAACCACAGTCACTGACAAGGATTGAATCTCAGTCAGTGACAGGGACTGAGGCTCTGTCAGTGACAGGGATTGAATCTCAGTCTCTGACAGGGAGTGAATCTCAGTCTGTGGCAGGGATTGAACCTTAGTCAGTGACAGGGACTGAATCTCCATCAGTCACAGGAAGTGAATCTCAGTCAGTGCCAGGGATTGAATCTCAGTCAGTGCCAGGGATTGAATCTCAGTCAGTGGTAGGAATTGCATCTCATTCAGTGACAGGGATTGAATCTCAGTCAGTGACAGGGATTGAATTTCAGTTAGTGACAGGGATTGAATCTCAGTCAGTGTCAGTGATTGAGCCTCAGTCAGTGACAGGGATGGAACCTCTTTCAGTGACTGGGATTGAACCTCTGTCAGTGACAGGGGTTGAATCTCAGTTAGTGACAGTGATTGTAACTCAGTCAGTGAGAGGGATTGAACCTCAGTCAGTGACAGGGATTGAATCTCAGTCTGTGACAGGTATTGAGCCTCAGACAGTGAAAGGGATTGAATTTTAGTCAGTGACAGGGATTGACCCTCAGTCAGTGACAGGGATTGAATCTCAGTCAATGACAGGGATTGAATCTCAGTCAGTGTCAGTGATTGAGCCTCAGTCAGTGACAGGGATGGAACCTCTTTCAGTGACTGGGATTGAACCTCTGTCAGTGACTGGGATTGAACCTCAGTCAGTGACAGGAATTGAATCTCAGTCAGTGACATGGATTAACCCTCAAACAGTGACAGGTATTGAATCTCAGTCAGTGACAGGGATTGAGCCTCAGTCAGTCACAGGGATTGAGCCTCAGTCAGTCACAGGGATTGAACCTCAGTCAGTGACAGGGATTGAACCTCAGTCAGTGACAGGGATTGAATTTCAGTCTGAGACAAGGATTGAGCCTCATTCAGTGACAGGGATTGAGCCTCAGTCAGTGACAGGGATTGAATCTCAGTCAGTAACAGAGATTGACCCACAGACAGTGACAGGGATTGAATCTCAGTCAGTGTTAGGGATTGAATCTCAGTCTGAGACAGGGATTGAACCTTTGTCAGTGACAGGGATTGAATCTCAGTGACTGACTGGGATAAACCCTCAGACAATGACTGGTATTGAGCCTCAGAAAGTGACAGGATTGTACCTCAGTCAGTGACAGGGATTGAATCTCAGTCAGTGACAGGGATTGAATCTCAGTCTGTGACAGGGATTGAATTTCAGTCTGTGACAGGGATTGAGCGTCAGTCAGTGACAGGGATTGAATCTCAGTCTGTGACAGGGATTGACCCTCAGACTGTGACAGGGATTGAGCCTCAATCAGTGACGGGGATTGAGCGTCAGTCAGTGACAGGGATTGAATCTCAGTCTGTGACAGGGATTGACCCTCAGACTGTGACAGGGTTTGAATCTCAGTCAGTGACAGGGATTGATTTTCAGTCAGTGATAGGGATTGACCCTCAGTCAGTGACATGGATTGAATCTCAGTCTGTGACAGGGATTGAACGTCAGTCAGTAAGAGGGATGGAACCTCAGTCTGGGACAGGGATTGAATCTTAGTCAGTGACAGCGATTGAATCTCAGTGAGTGATTGGCATTGAATCGCAGTCAGTGACAAGGGTTGAAACTCAGTCAGCGACTGTAATCGAATCTCAATTAGTGACAGGGATTGACCCACAGACAGTGATAGGGATTGAATCTCAGTCAGTGACAGGCACAGAATCTCAGTCAGTGACAGGGATTGAACCTCAGTCAGTGACAGGGATTGAATCTCAGTCTCTGACAGGGAGTGAATCTCAGTCTGTGGCAGGGATTGAACCTTAGTCAGTGACAGGGACTGAATCTCCATCAGTCACAGGAAGTGAATCTCAGTCAGTGCCAGGGATTGAATCTCAGTCAGTGCCAGGGATTGAATCTCAGTCAGTGACAGGGATTGAATCTCAGTCAGTGTCAGTGATTGAGCCTCAGTCAGTGACAGGGATGGAACCTCTTTCAGTGACTGGGATTGAACCTCTGTCAGTGACAGGGGTTGAATCTCAGTTAGTGACAGTGATTGTAACTCAGTCAGTGAGAGGGATTGAACCTCAGTCAGTGACAGGGATTGAACCTCAGTCAGTGACAGGGATTGAATCTCAGTCTGTGACAGGGATAGAGCCTCAGACAGTGACGGGGATTGAGCGTCAGTCAGTGACAGGGATTGAATCTCAGTCTGTGACAGGGATTGACCCTCAGACTGTGACAGGGATTGAATCTCAGTCAGTGACAGGGATTGATTTTCAGTCAGTGATAGGGATTGACCCTCAGTCAGTGACATGGATTGAATCTCAGTCTGTGACAGGGATTGAACGTCAGTCAGTAAGAGGGAAGGAACCTCAGTCTGGGACAGGGATTGAATCTTAGTCAGTGACAGCGATTGAATCTCAGTGAGTGATTGGCATTGAATCGCAGTCAGTGACAAGGGTTGAAACTCAGTCAGCGACTGTAATCGAATCTCAATTAGTGACAGGGATTGACCCACAGACTGTGATAGGAATGGAATCTCAGTCAGTGACAGGCACAGAATCTCAGTCAGTGACAGGGATTGAACCTCAGTCAGTGACAGGGATTGAACCTCAGGCAGTGACAGGGATTGAACCTCAATCAGTGACTGGGATTGAACATCAGTCAGTGACAGGGATTGACCCTCAGTCAGTGACAGGGATTGACCCTCAGACAATGACTGGGATTGAGCCTCAGACAGTGACAGGGATTGAACCTCAGTCAGTGACAGGGATTGAATCTCAGTCAGTGACAGGGAATGAATCTGAGTCAGTGACAGGGATTGAACCTCACTCAGCGACACTAATTGAATCTCAATTAATGACAGGGATTGACCCACAGACAGTGACAGGGATTGAATCTCAGTCTGTGACAGGGATTGAAAATTTGTCAGTGACAGGGATTGAATCTCAGTGAGTGACTGGGATTGACCCTCAGACAATGATTGGGATTGAGCCTCAGAAAGTGACAGGGATTGAACCTCAGTCAGTGACAGGGATTGAATCTCAGTCAGTGCCAGGAATTGAATCTCAGTCAGTGACAGGGATTGAACCTCAGTCAGTGACTGGGATTGAACCTCAGTCAGTGACAGGGATTGAATCTCAATCAGTGACAGGGATTGAATCTCAGTCAGTGACAAAGATTGAACCTCAGTCAGTGACAGGGATTGAATCTCAGTCAGTGACAGGGAGTGAATCTCAGTCTGTGTCAGGGAGTGAATCTCAGTCTGTGACAGGGAGTGATTCTCAGTCTGTGGCAGGGATTGAACTTTAGTCAGTGACAGGGACTGAATCTCCGTCAGTGCCAGGGAAAGAATCTCAGTCAGTGGTAGGAATTGCATCTCAGTTAGTTACAGGGATTGAACCTCTGTCAGTGACAGGGATTGAATCTCATTCAGTGACAGGGATTGAATCTCAGTCAGTGACAGGAATTGAATCTCATTCAGTGACAGGGAATGAACCTCAGTCAGTGTCCGTGATTGAGCCTCAGTCAGTGACAGGGATGGAACCTCTTTCAGTGACTGGGATTGAACCTCTGTCAGTGACAGGAATGGAATCTCAGTCAGTGACAGGGATTGACCCTCAGTCAGTATAAGGGATTGAATTTTAGTCAGTGACAGGGATTGACCGTCAGTCAGTGACAGGAATTGAACTTCAGTCGGTGACAGGGATTGAATTTCAGTCAGTGACAGGGATTGAACCTCAGTCGGTGACTTGGTTTGAAACTCAGTCAGTGACTGGGATTGAACCTCAGTCAGTGACAGGAATTGAATCTCAGTCAGTGACTGGGATTAACCCTCAAACAGTGACAGGATTTGAATCTCAGTCAGTGCCAGGGATTGAATCTCAGTCAGTGCCAGGGATTGAATCTCAGTCAGTGACAGGGATTTTCTCTCATTTAGTGACTGGGATTGAATCTCAGTCAGTGACAAGGATTGAATCTCAGTCAGTGACAGGGAGTGAATCTCAGTCTGTGTCAGGGAGTGAATCTCAGTCTGTGACAGGGAGTGATTCTCAGTCTGTGGCAGGGATTGAACCTTAGTCAGTGACAGGGACTGAATCTCCGTCAGTGCCAGGGAAAGAATCTCAGTCAGTGACAGGGATTGACCCTGAGTCAGTGACATGGATTGAATCTCATTTAGTGACTGGAATTGAATCTCAGTCAGTGACAGGGATTGAATCTCAGTCAGTGACAGGAATTGAATCTCATTCAGTGACAGGGATTGAACCTCAGTCAGTGACAGGGATTGAATTTCAGTTAGTGACACGGATTGAATCTCAGTCAGTGTCAGTGATTGAGCCTCAGTCAGTGACAGAGAAAGAACCTCTGTCAGTGACAGGGATTGAACCTCAGTCAGTGACAGGGATTGAACCTCTGTCAGTGACAGGGATTGAATCTCAGTCAGTGACAGGGATTGACGCTCAGTCAGTGACAGGGATTGAATTTCAGTCAGTGACAGGAATTGAACCTCAGTCGGTGACTGGGATTGAACCTCAGTCAGTGACAGGAATTGAATCGCAGTCACTCACAGGGATTGAGCCTCAGTCAGTGACTGGGATTAACCCTCAAACAGTGACAGGTATTGAATCACAGTCAGTGACAGGGATTGATCCTCAGTCACTCACAGGGATTGAGCCTCAGTCAGTGACAGGGATTGAACCTCAGTCAGTGACAGGGATGGAATTTCAGTCAGTGACAGGGATTGACCTCAGTCATTGACAGGGATTGAATTTCAGTCTGAGACAGGGATTGAGCCTCAATCAGTGACAGGGATTGAGCCTCAGTCATGACAGGGATTGAATCTCATTCAGTGACAGGGATTGACCTGCAGACAGTGACAAGGATTGAATCTCAGTCATTGACAGGGATTGAGTTTGGGTCAGTGATAGGGATTGACCCTCAGTCAGTGACAGGGATTGAATCTCAGTCTGTGACAGGGATTGAACATTTGTCAGTGACAGGGATTGAATCTCAGTGAGTGACTGGGATTGACCCTCAGACAATGACTGGGATTGAGCCTCAGACATTGACAGGGATTGAGCCTCAATCAGTGACAGGGATTGAATCTCAGTCTGTGACAGTGATTGACTTTCAGTCAGTGATAGGGATTGACCTCTGTCAGTGACAGGGATTGAATTTCAGTCTGAGACAGGGATTGAGCCTCAGTCATGACAGGGATTGAATCTCAGTCAGTGACAGGGATTGACCCTCAGTTAGTGACAGGGATTGAATCTCAGTCTGTGACAGGGATTGAACATTTGTCAGTGACAGGAATTGAATCTCAGTGAATGACTGGGATTGACCCTCAGACAATGACTGGGATTGAGCCTCAGACAGTGACAGGGATTGAATCTCAGGAAGTGACAGGGATTGAATCTCAGTCTGTGACAGGGATTGAATTTCAGTCTGAGACAGGTATTGAGCCTCAATCAGTGACAGGGATTGAGCCTCAGTCAGTGACAGGGAGTGAATCTCAGTCTGTGACAGGGATTGAATCTCAGTCAGTGACAGGGATTGAATCCCAGTCTGTGACAGGGATTTAGCCTCAATCAGTGACAGGGATTGAGCCTCAGTCAGTGACAGGGATTGAGCCTCAGTCAGTGACAGGGATTGAATCTCAGTCTGTGACAGGGATTGAATCTCAGTCTGTGACAGGGATTGAATCTCAGTCAGTGACAGGGATTGAATCTCAGTCAGTGACAGGGATTGACCCTCAGACAGTGACAGGAATTGTATCTCAGTCAGTGTCAGGGATTGACCCTCAGACTGTGACAGGGATTGAATCTCAGTCAGTGACAGGGATTGAGTTTCAGTCAGTGATCGAGATTGACCCTCAGTCAGTGACAGGGATTGAAACTCAGTCTTTGACAGGGATTGAACGTCAGTCAGTAACAGGGATTCAACCTCAGTCTGGGACAGGGATTGAATCTTAGTCAGTGACAGCGATAGAATCTCAGTGAGTGATTGGCATTGAATCTCAGTCAGTGACAAGGGTTGAAACTCAGTCAGCGACAGTAATCGAATCTCAATTAGTGACAGGGATTGACCCACAGACAGTGATAGGAATGGAATCTCAGTCAGTGACAGGCATAGAATCTCAGTCAGTGACAGGGATTGAACCTCAGTCAGTGACAGGGATTGAACCTCAGGCAGTGACAGGGATTGAACTTCAGTCAGTGACAGGGATTGACCCTCAGTCAGTGACAGGGATTGACCCTCAGACAATGACTGGGATTGAGCCTCAGACAGTGACAGCGATTGAACCTCAGTCAGTGAAAGGGATTGAGTCTCAGTCAGTGCCAGGGATTGAATCTCAGTCAGTGACAGTGATTGAACCTCAGTCAGCGCCAATAATTGAATCTCAATTATTGACAGGGATTGACCCACAGACAGTGATAGGAATGGAATCTCAGTCAGTGACTGGGATTGAACATCAGTCAGTGACAGGGATTGAATCTCAATCAGTGACAGGGATTGAATCTCAGTCAGTGACACAGATTGAACCGCAGTCAGTGACAAGGATTGAATCTCAGTCAGTGACAGGGATTGAGGCTCTGTCAGGGACAGGGATTGAATCTCAGTCTGTGTCAGGGAGTGAATCTCAGTCTGTGACAGGGAGTGAATCTCAGTCTGTGACAGGGAGTGAATCTCAGTCTGTGGCAGGGATTGAACCTTAGTCAGTGACAGGGACTGAATCTCCATCAGTCACAGGAAGTGAATCTCAGTCAGTGCCAGGGATTGAATCTCAGTCAGTGCCAGGGATTGAATCTCAGTCAGTGACAGGAATTGAATCTCATTCAGTGACAGGGATTGAAGCTCAGTCAGTGACAGGGACTGAATCTCAGTCAGTGACAGGGATTGAATCTCAGTCAGTGACAGGGATTGAACCTCACTCAGCGACAGTAATTGAATCTCAATTAATGACAGGGATTGACCCACAGACAGTGACAGGGATTGAATCTCATTCAGTGACAGGGATTGAACATTTGTCAGTGACAGGGATTGAATCTCAGTGAGTGACTGGGATTGACCCTCAGACAATGATTGGGATTGAGCCTCAGTCAGTGACACAGATTGAATCTCAGAAAGTGACAGGGATTGAAACTCAGGCAGTGACAGGGATTGAATCTCAGTCAGTGCCAGGGATTGAATCTCAGTCAGTGACAGGAATTGAACCTCAGTCAGCGCCAGAAATTGAATCTCAATTAGTGACAGGGATTGACCCACAGACAGTGATAGGAATGGAATCTCAGTCAGTGACAGGGATTGAACCTCAGGCAGTGACAGGGATTGAACCTCAGTCAGTGACAGGGATTGAATCTCAGTCAGTGACACAGATTGAACCGCAGTCAGTGACAAGGATTGAATCTCAGTCTGTGTCAGGGATTGAACCATAGTCAGTGACAGGGACTGAATCTCCATCAGTCACAGGAAGTGAATCTCAGTCAGTGCCAGGGATTGAATCTCAGTCAGTGCCAGGGATTGAATCTCAGTCAGTGACAGGAATTGAATCTCAGTCAGTGTCAGTGATTGAGCCTCAGTCAGTGACAGGGATTGAATCTCAGTCAGTGCCAGGGACTGAATCTCAGTCAGTGCCAGGGATTGAATCTCAGTCAGTGACAGGGATGGAACCTCTTTCAGTGTCAAGGATTGAACCTCAGTCAGTGACAGGGATTGAATCTCAGTCTGTGACAGGGATTGAGCCTCAGACAGTGACAGGGATTGACCCTCAGTCAGTGACAGGGATTGAATCTCAGTCAATGACAGGGATTGAATCTCAGTCAGTGACAGGGATTGACCCTCAGTCAGTGACAGGGATTGAGCCTCAGTCAGTGACAGGGATTGAATCTCAGTCAATGACAGGGATTGAATCTCAGTCAGTGACAGGGATTGAATTTCAGTCAGTGACAGGGATTGAACCTCAGTCGGTGACTGGGATTGAACCTCAGTCAGTGACTGGGATTGAACCTCAGTCAGTGACAGGAATTGAATCTCAGTCAGTGACTGGGATTAACCCTCAAACAGTGGCAGGTATTGAATCTCAGTCAGTGACAGGGATTGAGCCTCAGTCAGTCACAGGGATTGTGCCTCAGTCAGTCACAGGGATTGAGCCTCAGTCAGTCACAGGGATTGAACCTCAATCAGTGACAGGGATTGAACCTCAGTCAGTGACAGGGATTGAATTTCAGTCTGAGACAAGGATTGAGCCTCATTCAGTGACAGGGATTGAGCCTCAGTCAGTGACAGGGATTGAATCTCTGTCAGTAACAGTGATTGACCCTCAGACAGTGACAGGGATTGAATCTCAGTCAGTGTTAGGGATTGAATCTCAGTCTGAGACAGGGATTGAACCTTTGTCAGTGACAGGGATTGAATCTCAGTGAGTGACTGGGATAGACCCTCAGACAATGACTGGGATTGAGCCTCAGTCAGTCACAGGGATTGAGCCTCAGTCAGTCACAGGGATTGAACCTCATTCAGTGACAGGGATTGAACCTCAGTCAGTGACAGGGATTGAATTTCAGTCTGAGACAAGGATTGAGCCTCATTCAGTGACAGGGATTGAGCCTCAGTCAGAGACAGGGATTGAATCTCTGTCAGTAACAGTGATTGACCCTCAGACAGTGACAGAGATTGAATCTCTGTCAGTGTTAGGGATTGAATCTCAGTCTGAGACAGGGATTGAACCTTTGTCAGTGACAGGGATTGAATCTCAGTGAGTGACTGGGATAGACCCTCAGACAATGACTGGGATTGAGCCTCAGAAAGTGACAGGACTGTACCTCAGTCAGTGACAGGGATTGAATCTCAGTCAGTGACAGGGATTGAATCTCAGTCTGTGACAGGGATTGAATTTCAGTCTGAGACAGGGATTGAGCCTCAATCAGTGATAGGGATTTAACCTCAGTTAGTGACAGGGATTGAATCTCAGTGAGTGATTGGGATTGAATCTCAGTCAGTGACAGGGATTGAATCTCAGTCTGTGACAGGGATTGGGCCTCAATCAGTGACGGGGATTGAGCCTCAGTCAGTGACAGGGTTTGAATCTCAGTCTGTGACAGGGATTAACCCTCAGACTGTGACAGGGATTGAATCTCAGTCAGTGACAGGGATTGAGTTTCTGTCAGTGATAAGGATTGACCCTCAGTCAGTGACAGGGATTGAATCTCAGTCTGTCACAGAGATTGAACGTCAGTCAGTAAGAGGGATTGAACCTCAGTCTGGGACAGGGATTGAATCTTAGTCAGTGACAGCGTTTGAATCTCAGTGAGTGACTGGGATTGAACATCAGTCAGGGACAGGGATTGAATCTCAATCAGTGACAGAGATTGACCCTCAGACAATAACTGGGATTGAGCCTCAGATAGTGACAGGGATTGAACCTCAGTCAGTGACAGGGATTGAACCTCAGTCAGCGCCAGTAATTGAATCTCAATTAGTGACAGGGATTGACCCACAGACAGTGATAGGAATGGAATTTCAGTCAGTGACAGGGATTGAACCTCAGGCAGTGACAGGGATTGAACCTCAGTCAGTGACTGGGATTGAACATCAGTCAGTGACAGGGATTGAATCTCAATCAGTGACAGGGATTGAATCTCAGTCAGTGACACAGATTGAACCTCAGTCTGTGACAGGGATTGAATCTCAGTCAGTGACAGGGACTGAGGCTCTGTCAGTGACAGGGATTGAATCTCAGTCTGTGTCAGGGATTGAATCTCAGTCTGTGACAGGGAGTGATTCTCAGTCTGTGGCAGGGATTGAACCTTAGTCAGTGACAGGGACTGAATCTCCGTCAGTCACAGGAAGTGAATCTCAGTCAGTGTCAGGGATTGAATCTCAGTCAGTGCCAGGGAACGAATCTCAGTCAGTGGTAGGAATTGCATCTCAGTTAGTGACAGGGATTGAACCTCTGTCAGTGACAGGGATTGAATCTCATTCAGTGACAGGGATTGATTCTCAGTCAGTGACTGGAATTGAATCTCATTCAGTGACAGGGAATGAACCTCAGTCAGTGTCCGTGATTGAGCCTCAGTCAGTGACAGGGATGGAACCTCTTTCAGTGACTGGGATTGAACCTCTGTCAGTGACAGGAATGGAATCTGAGTCAGTGACAGGGATTGACCCTCAGTCAGTATAAGGGATTGAATTTTAGTCAGTGACAGGGATTGACCGTCAGTCAGTGACAGGGATTGAAACTTAGTCAATGACAGGGATTGAATCTCAGTCAGTGACAGGGATTGAATTTCAGTCAGTGACAGGGATTGAATTTCAGTCAGTGACAGAATTGAACCTCAGTCGGTGACTGGGTTTGAACCTCAGTCAGTGACTGGGATTGAATCTCAGTCAGTGACTGGGATTAACCCTCAAACAGTGACAGATTTTGAATCTCAGTCTGTGACAGGGATTGAGCCTCAGTCAGTCACAGGGATTGAGCCTCAGTCAGTGATAGGGATTGAACCTCCGTCAGTGTTAGGGAATGAATCTCAGTCTGTGACAGGGATTGAACCTTTGTCAGTGACAGGGATTGAATCTCAGTGAGTGACTGGGATTGAATCTCAGTACGTTACAAGGGTTGAAACTCAGTCAGCGACAGTAATCGAATGTCAATTAGTGACAGGGATTGACCCACAGACAGTGATAGGAATGGAATCTCAGTCAGTGACAGGCACAGAATCTCAGTCAGTGACAGGGATTGAACCTTTGTCAGTGACAGGGATTGAACCTCAGGCAGTGACAGGGATTGAGCCTCAGACAGTGACAGGGATTGAACCTCAGTCAGTGACAGGGATTGAATCTCAGTCAGTGACAGGGATTGAATTTCAGTCAGTGACAGGGATTGAACATCACTCAGCGACAGTAATTGAATCTCAATTAATGACAGGGATTGACCCACAGACAGTGACAGGGATTGAATCTCAGCCTGTGACTGGGATTGAACATTTGTCAGTGACAGGGATTGAATCTCAGTGAGTGACTGGGATTGACCCTCAGACAATGATTGGGATTGAGCCTCAGAAAGTGACAGGGATTGAACCTCAGTCAGTGACAGGGATTGAATCTCAGTCAGTGACAGGGATTGAACCTCAGTCAGCGCCAGTAATTGAATCTCAATTAGTGACAGGGATTGACCCACAGACAGTGATAGGAATGGAATCTCAGTCAGTGACAGGGATTGAACCTCAGGCAGTGACAGGGATTGAACCTCAGTCAGTGACTGGGATTGAACATCAGTCAGTGACAGGGATTGAACCTCAATCAGTGACAGGGATTGAATCTCAGTCAGTGACACAGATTGAACCGCAATCAGTGACAAGGATTGAATCTCAGTCTGTGTCAGGGATTGAACCTTAGTCAGTGACAGGGACTGAATCTCCATCAGTCACAGGATGTGAATCTCAGTCAGTGCCAGGGATTGAATCTCAGTCAGTGCCAGGGATTGAATCTCAGTCAGTGACAGGAATTGAATCTCAGTCAGTGTCAGTGATTGAGCCTCAGTCAGTGACAGGGATGGAACCTCTTTCAGTGTCAAGGATTGAACTTCAGTCAGAGACAGGGATTGAATCTCAGTCTGTGACAGGGATTGAGCCTCAGACAGTGAAAGGGATTGAATTTTAGTCAGTAACAGGGATTGACCCTCAGTCAGTGACAGGGATTGACCCTCAGTCAGTGACAGGGATTGAATCTCAGTCAACGACAGGGATTGAATCTCAGTCAGTGACAGGGATTGAATTTCAGTCAGTGACAGGGATTGAACCTCAGTCGGTGACTGGGATTGAACCTCAGTCAGTGACTGGGATTGAACCTCAGTCAGTGACAGGAATTGAATCTCAGTCAGTGAATGGGATTAACCCTCAAACAGTGACAGGTATTGAATCTCAGTCAGTGACAGGGAATGAGCCTCAGTCAGTCACAGGGATTGAGCCTCAGTCAGTCACAGGGATTGAGCCTCAGTCAGTCACAGGGATTGAACCTCAATCAGTGACAGGGATTGAACCTCAGTCAGTGACAGGGATTGAATTTCAGTCTGAGACAAGGATTGAGCCTCATTCAGTGACAGGGATTGAGCCTCAGTCAGTGACAGGGAGTGAATCTCTGTCAGTAACAGTGATTGACCCTCAGATAGTGACAGGGATTGAATCTCAGTCAGTGTTAGGGATAGAATCTCAGTCTGAGACAGGGATTGAACCTTTGTCAGTGACAGGGATTGAATCTCAGTGAGTGACTGGGATAGACCCTCAGACAATGACTGGGATTGAGCGTCAGAAAGTGACAGGACTGTACCTCAGTCAGTGACAGGGATTGAATCTCAGTCAGTGACAGGGATTGAATCTCAGTCTGTGACAGGGATTGAATTACAGTCTGAGACAGGGATTGAGCCTCAATCAGTGATAGGGATTGAGCCTCAGTTAGTGACAGGGCTTGAATCTCAGTCTGTGACTGCGATTGAATCTCAGTCAGTGACAGGGATTGAATCTCAGTCTGTGACAGGGAATGGGCCTCAATCAGTGACGGGGATTGAGCCTCAGTCAGTGACTGGGTTTGAATCTCAGTCTGTGACAGTGATTGAATCTCAATCAGTGACAGGGATTGAATCTCAGTTAATGACAGGGATTGAATCTCAGTCAGTGACAGGGATTGAATTTCAGTCAGTGACAGGGATTGAACCTCAGTCGGTGACTGGGATTGAACCTCAGGCAGTGACTGGGATTGAACCTCAGTCAGTGACAGGAATTGAATCTCAGTCAGTGACTGGGATTAACCCTCAAACAGTGACAGGTATTGAATCTCAGTCAGTGAAAGGGATTGAGCCTCAGTCAGTCACAGGGATTGAGCCTCAGTCAGTCACAGGGATTGAACCTCAGTCAGTCACAGGGATTGAACCTCAGTCAGTGACAGGGATTGAACCTCAGTCAGTGACAGGGATTGAATTTCAGTCTGAGACAAGGATTGAGCCTCATTCAGTGACAGGGATTGAGCCTCAGTCAGAGACAGGGATTGAATCTCTGTCAGTAACAGTGATTGACCCTCAGACAGTGACAGGGATTGAATCTCTGTCAGTGTTAGGGATTGAATCTCAGTCTGAGACAGGGATTGAACCTTTGTCAGTGACAGGGATTGAATCTCAGTGAGTGACTGGGATAGACCCTCAGACAATGACTGGTATTGAGCCTCAGAAAGTGACAGGACTGTACCTCAGTCAGTGACAGGGATTGAATCTCAGTCAGTGACAGGGATTGAATCTCAGTCTGTGACAGGGATTGAATTTCAGTCTGAGACAGGGATTGAGCCTCAATCAGTGATAGGGATTGAGCCTCAGTTAGTGACAGGGATTGAATCTCAGTGAGTGATTGGGATTGAATCTCAGTCAGTGACAGGGATTGAATCTCAGTCTGTGACAGGGATTGGGCCTCAATCAGTGACGGGGATTGAGCCTCAGTCAGTGACAGGGATTGAATCTCAGTCTGTGACAGGGATTGACCCTCAGACAGTGACAGGGGTTGAATCTCAGTCAGTGACAGGGATTGAGTTTCAGTCAGTGATAAGGATTGACCCTCAGTCAGTGACAGGGATTGAATCTCAGTCTGTGACAGGGATTGAACGTCAGTCAGTCAGAGGGATTGAACCTCAGTCTGGGACAGGGATTGAATCTTAGTCAGTGACAGCGATTGTCTCTCAGTGAGTGACTGGGATTGAACATCAGTCAGTGACAGGGATTGAATCTCAATCAGTGACAGGGATTGACCCTCAGACAATAACTGGGATTGAGCCTCAGACAGTGACAGGGATTGAACCTCAGTCAGTGACAGGGATTGAATCTCAGTCAGTGCCAGGGATTGAATCTCAGTCAGTGACAGGGATTGAACCTCAGTCAGCGCCAGTAATTGAATCTCAATTAGTGACAGGGATTGACCCACAGACAGTGATAGGAATGGAATCTCAGTCAGTGACAGGGATTGAACCTCAGGCAGTGACAGGGATTGAACCTCAGTCAGTGACTGGGATTGAATCTCAGTCAGTGACAGGGATTGAACCTCAGGCAGTGACAGGGATTGAATCTCAATCAGTGACAGGGATTGAATCTCAGTCAGTGACACAGATTGAACCTCAGTCAGTGACAGGGATTGAATCTCAGTCAGTGACAGGGACTGAGGCTCTGTCAGTGACAGGGATTGAATCTCAGTCTGTGTCAGGGAGTGAATCTCAGTCTGTGACAGGGAGTGATTCTCAGTCTGTGGCAGGGATTGAACCTTAGTCAGTGACAGGGACTGAATCTCCGTCAGTCACAGGAAGTGAATCTCAGTCAGTGCCAGGGATTGAATCTCAGTCAGTGCCAGGGAATGAATCTCCGTCAATGGTAGGAATTGCATCTCAGTTAGTGACAGGGATTGAGCATCTGTCAGTGACAGGGATTGAATCTCATTCAGTGACAGGGATTGAACCTCAGTCAGTGGCAGGAATTGAATCTCAGTCAGTGACTGGGATTAACCCTCAAACAGTGACAGATTTTGAATCTCAGTCAGTGACAGGGATTGAGCCTCAGTCAGTCACAGGGATTGAGCCTCAGTCAGTGATAGGGATTGAACCTCCGTCAGTGTTAGGGAATGAATCTCAGTCTGTGACAGGGATTGAACCTTTGTCAGTGACAGGGATTGAATCGCAGTGAGTGACTGGGATTGACCCTCAGACAATGACTGGGATTGAGACTCAGAAAGTGACAGGGATTGTACCTCAGTCAGTGACAGGGATTGAATCTCAGTCTGTGACAGGGACTGAATTTCAGTCTGTGACAGGGATTGAGCCTCAATCAGTGACGGGGATTGAGCCTCAGTCAGTGACAGGGATTGAATCTCAGTCTGTGGCAGGGATTGAATCTCAGACAGTGACAGGGATTGAATCTCAGTCAGTGACAGGGATTGACCCTCAGACAGTGACAGGGATTGAATCTCAGTCAGTGTCAGGGATTGACCCTCAGACTGGGACAGGGATTGAATCTCAGTCAGTGACAGTTATTGAGTTTCAGTCAGTGATTGGGATTGACCATCAGTCAGTGACAGGGATTGAATCTCAGTCAGTGACTGGGATTGAATTTCAGTCTGAGACAGGGATTGAGCCTCAATCAGTGACAGGGATTGAGCCTCAGTCAGTGACTGGGATTGAACATCAGTCAGTGACAGGGATTGAATCACAATCAGTGACAGGAATTGAAACGCAGTCAGTGACAAAGATTGAATCTCAATCAGTGACAGGGACAGAGCCTCAGTCAGTGACAGGGATTGAATCTCAGTCTGTGACAGGGATTGAACATCAGTCAGTGACAGGGATTGAATCTCAATCAGTGACAGGGATTGAATCTCAGTCAGTGACACAGATTGAACCTCAGTCAGTGAAAGGGATTGAATCTCAGTCAGTGACAGGGACTGAGGCCTTGTCAGTGACAGGGATTGAATCTCAGTCTGTGTCAGGGTGTGAATCTCAGTCTGTGACAGGGAGTGAATCTCAATCAGTGCCAGGGATTGAATCTCAGTCAGTGACAGGGATTGAATCTCAGACAGTGACAGGAATTGAATCTCATTCAGTGACAGGGATTGAACCTCAGTCAGTGACAGGGATTGAACCTCAGTCAGTGACAGGGATTGAATTTCAGTTAGTGACAGGGATTGAATCTCAGTCATTGACAGGGATTGAGTTTCGGTCAGTGATAGGGATTGACCCTCAGTTAGTGACAGGGATTGAATCTCAGTCTGTGACAGGGATTGAACATTTCTCAGTGACAGAAATTGAATCTCAGTGAATGACTGGGATTGACCCTCAGACAATGACTGGGATTGAGCCTCAGACAGTGACAGGGATTGAATCTCAGGAAGTGACAGGGATTGAATCTCAGTCTGTGACAGGGATTCAATTTCAGTCTGAGACAGGTATTGAGCCTCAATCAGTGACAGGGATTGAGCCTCAGTCAGTGACAGGGATTGAATCTCAGTCTGTGACAGGGATTGAATCTCAGTCAGTGACAGGGATTGAATCCCAGTCTGTGACAGGGATTTAGATTAGGTTAGATTACTTACAGTGTGGTAACAGGCCCTTCGGCCCAACAAGTCCACACCGACCCGCCGAATCGCAACCCACCCATACCCCTACATTTACCCCTTTAACCTAACACTACAGGCAATTTAGCATGGCCAATTCACCTGACCCGCACATCTTTGTGACTGTGGGAGGAAACCGGAGCACCCGGAGGAAACCCACGCAGACACGGGGAGAACGTGCAAACTCCACACAGTCAGTCGCCTGAGTCGGGAATTGAACCCGGGTCTCTGGCGCTGTGAGGCAGCAGTGCTAACCACTGTGCCACCGTGCCGCCCAGGGATTTAGCCTCAATCAGTGACAGGGATTGAGCCTCAGTCAGTGACAGGGATTGAGCCTCAGTCAGTGACAGGGATTGAATCTCAGTCTGTGACAGGGATTGAATCTCAGTCTGTGACAGGGATTGAATCTCAGTCAGTGACAGGGATTGAATCTCAGTCAGTGACAGGGATTGACCCTCAGACAGTGACAGGAATTGTATCTCAGTCAGTGTCAGGGATTGACCCTCAGACTGTGACAGGGATTGAATCTCAGTCAGTGACAGGGATTGAGTTTCAGTCAGTGATAGAGATTGACCCTCAGTCAGTGACAGGGATTGAAACTCAGTCTTTGACAGGGATTGAACGTCAGTCAGTAACAGGGATTGAAACTCAGTCTGGGACAGGGATTGAATCTTAGTCAGTGACAGCGATAGAATCTCAGTGAGTGATTGGCATTGAATCTCAGTCAGTGACAAGGGTTGAAACTCAGTCAGCGACAGTAATCGAATCTCAATTAGTGACAGGGATTGACCCACAGACAGTGATAGGAATGGAATCTCAGTCAGTGACAGGCATAGAATCTCAGTCAGTGACAGGGATTGAACCTCAGTCAGTGACAGGGATTGAACCTCAGGCAGTGACAGGGATTGAACTTCAGTCAGTGACAGGGATTGAACATCAGTCAGTGACAGGGATTGACCCTCAGTCAGTGACAGGGATTGACCCTCAGACAATGACTGGGATTGAGCCTCAGACAGTGACAGGGATTGAACCTCAGTCAGTGAAAGGGATTGAATCTCAGTCAGTGACAGGGATTGAATCTCAGTCAGTGACAGGGATTGAACCTCACTCAGCGGCAGTAATTGAATCTCAATTAATGACAGGGATTGACCCACAGACAGTGACAGGGATTGAATCTCAGTCTGTGACAGGGATTGAACATTTGTCAGTGACAGGGATTGAATCTCAGTGAGTGACTGGGATTGACCCTCAGACAATGATTGGGATTGAGCCTCAGAAAGTGACAGGGATTGAACCTCAGGCAGTGACAGGGATTGAGTCTCAGTCAGTGCCAGGGATTGAATCTCAGTCAGTGACAGGGATTGAACCTCAGTCAGCGCCAGTAATTGAATCTCAATTATTGACAGGGATTGACCCACAGACAGTGATAGGAATGGAATCGAAGTCAGTGACAGGGATTGAATCTCAGTCAGTGACACAGATTGAACCGCAGTCAGTGACAAGGATTGAATCTCAGTCAGTGACAGGGATTGAGGCTCTGTCAGTGACAGGGATTGAATCTCAGTCTGTGTCAGGAATTGAATCTCAATTAGTGACAGGGATTGACCCACAGACAGTGATAGGAATGGAATCTCAGTCAGTGACAGGGATTGAACCTCAGGCAGTGACAGGGATTGAACCTCAGTCAGTGACTGGGATTGAACATCAGTCAGTGACAGGGATTGAATCTCAGGCAGTGACAGGGATTGAACCTCAGTCAGTGACTGGGATTGAACACCAGTCAGTGACAGGGATTGAATCTCAGTCAGTGACAGGGAGTGAATCTCAGTCTGTGACAGGGAGTGAATCTCAGTCTGTGGCAGGGATTGAACCTTAGTCAGTGACAGGGACTGAATCTCCATCAGTCACAGGAAGTGAATCTCAGTCAGTGACAGGGATTGAATCTCAGTCAGTGCCAGGGATTGAATCTCAGTCAGTGACAGGAATTGAATCTCATTCAGTGACAGGGATTGAAGCTCAGTCAGTGACAGGGACTGAATCTCAGTCAGTGACAGGGATTGAATCTCAGTCAGTGACAGGGATTGAACCTCACTCAGCGACAGTAATTGAATCTCAATTAATGACAGGGATTGACCCACAGACAGTGACAGGGATTGAATCTCAGTCTGTGACAGGGATTGAACATTTGTCAGTGACAGGGATTGAATCTCAGTGAGTGACTGGGATTGACCCTCAGACAATGATTGGGATTGAGCCTCAGAAAGTGACAGGGATTGAACCTCAGGCAGTGACAGGGATTGAATCTCAGTCAGTGCCAGGGATTGAATCTCAGTCAGTGACAGGAATTGAATCTCAATTAGTGACAGGGATTGACCCACAGACAGTGATAGGAATGGAATCTCAGTCAGTGACAGGGATTGAACCTCAGGCAGTGACAGGGATTGAACCTCAGTCAGTGACTGGGATTGAACATCAGTCAGTGACAGGGATTGAATCTCAGTCAGTGACAGGGATTGAATCTCAGTCAGTGACACAGATTGAACCGCAGTCAGTGACAAGGATTGAATCTCAGTCTGTGTCAGGGATTGAACCATAGTCAGTGACAGGGACTGAATCTCCATCAGTCACAGGAAGTGAATCTCAGTCAGTGCCAGGGATTGAATCTCATTCAGTGACAGGGATTGAACCTCAGTCAGTGACAGGGATTGAACCTCAGTCAGTGACAGGGATTGAATTTCAGTTAGTGACAGGGATTAAATCTCAGTCAGTGACAGGGATTGAATCTCAGTCAGTGACAGGAATTGAATCTCAGTCAGTGGTAGGAATTGCATCTCAGTTAGTTACAGGGATTGAACCTCTGTCAGTGACAGGGATTGAATCTCATTCAGTGACAGGGATTGAATCTCAGTCAGTGACAGGGATTGAACCTCTGTCAGTGACAGGGATTGAATCTCATTCTGTGACAGGGATTGAATCTCAGTCAGTGACAGGAAATGAATCTCATTCAGTGACAGGGATGGAACCTCTTTCAGTGACTGGGATTGAGCCTCTGTCAGTGACAGGCTTTGAATCTCAGTGAGTGACAGGGATTGTAACTCAGTCAGTGAGAGGGATTGAACCTAAGTCAGTGACAGGGATTGAACCTCAGTCAGTGACAGGGATTGATCCTCTGTCAGTGACAGGGTTTGAATCTCAGTCAGTGACAGGAATGGAATCTCAGTCAGTGACAGGGATTGACCCACAGTCAGTGTAAGGGATTGAATATTAGTCAGTGACAGGGATTGACCGTCAGTCAGTGACAGGGATTCAATCTCAGTCAATGACAGGGATTGAATCTCAGTCAGTGACAGGGATTAAATTTCAGTCAGTGACAGGAATTGAACCTCAGTCAGTGACTGGGATTGAAACTCAGTCAGTGACTGGGATTGAACCTCAGTCAGTGACAGGAATTGAATCTCAGTCAGTGACTGGGATTAACCCTCAAACAGTGACAGGTATTGAATCTCAGTCAGTGACAGCGATTGAGCCTCAGTCTGTCACAGGGATTGATCCTCAGTCAGTGACAGGGATTGAACCTCAGTCAGTGGCAGGGATTGAATCTCAGTCAGTGTCAGGGATTGAACCTCAGTCAGTGACAGGGATTGAACCTCAGTCAGTGACAGGGATTGAATTTCAGTCTGAGACAAGGATTTAATCTCATTTAGTGACTGGGATTGAATCTCAGTCAGTGACAAGGATTGAATCTCAGTCAGTGACAGGGAGTGAATCTCAGTCTGTGTCAGGGAGTGAATCTCAGTCTGTGACAGGGAGTGATTCTCAGTCTGTGGCAGGGATTGAACCTTAGTCAGTGACAGGGACTGAATCTCCGTCAGTGCCAGGGAAAGAATCTCAGTCAGTGACAGGGATTGACCCTGAGTCAGTGACATGGATTGAATCTCATTTAGTGACTGGGATTGAATCTCAGTCAGTGACAGGGATTGAATCTCAGTCAGTGACAGGAATTGAATCTCATTCAGTGACAGGGATTGAACCTCAGTCAGTGACAGGGATTGAATTTCAGTTAGTGACACGGATTGAAACTCAGTCAGTGTCAGTGATTGAGCCTCAGTCAGTGACAGAGAAAGAACCTCTGTCAGTGACAGGGATTGAACCTCTGTCAGTGACAGGGATTGAACCTCTGTCAGTGACAGGGATTGATCCTCTGTCAGTGACAGGGATTGAATCTCAGTCAGTGACAGGGATTGAACCTCAGTCAGTGACAGGGATGGAATTTCAGTCAGTGACAGGGATTGACCTCAGTTATTGACAGGGATTGAATTTCAGTCTGAGACAGGGATTGAGCCTCAATCAGTGACAGGGATTGAGCCTCAGTCATGACAGGGATTGAATCTCATTCAGTGACAGGGATTGACCCGCAGACAGTGACAAGGATTGAATCTCAGTCATTGACAGGGATTGAGTTTGGGTCAGTGATAGGGATTGACCCTCAGTCAGTGACAGGGATTGAATCTCAGTCTGTGACAGGGATTGAACATTTGTCAGTGACAGGGATTGAATCTCAGTGAGTGACTGGGATTGACCCTCAGACAATGACTGGGATTGAGCCTCAGACATTGACAGGGATTGAGCCTCAATCAGTGACAGGGATTGAATCTCAGTCTGTGACAGTGATTGACTTTCAGTCAGTGATAGGGATTGACCTCTGTCAGTGACAGGGATTGAGCCTCAGTCATGACAGGGATTGAATCTCAGTCAGTGACAGGGATTGACCCTCAGACAGTGACAAGGATTGAATCTCAGTCATTGACAGGGATTGAGTTTCGGTCAGTGATAGGGATTGACCCTCAGTTAGTGACAGGGATTGAATCTCAGTCTGTGACAGGGATTGAACATTTGTCAGTGACAGGAATTGAATCTCAGTGAATGACTGGGATTGACCCTCAGACAATGACTGGGATTGAGCCTCAGACAGTGACAGGGATTGAATCTCAGGAAGTGACAGGGATTGAATCTCAGTCTGTGACAGGGATTGAATTTCAGTCTGAGACAGGGATTTAGATTAGATTAGATTACTTACAGTGTGGAAACAGGCCCTTCGGCCCAACAAGTCCACACCGACCCGCCGAAGCGCAACCCACCCATACCCCTACATTTACCCCTTTAACCTAACACTACAGGCAATTTAGCATGGCCAATTCACCTGACCCGCACATCTTTGTGACTGTGGGAGGAAACCGGAGCACCCGGAGGAAACCCACGCAGACACGGGGAGAACGTGCAAACTCCACACAGTCAGTCGCCTGAGTCGGGAATTGAACCCGGGTCTCTGGCGCTGTGAGGCAGCAGTGCTAACCACTGTGCCACCGTGCCGCACAGGGATTTAGCCTCAATCAGTGACAGGGATTGAGCCTCAGTCAGTGACAGGGATTGAGCCTCAGTCAGTGACAGGGATTGAATCTCAGTCTGTGACAGGGATTGAATCTCAGTCAGTGACAGGGATTGAATCTCAGTCAGTGACAGGGATTGACCCTCAGACAGTGACAAGGATTGAAGCTCAGTCAGTGACAGTATTTCAATTTCAGACAGTGACAGCAATTGAACCTCAGCCATTAACAGGAATTGATTCTCAGTAAGTGACAGGAATTTAATCCCAGTCAGTGACAGGGATTGAATCTCAGCCAGTGACAGTGATTGAATCTCAGATAGTGACTGGGATTGAATCGCAGTCTGTGACAGTGATTGAATCTCAGTCAGTGACAGGAATTGAATCTCAGTCAGTGACAGGGATTGAACCTAATACAGTGACAGGAATGGAATCTCAGTTAGTGACAGGGTTTGAATCTCAGTCAGTGACTGGGATTGCCCCTCAGACATTGACAAGGATTGGAGCTCAGTCAGTGTCAGGGATTGAGCCTCAGTCAGTGACAGGAATTGAGCCTCAGTCCGTGACAGGGATTGAACCTCAGTCAGTGTCAGGGATTGAACCCTAGTCAGTGACAGGGATTGAATCTCAGTCTGTGACAGGGATTGAATTTCAGCCAGTGACAGGGATTGAATCTCAGTCAGTGACAGGGATTGAACCTCAGTCAGTGACAGGGATGGAATCTCAATCAGTGACTGGGATTGTACCTCAGTCACTGCATAGGATTGAATCGCAGTCAGTGACAGGGATTGAGCCTTAGTCAGTGACAGAATTTGAATTTCAGACAGTGACAGCGATTGAACCTCAGCCATTAACAGGAATTGATTCTCAGTAAGTGACAGGAATTTAATCTCAGTCAGTGACAGGGATTGAATCTCAGTCTGCGACAGTGATTGAATCTCAGTTAGTGACAGGTATTGAGCCTCAGTCAGTGACAGGGATTGAATCTCAATCAGTGACAGGGATTGACCCTCAGACAGTGATAGGAATGGAATCGCAGTCAGTGACAGGCCTTGAATCGCAGTCAGTGACAGGATTGAATCTCAGTCAGTGACAGGGATTGAATCTCAGTCAGTGACAGGGATTGAAAATCAAGTCAGTGACAAGGATTGAATCTCAGTCAGTGACAGGGATTGAGGATCAAATTGTAACAGGGAATGACCCTCAGTCAGTGACAGGAATTGAATCTCAATCAATGACAGGAAGTGATTCTCAGTCATTGCCAGGGATTGAGACTCAGTCAGTGACAGGAATTGACCCTTGTCAGTGACAGGGATTGAGGTTCAAATAGTGACTGGGATTGAATCTCAGTCAGTGACAGGGATTGAATGACAGTTAGCGACAGGGATTGAATCTCAGTCAGTTGACAGGGATTGAGCCTCAGTCAGTGACAGGGATTGAACCTCTGTCAGTGACATGGATTGAATCTCAGTCAGTGACAGGAATTGAATCTCAGTCAGTGACAGGGATTGAGTTTCAGTCAGTGATAGGAATTGTCCTTCAGTCAGTGGCAGGGATTGAAACTTAGTTAGTGACAGGAATTGAATCTCAGTTAGTTTCAGGGATTGAATCCCAGTCAGTGACATGTATTGACTCTCAGACAGTGACTGGGATTGAACCTCAGTCAGTGACAGGGATTGAGTTCTACTCAGTGATAGGGATTGTCCCTCAATCAGTGACAGGGATTGAACCTCAGTCAGTGACAGGGATTGATTCTCAGTCAGTGACAGGGATTGAGCCTCAATCAGTGACAGGGCTTGAGCCTCAGTCAGTGACAGGGATTGTCCCTCAGTCAGTGACAGGGATTGAATCTCAGCCAGTGACAGGGATTGAATTTCAGCCAGTGACAGGGATTGAATCTCAGTCAGTGACAGGGATTGAATCTCAGTCAGTGACAGGGATTGAACCTCAGTCAGTCACAGGGATGGAATCTCAATCAGTGACTGGGATTGTACCTCAGTCACTGCATAGGATTGAATCGCAGTCAGTGACAGGGATTGAACCATAGTCAGTGACAGAATTTGAATTTCAGACAGTGACAGCGATTGAACCTCAGGAATTGATTCTCAGTAAGTGACAGGAATTTAATCTCAGTCAGTGCCAGGGATTGAATCTCAGTCTGCGACAGTGATTGAATCTCAGTTAGTGACAGGTATTGAGCCTCAGTCAGTGACAGGGATTGAATCTCAATCAGTGACAGGGATTGACCCTCAGACAGTGATAGGAATGGAATCGCAGTCAGTGACCGGCCTTGAATCGCAGTCAGTGACAGGATTGAATCTCAGTCAGTGACAGGGATTGAATCTCAGTCAGTGACAGGGATTGAAAATCAAGTCAGTGACAACGATTGAATCTCAGTCAGTGACAGGGATTGAAGATCAAATTGTAACAGGGAATGACCCTCAGTCAGTGACAGGAATTGAATCTCAATCAATGACAGGAAGTGATTCTCAGTCATTGCCAGGGATTGAGACTCAGTCAGTGACAGGAATTGACCCTCAGTCAGTGACAGGGATTGAGGTTCAAATAGTGACAGGGATTGAATCTCAGTCAGTGACAGGGATTGAATGACAGTTAGCGACAGGGATTGAATCTCAGTCAGTGACAGGGATTGAGCCTCAGTCAGTGACAGGGATTGAGTTTCAGTCAGTGATAGGGATTGTCCTTCAGTCAGTGACAGGGATTGAATGACAGTTAGCGACAGGGATTGAATCGCAGTCAGTGACAGGGATTGAACCTCAGTCAGTGTCAGGGATTTAACCTCAGTCAGTAACAGGGATTGAATCTCAGCCAGTGACAGGGATTGAATCGCAGTCAGTGACAGGGATTGAATTTCAGTCAGTGACAGGAATTGAACCTCAGTCTGTGACAGGGATTGAATCTCAGTCAGTGACAGGGATTGAATCTCAGTCAGTGAAAGGGATTGAGGTTCAAATAGTGACAGGGAATGACCCTCAGTCAGTGACAGGAATTGAATCTCAATCAATGATAGGAAGTGATTCTCAGTCATTGCCAGGGATTGAGCCTCAGTCAGTGACAGGGATTGACCCTCAGTCAGTGACAGGGATGGAGGTTCAAATAGTGACAGGGATTGAATCTCAGTCAGTGACAGGGATTGAATGTCAGATAGTGACAGGGATTGAATCTCAGTCAGTGACAGGGATTGAGTCTCAGTCAGTGACAGGAATTGAATCTCAGTCAGTGACAGGGATTGAGTTTCAGACAGTGATAGGGATTATCCTTCAGTCAGTGGCAGGGAGTGAATCTCAGTTAGTGACAGGGATTGAATCTCAGTCAGTTACAGGGATTGAATCCCAGTCAGTGACATGGATTGACCCTCAGACGGTGACAGGGATTGAACCTCAGTCAGTGACAGGGATTGAGTTCCAGTCAGTGTCAGGGATTGAACCTCAGTCAGTAACAGGGATTGAATCTCAGTCAGTGACAGGGATTGATTCTCAGTCAGTGTCAGGGATTGAGCCACTATCTGTGACAGGGATTGAGTCTCAGTCAGTGACAGGGATTGAATCTCAGTCAGTTACAGGGATTGAGTTTCAGTCAGTGATAGGGATTGTCCCTCAGTCAGTGACAGGGATTGAATCTCAATCAGTGACAGGGATTGAGCCTCAGTCACTGACAGGCATTGAATCTCAGTCAGTGACAGGGATTGAGCCTCAAATAGTGACAGGGAATGACCCTCAGTCTGTGACAGGGATTGAATCACAATCAGTGACAGGAAGTGAATCTCAGTCAGTGCCATGGATTGAATCTCAGTCAGTGGTAGGGATTGCACCACAGTTAGTGACAGGGATTGAACCTCATTCAGTGACAGGGATTGAACCTCATTCAGTGACAGGGATTGAATCTCAGTCAGTGACAGGGATTGAATCTCATTCAGTGACAGTGATTGAATCTCAGTCAGTGACAGGGATTGAATCTCAGTCAGTGACAGGAATTGAATCTCAGTCAGTGACAGGGATTGAACCCATGACAGTAATGGGATTGAACCTTATCAGTGACAGGAATGGAATCTCAGTTGGTGACAGGGTTTGAATCTCAGTCAGTGACTGGGATTGCCCCTCAGACATTGACAAGGATTGAAGCTCAGTCAGTGACACGGATTGAGCCTCAGTCAGTGACAGGGATTGAGCCTCAGTCCGTGACAGGGATTGAACCTCAGACAGTGTCAGGGATTGAACCTTAGTCAGTGACAGGGATTGAATCTCAGTCTGTGACAGGGATTGAACCTAAGACAGTGACAGGAATGGAATCTCAGTTAGTGACAGGGTTTGAATCTCAGTCAGTGACTGGGATTGCCCCTCAGACATTGACAAGGATTGAAGCTCAGTCAGTGACAGGGATTGAGCCTCAGTCAGTGACAGGGATTGAGCCTCAGTCCGTGACAGGGATTGAACCTCAGACAGTGTCAGGGATTGAACCTTAGTCAGTGACAGGGATTGAACCTCAGTCTGTGACAGGGATTGAACCTAAGACAGTGACAGGAATGGAATCTCAGTTAGTGACAGGGTTTGAATCTCAGTCAGTGACTGGGATTGCCCCTCAGACATTGACAAGGATTGAAGCTCAGTCAGTGACACGGATTGAATCTCAGTCAGTGGCAGGGATTGAGCCTCAGTCCGTGACAGGGATTGAACCTCAGTCAGTGTCAGGGTTTGAACCTTAGTCAGTGACAGGGATTGAATCTCAGTCTGTGACAGGGATTGAATCTCAGCCAGTGACAGGGATTGAATCTCAGTCAGTGACAGGGATTGAATCTCAGTCAGTGACAGGGATTGAACCTCAGTCAGTGACAGGGATGGAATCTCAATCAGTGACTGGGATTGTACCTCATTCAGTGCCTAGGATTGAATCGCAGTCAGTGACAGGGATTGAACCTTAGTCAGTGACAGTATTTGAATTTCAGTCAGTGACAGCGATTGAACCTCAGCCATTAACAGGAATTGATTCTCAGTAAGGGACAGGAATTTAATCTCAGTCAGTGACAGGGATTGAATCTCAGTCTGCGACAGTGATTGAATCTCAGTTAGTGCCAGGGATTGAATCTCAGTCAGTGACAGGAATTGAGCCTCAGTCAGTGACAGAGATTGAACATCTGTCAGTGTCAGGGACTAAACCGAAGTCAGTGACAGGGATAGACCCTCAGACAGTGACAGGGATTGAACCTCAGTCAGTGACAGGGATTGAGCCTCAATCAGTGACAGGGATTGAGCCTCAGTCAGTGACAGGGATTGTCCCTCAGTCAGTGACAGGGATTGAATCTCAGCCAGTGACAGGGATTGAATTTCAGCCAGTGACAGGGATTGAACCTCAGTCAGTGTCAGGGATTTAACCTCAGTCAGTGACAGGGATTGAATCTCAGTCAGTGACAGGGATTGAATTTCAGTCAGTGACAGGGATTGAATTTCAGTCAGTAACAGGAATTGAACCTCAGTCTGTGACAGGGATTGAATCTCAGTCAGTGACAGGGATTGAATCTCAGTCAGTGAAAGGGATTGAGGTTCAAATAGTGACAGGGAATGACCCTCAGTCAGTGACAGGAATTGAATCTCACTCAATGATAGGAAGTGATTCTCAGTCATTGCCAGGGATTGAGCCTCAGTCAGTGACAGGGATTGACCCTCAGTCAGTGACTGGGATGGAGGTTCAAATAGTGACAGGGATTGAATCTCAGTCAGTGACAGGAATTGAATCTCAGTCAGTGACAGGGATTGAACCCATGACAGTAATGGGATTGAACCTTATCAGTGACAGGAATGGAATCTCAGTTGGTGACAGGGTTTGAATCTCAGTCAGTGACTGGGATTGCCCCTCAGACATTGACAAGGATTGAAGCTCAGTCAGTGACACGGATTGAGCCTCAGTCAGTGACAGGGATTGAGCCTCAGTCCGTGACAGGGATTGAACCTCAGACAGTGTCAGGGATTGAACCTTAGTCAGTGACAGGGATTGAATCTCAGTCTGTGACAGGGATTGAACCTAAGACAGTGACAGGAATGGAATCTCAGTTAGTGACAGGGTTTGAATCTCAGTCAGTGACTGGGATTGCCCCTCAGACATTGACAAGGATTGAAGCTCAGTCAGTGACAGGGATTGAGCCTCAGTCAGTGACAGGGATTGAGCCTCAGTCCGTGACAGGGATTGAACCTCAGACAGTGTCAGGGATTGAACCTTAGTCAGTGACAGGGATTGAACCTCAGTCTGTGACAGGGATTGAACCTAAGACAGTGACAGGAATGGAATCTCAGTTAGTGACAGGGTTTGAATCTCAGTCAGTGACTGGGATTGCCCCTCAGACATTGACAAGGATTGAAGCTCAGTCAGTGACACGGATTGAATCTCAGTCAGTGGCAGGGATTGAGCCTCAGTCCGTGACAGGGATTGAACCTCAGTCAGTGTCAGGGTTTGAACCTTAGTCAGTGACAGGGATTGAATCTCAGTCTGTGACAGGGATTGAATCTCAGCCAGTGACAGGGATTGAATCTCAGTCAGTGACAGGGATTGAATCTCAGTCAGTGACAGGGATTGAACCTCAGTCAGTGACAGGGATGGAATCTCAATCAGTGACTGGGATTGTACCTCATTCAGTGCCTAGGATTGAATCGCAGTCAGTGACAGGGATTGAACCTTAGTCAGTGACAGTATTTGAATTTCAGTCAGTGACAGCGATTGAACCTCAGCCATTAACAGGAATTGATTCTCAGTAAGGGACAGGAATTTAATCTCAGTCAGTGACAGGGATTGAATCTCAGTCTGCGACAGTGATTGAATCTCAGTTAGTGCCAGGGATTGAATCTCAGTCAGTGACAGGAATTGAGCCTCAGTCAGTGACAGAGATTGAACATCTGTCAGTGTCAGGGACTAAACCGAAGTCAGTGACAGGGATAGACCCTCAGACAGTGACAGGGATTGAACCTCAGTCAGTGACAGGGATTGAGCCTCAATCAGTGACAGGGATTGAGCCTCAGTCAGTGACAGGGATTGTCCCTCAGTCAGTGACAGGGATTGAATCTCAGCCAGTGACAGGGATTGAATTTCAGCCAGTGACAGGGATTGAACCTCAGTCAGTGTCAGGGATTTAACCTCAGTCAGTGACAGGGATTGAATCTCAGTCAGTGACAGGGATTGAATTTCAGTCAGTGACAGGGATTGAATTTCAGTCAGTAACAGGAATTGAACCTCAGTCTGTGACAGGGATTGAATCTCAGTCAGTGACAGGGATTGAATCTCAGTCAGTGAAAGGGATTGAGGTTCAAATAGTGACAGGGAATGACCCTCAGTCAGTGACAGGAATTGAATCTCACTCAATGATAGGAAGTGATTCTCAGTCATTGCCAGGGATTGAGCCTCAGTCAGTGACAGGGATTGACCCTCAGTCAGTGACTGGGATGGAGGTTCAAATAGTGACAGGGATTGAATCTCAGTCAGTGACAGGGATTGAATGTCAGATAGTGACAGGTATTGAATCTCAGTCAGTGACAGGGATTGAGTCTCAGTCAGTGACAGGGATTGAACCTCTGTTAGTGACAGGGATTGAATCTCAGTCAGTGACAGGAATTGAATCTCAGTCAGTGACAGGGTGTGAGTTTCAGTCAGTGATAGGGATTATCCTTCAGTCAGTGGCAGGAATTGAATCTCAGTTAGTGACAGGGATTGAATCTCAGTCAGTTACAGGGATTGAATCCCAGTCAGTGACATGGATTGACCCTCAGACGGTGACAGGGATTGAACCTCAGTCAGTGACAGGGATTGATTTCCAGTCAGTGTCAGGGATTGAACCTCAGTCAGTAACAGGGATTGAATCTCAGTCAGTGACAGGGATTGATTCTCAGTCAGTGTCAGGGATTGAGCCACTATCTGTGACAGGGATTGAGTCTCAGTCAGTGACAGGGATTGAATCTTAGTCAGTTACAGGGATTGAGTTTCAGTCAGTGATAGGGATTGTCCCTCAGTCAGTGACAGGGATTGAATCTCAATCAGTGACAGGGATTGAGCCTCAGTCACTGACAGGCATTGAATCTCAGTCAGTGACAGGGATTGAGCCTCAAATAGTGACAGGGAATGACCCTCAGTCTGTGACAGGGATTGAATCACAATCAGTGACAGGAAGTGAATCTCAGTCAGTGCCATGGATTGAATCTCAGTCAGTGGTAGGGATTGCACCACAGTTAGTCACAGGGATTGAACCTCATTCAGTGACAGGGATTGAACCTCATTCAGTGACAGGGATTGAATCTCAGTCAGTGACAGGGATTGAATCTCATTCAGTGACAGTGATTGAATCTCAGTCAGTGACAGGGATTGAATCTCAGTCAGTGACAGGAATTGAATCTCAGTCAGTGACAGGGATTGAACCCATGACAGTAATGGGATTGAACCTTATCAGTGACAGGAATGGAATCTCAGTTGGTGACAGGGTTTGAATCTCAGTCAGTGACTGGGATTGCCCCTCAGACAGTGACAAGGATTGAAGCTCAGTCAGTGACACGGATTGAGCCTCAGTCAGTGACAGGGATTGAACCTCAGTCAGTGACCGGGATTGAATCTCAGTCAGTGACAGATTTTGAATTTCAGTCAGTGACAGCAATTGAACCTCAGCCATTAACAGGAATTGATTCTCAGTAAGTGAAAGGAGTTTAATCTCAGTCAGTGACAGGGATTGAATCTCAGTCTGTGACAGTGATTGAATCTCAGTCAGTGACAGGAATTGAATCTCACTCAGTGACAGGGATTGAACCTAAGACAGTGACAGGAATGGAATCTCAGTTCGTAACAGGGTTTGAATCTCAGTCAGTGACTGGGATTGCCCCTCAGACATTGACAAGGATTGAAGCTCAGTCAGTGACAGGGATTGAGCCTCAGTCAGTGACAGGGATTCAGCCTCAGTCCGTGACAGTAAGATTAGGGAGGGTGGGAAAAAAGGAGGGGGGGTGGCATTGCTAATTAGAAATGGTATAACGGCTGCAGAAAGGAAGTTTGAGGGGGATCTGCCTCTGGAGGTAGTATGGGCTGAAGTCAGAAATAGGAAAGGTGCAGTCACCTTGTTGGGTGTTTACTATAGGCCCCCCAATAGCAGCAGAGATGTGGAGAAACAGATTGGGAAACAGATTTTGGAAAGGTGCAGAAGCCACAGGGTCGTAGTCATGGGTGACTTCAACTTCCCAAATATTGATTGGAAGCTCTTTAGATCAAGTAGATTGGATGGGGCGGTGTTTGTGCAGTGTGTCCAGGAAGCTTTTCTAACGCAGTATGTAGATTGTCCAACCAGAGGGGAGGCCATATTGGATTTGGTACTCGGTAATGAACCGGGACAAGTGGTGGGCTTGTTAGTGGGTGAACATTTTGGTGATGGTGACCACAATTCTGTGACTTTCACCTTGGTTATGGAGAGAGATAGGTGCGCACAACAAGGTAGATTTTATAATTGGGGGAAGGGAAATTACGATGCTGTAAGGCAGGATTTGAGGAGCATACGTTGGGAGCATAGGCTGTCAGGGAAGGATGTGGTGGAAATGTGGAACTTTTTCAAAGAGCAGATACGACGTGTCCATGATATGTATGTACCTATCAGGCAGGAAAGAAATGGTCGTGTGAGGGAGCCTTGGTTGACGAGAGAGGTTGAATGTCTGGTAAAGAGGAAGAAGGAGGCTTACATAAGGTTGAGGAAACAGGATTCAGACAGAGCAGTGGAGGGATACAGGATAGCCAGAAGGGACCTGAAGAAAGGGATTAGGAGAGCTAAGAGAGGGCATGAAAAATCGTTGGCGGATAGGATCAAGGATAACCCCAAGGCATTTTATGCGTATGTGAGAAACCTGAGAATGACGAGAACGAGGGTAGGTCCGATCAAGGACAGTAGTGGGAGACTGTGTATTGAGTCGGAAGAGATAGGAGAGGTCTTGAACAAGTACTTCTCTTCAGTATTTACGAACGAGAGGGACCGTATTGTAGAAGAGGAGAGTGTGAAATGGACTGGTAAGCTAGAAGAGATGCCTGTTAGGAAGGAAGATGTGTTGGACATTTTGAACAACTTGAGGATAGACAAGTCCCCCGGGCCTGACGGGATATATCCTAGGATTATGTGGGAAGCAAGAGAGGAAGTTGCAGTACCGTTGGCAATGATCTTCTCGTCTTCACTGGCAACGGGGGTGGTACCAGGGGACTGGAGAGTAGCGAATGTTGTGCCCCTGTTCAAAAAAGGGAATAGGGATAACCCCGGGAATTACAGGCCTGTTAGTCTTACTTCTGTGGTAGGCAAAGTAATGGAAAGGGTACTGAGGGATAGGATTTATGAGTATCTGGAAAGACACTGCTTGATTAGGAACAGCCAGCACGGATTTGTGAAGGGTAGGTCTTGCCTTACAAGTCTTATTGAATTCTTCGAGGAGGTGACCAAGCATGTGGATGAGGGAAGAGCAGTGGATGTAGTGTACATGGATTTTAGTAAGGCATTTGATAAGGTTCCCCATGGTAGGCTTATGCGGAAAGTCAGGAGGCATGGGATAGAGGGAAATTTGGCCAATTGGATAGAAAACTGGCTAACCGGTCGAAGGCAGAGAGTGGTGGTAGATGGTAAATATTCAGCCTGGAGCCCAGTTACAAGTGGAGTTCCGCAGGGATCAGTTCTGGGTCCTCTGCTGTTTGTAATTTTTATTAATGACTTAGATGAGGGAGTCGAAGGGTGGGTCAGTAAATTTGCAGATGATACGAAGATAGGTGGAGTTGTGGACAGTGAGGAGGGCTGTTGTCGGCTGCAGAGGGACTTAGATATGATGCAGAGCTGGGCTGAGGAGTGGCAGATGGAGTTCAACCCTGCCAAGTGTGAGGTTGTCCATTTTGGAAGAACAAATAAGAATGCGGAATACAGGGTTAATGGTAGGGTTCTTAGTCAGGTGGAGGAACAGAGGGATCTTGGGGTCTATGTACATAGATCTTTGAAGGTTGCCACTCAGGTGGATAGAGTTTGTAAGAAGGCCTATGGAGTATTATCGTTCATTAGCAGAGGGATTGAATTCAAGAGTCGTGAAGTGATGTTGCAGCTGTACAGGACTTTGGTTAGGCCACAGTTGGAGTACTGTGTGCAGTTCTGGTCGCCTCACTTTAGGAAAGATGTGGAAGCTTTGGAGAGGGTGCAGAGAAGATTTACCAGGATGTTGCCTGGAATGGAGAGGAAGTCGTATGAGGATAGGTTGAGAGTTCTCGGCCTTTTCTCGTTGGAACGGCGAAGGATGAGGGGTGACTTGATAGAGGTTTATAAGATGATCAGAGGAATAGATAGAGTAGACAGTCAGAAACTTTTTCCCCGGGTACAACAGAGTGTTACAAGGGGACATAAATTTAAGGTGAAGGGTGGAAGGTATAGGGGAGATGTCAGGGGTGGGTTCTTTACCCAGAGAGTGGTGGGGGCATGGAATGCCCTGCCCGTGGGAGTGGTAGAGTCGGAATCATTGGCGACCTTTAAGCAGCATTTGGATAGGTACATGGATGGGTACTTAATCTAGGTTAGAAGTTCGGCACAACATCGTGGGCCGAAGGGCCTGTTCTGTGCTGTATTGTTCTATGTTCTATGTTCTATGTTCTATGACAGAGATTGAACCTCAGTCAGTGTCAGGGATTGAACCTTAGTCAGTGACAGGGATTGAATCTCAGTCTGTGACAGGGATTGAATCTCAGCCAGTGACAGGGATTGAATCTCAGTCAGTGACAGTGATTGAATCTCAGTCAGTGACAGGGATTGAACCTCAGTCAGTGACAGGGATTGAACCTCAGTCAGTGACAGGGATGGAATCTCAATCAGTGACTGGGATTGACTCTCAGTCAGTGACAGGCATTGAATCTCAGTCAATGACAGGGATTGACTCTCAGTTAGTGACAGGAATTTTATCTCAGTCAGTGACAGGGATCGAATCTTAGTCTGTGACAGTGATTGAATCTCAGTTAGTGACAGGGATTGAATCTCAGTCAGTGACAGAGATTGAGCCTCAATCAGTGACACGGATTGAGCCTCAGTCACTGTCAGGGATTGAATCTCAGTCAGTGACAGGGATTGAGCCTCAAATAGTGACAGGGAATGACCCTCAGTCTGTTACAGGGATTGAATCTCAATCAGTGACAGAAAGTGAATCTCAGTAAGTGCCATGGATTGAATCTTTGTCAGTGACAGAGATTGAGCCTCAATCAGTGACACGGATTGCACCTCAGTTAGTGACAGGGATTGAACCTCAGTCAGTGACAGGAATGGAATCTCAGTTAGTGACAGGGTTTGAATCTCAGTCAGTGACTGGGATTGCCCCTCAGACATTGACAAGGATTGAAGCTCAGTCAGTGACACGGATTGAGCCTCAGTCAGTGACATGGATTGAGCCTCAGTCCGTGACAGGGATTGAACCTCAGACAGTGTCAGGGATTGAACCTTAGTCAGTGACAGGGATTGAATCTCAGTCTGTGACAGGGATTGAACCTAAGACAGTGACAGGAATGGAATCTCAGTTAGTGACAGGGTTTGAATCTCAGTCAGTGACTGGGATTGCCCCTCAGACATTGACAAGGATTGAAGCTCAGTCAGTGACAGGGATTGAGCCTCAGTCAGTGACAGGGATTGAGCCTCAGTCCGTGACAGTAAGATTAGGGAGGGTGGGAAAAAAGGAGGGGGGGGTGGCATTGCTAATTAGAAATGGTATAACGGCTGCAGAAAGGAAGTTTGAGGGGGATCTGCCTCTGGAGGTAGTATGGGCTGAAGTCAGAAATAGGAAAGGTGCAGTCACCTTGTTAGGTGTTTACTATAGGCCCCCCAATAGCAGCAGAGATGTGGAGAAACAGATTGGGAAACAGATTTTGGAAAGGTGCAGAAGCCACAGGGTCGTAGTCATGGGCGCCTTCAACTTCCCAAATATTGATTGGAAGCTCTTTAGATCAAGTAGATTGGATGGGGCGGTGTTTGTGCAGTGTGTCCAGGAAGCTTTTCTAACGCAGTATGTAGATTGTCCAACCAGAGGGGAGGCCATATTGGATTTGGTACTCGGTAATGAACCGGGACAAGTGGTGGGCTTGTTAGTGGGTGAACATTTTGGTGATGGTGACCACAATTCTGTGACTTTCACCTTGGTTATGGAGAGAGATAGGTGCGCACAACAAGGTAGATTTTATAATTGGGGGAAGGGAAATTACGATGCTGTAAGGCAGGATTTGAGGAGCATACGTTGGGAGCATAGGCTGTCAGGGAAGGATGTGGTGGAAATGTGGAACTTTTTCAAAGAGCAGATACGACGTGTCCATGATATGTATGTACCTATCAGGCAGGAAAGAAATGGTCGTGTGAGGGAGCCTTGGTTGACGAGAGAGGTTGAATGTCTGGTAAAGAGGAAGAAGGAGGCTTACATAAGGTTGAGGAAACAGGATTCAGACAGAGCAGTGGAGGGATACAGGATAGCCAGAAGGGACCTGAAGAAAGGGATTAGGAGAGCTAAGAGAGGGCATGAAAAATCGTTGGCGGATAGGATCAAGGATAACCCCAAGGCATTTTATGCGTATGTGAGAAACCTGAGAATGACGAGAACGAGGGTAGGTCCGATCAAGGACAGTAGTGGGAGACTGTGTATTGAGTCGGAAGAGATAGGAGAGGTCTTGAACAAGTACTTCTCTTCAGTATTTACGAACGAGAGGGACCGTATTGTAGAAGAGGAGAGTGTGAAATGGACTGGTAAGCTAGAAGAGATGCCTGTTAGGAAGGAAGATGTGTTGGACATTTTGAACAACTTGAGGATAGACAAGTCCCCCGGGCCTGACGGGATATATCCTAGGATTATGTGGGAAGCAAGAGAGGAAGTTGCAGTACCGTTGGCAATGATCTTCTCGTCTTCACTGGCAACGGGGGTGGTACCAGGGGACTGGAGAGTAGCGAATGTTGTGCCCCTGTTCAAAAAAGGGAATAGGGATAACCCCGGGAATTACAGGCCTGTTAGTCTTACTTCTGTGGTAGGCAAAGTAATGGAAAGGGTACAGAGGGATAGGATTTATGAGTATCTGGAAAGACACTGCTTGATTAGGAACAGCCAGCACGGATTTGTGAAGGGTAGGTCTTGCCTTACAAGTCTTATTGAATTCTTCGAGGAGGTGACCAAGCATGTGGATGAGGGAAGAGCAGTGGATGTAGTGTACATGGATTTTAGTAAGGCATTTGATAAGGTTCCCCATGGTAGGCTTATGCGGAAAGTCAGGAGGCATGGGATAGAGGGAAATTTGGCCAATTGGATAGAAAACTGGCTAACCGGTCGAAGGCAGAGAGTGGTGGTAGATGGTAAATATTCAGCCTGGAGCCCAGTTACAAGTGGAGTTCCGCAGGGATCAGTTCTGGGTCCTCTGCTGTTTGTAATTTTTATTAATGACTTAGATGAGGGAGTCGAAGGGTGGGTCAGTAAATTTGCAGATGATACGAAGATAGGTGGAGTTGTGGACAGTGAGGAGGGCTGTTGTCGGCTGCAGAGGGACTTAGATATGATGCAGAGCTGGGCTGAGGAGTGGCAGATGGAGTTCAACCCTGCCAAGTGTGAGGTTGTCCATTTTGGAAGAACAAATAAGAATGCGGAATACAGGGTTAATGGTAGGGTTCTTAGTCAGGTGGAGGAACAGAGGGATCTTGGGGTCTATGTACATAGATCTTTGAAGGTTGCCACTCAGGTGGATAGAGTTTGTAAGAAGGCCTATGGAGTATTATCGTTCATTAGCAGAGGGATTGAATTCAAGAGTCGTGAAGTGATGTTGCAGCTGTACAGGACTTTGGTTAGGCCACAGTTGGAGTACTGTGTGCAGTTCTGGTCGCCTCACTTTAGGAAAGATGTGGAAGCTTTGGAGAGGGTGCAGAGAAGATTTACCAGGATGTTGCCTGGAATGGAGAGGAAGTCGTATGAGGATAAGTTGAGAGTTCTCGGCCTTTTCTCGTTGGAACGGCGAAGGATGAGGGGTGACTTGATAGAGGTTTATAAGATGATCAGAGGAATAGATAGAGTAGACAGTCAGAAACTTTTTCCCCGGGTACAACAGAGTGTTACAAGGGGACATAAATTTAAGGTGAAGGGTGGAAGGTATAGGGGAGATGTCAGGGGTGGGTTCTTTACCCAGAGAGTGGTGGGGGCATGGAATGCCCTGCCCGTGGGAGTGGTAGAGTCGGAATCATTGGCGACCTTTAAGCGGCATTTGGATAGGTACATGGATGGGTACTTAATCTAGGTTAGAAGTTCGGCACAACATTGTGGGCCGAAGGGCATGTTCTGTGCTGTATTGTTCTATGTTCTATGTTCTATGTTCTATGACAGGGATTGAACCTCAGTCAGTGTCAGGGATTGAACCTTAGTCAGTGACAGGGATTGAATCTCAGTCTGTGACAGGGATTGAATCTCAGCCAGTGACAGGGATTGAACCTCAGTCAGTGATAGGGATTGAAGCTCAGTCAGTGACACGGATGGAATCTCAATCAGTGACTGGGATTGACTCTCAGTCAGTGACAGGCATTGAATCTCAGTCAATGACAGGGATTGACTCTCAGTTAGTGACAGGAATTTTATCTCAGTCAGTGACAGGGATCGAATCTTAGTCTGTGACAGTGATTGAATCTCAGTTAGTGACACGGATTGAGCCTCAGTCAGTGACAGGGATTGAGCCTCAGTCCGTGACAGGGATTGAACCTCAGTCCGTGACAGGGATTGAACCTCAGACAGTGTCAGGGATTGAAGCTTAGTCAGTGACAGGGATTGAACCTCAGTCTGTGACAGGGATTGAACCTAAGACAGTGACAGGAATGGAATCTCAGTTAGTGACAGGGTTTGAATCTCAGTCAGTGACTGGGATTGCCCCTCAGACATTGACAAGGATTGAAGCTCAGTCAGTGACACAGATTGAGCCTCAGTCAGTGACAGGGATTGAGCCTCAGTCCGTGACAGGGATTGAACCTCAGTCAGTGTCAGGGATTGAACCTTAGTCAGTGACAGGGAATGAATCTCAGTCTGTGACAGGGATTGAATCTCAGCCAGTGACAGGGATTGAATCTCAGTCAGTGACAGGGATTGAATCTCAGTCAGTGACAGGGATTGAACCTCAGTCAGTGACAGGGATGGAATCTCAATCAGTGACTGGGATTGTACCTCAGTCAGTGCCTAGGATTGAATCGCAGTCAGTGACAGGGATTGAACCTTAGTCAGTGACAGTATTTGAATTTCAGTCAGTGACAGCGATTGAACCTCAGCCATTAACAGGAATTGATTCTCAGTAAGGGACAGGAATTTAATCTCAGTCAGTGACAGGGATTGAATCTCAGTCTGCGACAGTGATTGAATCTCAGTTAGTGACAGGGATTGAATCTCAGTCAGTGACAGGAATTGAGCCTCAGTCAGTGACAGAGATTGAACATCTGTCAGTGTCAGGGACTAAACCGAAGTCAGTGACAGGGATAGACCCTCAGACAGTGACAGGGATTGAACCTCAGTCAGTGACAGGGATTGAGTTCCAGTCAGTGATAGGGATTGTCCCTCAGTCAGTGAAAGGGATTGAACCTCAGTCAGTGACAGGGATTGATTCTCAGTCAGTGACAGGGATTGAGCCTCAATCAGTGACAGGGATTGAGCCTCAGTCAGTGACAGGGTTTGAGTTCCAGTCAGTGATAGGGATTGTCCCTCAGTCAGTGACAGGGATTGAATCTCAGCCAGTGACAGGGATTGAGCCTCAATCAGTGACAGGGATTGAGCCTCAGTCAGTGACAGGGTTTGAGTTCCAGTCAGTGATAGGGATTGTCCCTCAGTCAGTGACAGGGATTGAACCTCAGTCAGTGACAGGGATTGAATCTCAGTCAGTGACAGGGATTGAGGATCAAATTGTAAGAGGGAACGACGCTCAGTCAGTGACAGGAATTGAATCTCAATCAATGACAGGAAGTGATTCTCATTCATTGCCAGGGATTGAGACTCAGTCAGTGACAGGGATTGACCCTCAGTCAGTGACAGGGATTGAGGTTCAAATAGTGACAGGGATTGAATCTCAGACAGTGACAGGGATTGAATGTCAGTTAGAGACAGGGATTGAATCTCAGTCAGTGACAGGGATTGAATCTCAGTCAGTGACAGGGATTGAGCTTCAGTCAGTGACAGGGATTGAACCTCTGTCAGTGACAGGGATTGAATCACAGTCAGTGACAGGAATTGAACCTCAGTCTGTGACAAGGATTGAATCTCAGTCAGTGACAGGGATTGAATGTCAGTTAGTGACAGGGATTGAATCTCAGTCAGTGACAGGGATTGAGCCTCAGTCAGTGACAGGGATTGAACCTCTGTCAGTGACAGGGATTGAATCTCAGTCAGTGACAGGAATTGAATCTCAGTCAGTGACAGCGATTGAGATTCAGTCAGTGATAGGGATTGTCCTTCAGTCAGTGGCTGGGATTGAAACTCAGTTAGTGACAGGGATTGAATCTTAGTTAGTTACAGCGATTGAATCCCAGTCAGTGACATGAATTGACCCTCAGACAGTGACAGGGATTGAACCTCAGTCAGTGACAGGGATTGATTCTCAATCAGTGACAGGGATTGAACCTCAGTCAGTGTCAGGGATTGAACCTTAGTCAGTGACAGGGATTGAATCTCAGTCTGTGACAGTGATTGAATCTCAGCCAGTGACAGGGATTGAATCTCAGTTAGTGACAGGGATGGAATCTCAATCAGTGACTGGGATTGTACCTCAGTCAGTGCCTAGGATTGAATCGCAGTCAGCGACAGGGATTGAATCTCAGTCAGTGACAGTATTTGAATTTCAGTCAGTGACAGCGATTGAACCTCAGCAATTAACAGGAATTGTTTCTCAGTAAGTGACAGGAATTTAATCTCAGTCAGTGACAGGGATTGAATCTCAGTCTGCGACAGTGATTGAATCTCAGTCAGTGACAGGGACTGAATCTCAGTTAGTGACAGGGATTGAATCTCAGTCAGTAACAGGAATTGAGCCTCAGTCAGTGACAGGGATTGAACATCTGTCAGTGTCAGGGACTATACTGAAGTCAGTGACAGGGATTGAATCTCAATCAGTGACAGGGATTGACCATCAGACAGTGAGAGGAATGGAATCTCAGTCACTGACAGGCCTTTAATCGCAGTCAGTGACAGGAGTGAATCTCAGTAAGTGACAGGGATTGATTCACAGTCAGTTACAGGAATTGAAACTCAAGTCAGTGACAACGATTGAATCTCAGTCTGTGACAGGGATTAAGCATCAGTCAGTGACAGGGATTGAACCTCAGTCAGTGACAAGGATTGAACCTCAGTCAGTAACAGGGATTGAATCACAGCCAGTGACAGGGATTGAATGTCAGTCAGTGACAGGGATTGAATCTCAGTCAGTGACAGTGATTGAGCCTCAGTCAGTGACAGGGATTGAACCTCTGTCAGTGACAGGGATTGAATCTCAGGCAGTGACAGGAATTGAATCTCGGTCAGTGACAGGAATTGATTCTCAGTCAGTGACAGGGATTGAGTTTCAGTCAGTGATAGGGATTATCCTTCAGTCAGTGGCAGGGATTGAATCTCAGTTAGTTACAGGGATTGAATCTCAGTCAGTGACAGGGATTGAGCCTCAGTCAGTGACAGGGATTGAACCTCTGTCAGTGACAGGGATTCAAACTCAGTTAGTGACAGGGATTGAATCTCAGTCAGTGACATGGATTGACCCTCAGACAGTGACAGGGAATGAACTTCAGTCAGTGACAGGGATTGTGTTCCAGTCAGTGATAGGGATTGTATCTCATTCAGTGACAGTGATTGAATCTCATTCAGTGACAGGGATTGAATCTCAGTCAATGACAGGAATTGAATCTAGTCAGTGACAGGGATTGAACCTTAGTCAGTGACAGGAATGGAATCTCAGTTAGTGACAGGGATTGAATCTCAATCAGTGACAGGGATTGAACCTCAGTCAGTGACTGGGATGGAATCTCAATCAGTGACTGGGATTGTACCTCAGTCAGTGCCTAGGATTGAATCGCAGTCAGTGACAGGGATTGAACCTCAGCCATTAACAGGAATTGATTCTCAGTAAGTGACAGGAAATTAATCTCAGTCAGTGACAGGGATTGAATCTCAGTCTGTGACAGTGATTGAATCTCAGTTAGTGACAGGGATTGAATCTCAGTCAGTGACAGGGATTGAGCCTCAATCAGTGACACGGATTGATTCTCAGTCACTGACAGGGATTGAATCTCAGTCAGTGACAGGGATTGAGCCTCAAATAGTGACAGGGAATGACCCTCAGTCTGTTACAGGGATTGAATCTCAATCAGTGACTGGAAGTGAATCTCAGTAAGTGCCATAGATTGAATCTCAGTCAGTGGTAGGGATTGCACCTCAGTTAGTGACTGGGATTGAACCTCAGTCAGTGAAGGGATTGAATCTCAGTCAGTGACTGGGATTGAATCTCAGTCAGTGACAGAAATTGAATCTCAGTCAGTGACAAGGAATGAGCCTCAGTCAGTGACAGAGATTGAATCTCAGTCAGTGACAGGAATTGAATCTCAGTCTGTGTCAGTGATTGAATCTCAGTCAGTGACAGGGATTGAACCTCAGTCAGTGACAAGGATTGAATCTCAGTCAGTGACAGGAATTGAATCTCATTCAGTGACAGGGATTGAACCTCAGACAGTGTCAGGGATTGAACCTTAGTCAGTGACAGGGATTGAATCTCAGTCTGTGACAGGGATTGAACCTAAGACAGTGACAGGAATGGAATCTCAGTAAGTGACAGGGTTTCAATCTCAGTCAGTGACTGGGATTGCCCCTCAGACATTGACAAGGATTGAAGCTCAGTCAGTGACACGGATTGAGCCTCAGTCAGTGTCAGGGATTGAGCCTCAGTCCGTGACAGGGATTGAACCTCAGTCAGTGTCAGGGATTGAACCTTAGTCAGTGACAGGGATTGAATCTCAGTCTGTGACAGGGATTGAATCTCAGCCAGTGACAGGGATTGAATCTCAGTTAGTGACAGGGATGGAATCTCAATCAGTGACTGGGATTGTACCTCAGTCAGTGCCTAGGATTGAATCGCAGTCAGTGACAGGGATTGAATCTCAGTCAGTGACAGTATTTGAATTTCAGTCAGTGACAGCGATTGAACCTCAGCCATTAACAGGAATTGTTTCTCAGTAAGTGACAGGAATTTAATCTCAGTCAGTGACAGGGATTGAATCTCAGTCTGCGACAGGGACTGAATCTCAGTTAGTGACAGGGATTGAATCACAGTCAGTAACAGGAATTGAGCCTCAGTCAGTGACAGGGATTGAACATCTGTCAGTGTCAGGGACTAAACCGAAGTCAGTGACAGGGATTGAATCTCAATCAGTGACAGGGATTGACCATCAGACAGTGAGAGGAATGGAATCTCAGTCACTGACAGGCCTTTAATCGCAGTCAGTGACAGGAGTGAATCTCAGTAAGTGACAGGGATTGATTCACAGTCAGTGACAGGAATTGAAACTCAAGTCAGTGACAACGATTGAATCTCAGTCTGTGACAGGGATTAAGCATCAGTCAGTGACAGGGATTGAACCTCAGTCAGTGTCAGGGATTGAACCTCAGTCAGTAACAGTGATTGAATCTCAGCCAGTGACAGGGATTGAATCGCCGTCAGTGACAGGGATTGAACCTCAGTCTGTGACAGGGATTGAATCTCAGTCAGTGACAGGGATTGAATCTCAGTCAGTGACAGGGATTGAGGATCAAATTGTAACAGGGAATGACCCTCAGTCAGTGACAGGAATTGAATCTCAATCAATGACAGGAAGTGATTCTCAGTCATTGCCAGGAATTGAGACTCAGTCAGTGACAGGGATTGACCCACAGTCAGTGACAGGGATTGAGGTTCAAATGGTGACAGGGATTGAATCTCAGTCAGTGACAGGGATTGAATGTCAGTCTGCGACAGTGATTGAATCTCAGTTAGTGACAGGGATTGAGTCTCAATCAATGACAGGGATTGAGCCTCAGTCAGTGACAGGGATTGAAGCTCAGTCAGTGACACGGATTGAGCCTCAGTCAGTGACAGTGATTGAGCCGCAGTCCATGACAGGGATTGAACCTTAGTCAGTGACAGGGATTGAATCTCAGTTTGTGACAGGGATTGAATCTCAGCCAGTGACAGGAATTGAATCTCAGTCAGTGACAGGGATTGAATCTCAGTCAGTGACAGGGATTGAATCTCAATCAGTGACTGGGATTGTACCTCAGTCAGCGCCTAGGATTGAATCGCAGTCAGTGACAGGGATTGAATCTCAGTCAGTGACAGTATTTGAATTTCAGTCAGTGACAGCGATTGAACCTCAGCCATTAACAGGAATTGATTCTCAGTAAGTGACAAAAATTTAATCTCAGTCAGTGACAGGGATTGAATCTCAGTCTGCGATAGTGATTGAATCTCAGTTAGTGACAGGGATTGAATCTCAATCAATGACAGGGATAGAGCCTCAGTCAGTGACAGGCATTGAAGCTCAGTCAGTGACACGGATTGAGCCTCAGTCAGTGACAGGGATTGAGCCTCAGTCAGTGACAGCGATTGAACCTCAGCCATTAATAGGAATTGATTCTCAGTAAGTGACGGGAATTTAATCTCAGTCAGTGACAGGGATTGAATCTCAGTCTGTGACAGTGATTGAATCTTAGTTAGTGACAGGGATTGAATCTCAGTCAGTGACAGGGATTGAGCCTCAATCAGTGACAGGGATTGAGCCTCAGTCACTGACACGGATTGAATCTCAGTCAGTGACAGGGATTGAGCCTCAAATAGTGACAGGGAATGACCCTCAGTCTGTTACAGGGATTGAATCTCAATCAGTGACAGGAAGTGAATCTCAGTAAGTGACATGGATTGAATCTCAGTCAGTGGTAGGGATTGCACCTCAGTTAGTGACAGGGATTGAACCTCAGTCGGTGAAGGGAATGAATCTCATTCAGTGACAGTGATTGAATCTCAGTCAGTGACAGGGATTGAATCTCAGTCAGTGAAGGGAATTGAATCTCAGTCAGTGACAGGGTTTGAATCTCAGTCAGTGACGGGGATTGCCCCTCAGACATTGACAAGGATTGAAGCTCAGTCAGTGACAGGGATTGAGCCTCTGTCCGTGACAGGGATTGAACCTCAGTCAGTGTCAGGGATTGAACCTTAGTCAGTGACAGGGATTGAACCTTAGTCAGTGACAGGGAATGAACCTTAGTCAGTGACAGGGATTGAATCTCAGTCTGTGACAGGGATTGAATCTCAGCCAGTGACAGGGATTGAATTTCAGTCAGTGACAGGGATTGAATCTCAGTCAGTGACAGGAATGGAATCTCAATTAGTGACTGGGTTTGTACCTCAGTCAGTGCCTAGGATTGAATCACAGTCAGTGACAGGGATTAAACATTAGTCAGTGACAGTATTTGAATCTCAGTCAGTGACAGCGATTGAACCTCAGCCATTAACAGGAAATGTTTCTCAGTAAGTGACAGAATTTAATCTCAGTCAGTGACAGGGATTGAAGCTCAGTCTGCGACAGTGATTGAATCTCAGTTAGTGACAGGGATTGTATCTCAATCAATGACAGGGATTGAGCCTCAGTCAGTGACAGGGATTGAACATCTGTCAGTGTCAGGGACTAAACCAAAATCAGTGACAGGGATTGAATCTCAGTCAGTGACAGGAATTGACCCTCAGACAGTGATAGGAATGGAATCTCAGTCAGTGACAGGCCTTGAATCGCAGTCAGTGACAGGATTGAATCTCAGTCAGTGACAGGGATTGAATCTCAGTCAGTGACAGGGATTGAAACTCAAGTCAGTGACAACGAATGAATCTCAGTCTGTGACAGGGATTGTCCTTCAGTCAGTGGCAGGGATTGAGCCTCAGTCAGTGTCAGTGATTGACCCTCAGTCAGTGACAGGGATTGAGGTTCAAATAGTGACAGGGATTGAATCTTAGTCAGTGACAGGGTTTAAATGTCAGTTAGTGACAGGGATTGAATCTCAGTCTGTGAAAGGGAGTGAGTCTCAATCAGTGACAGGGATTGAATCTCAGTCAGTGACAGGAATTGAATCTCAGTCAGTGACTGGAATTGAATCTCAGTCAGTGACAGGGATTGAGTTTCAGTCAGTGACAGGGATTATCCTTCAGTCAGTGGCAGGGATTGAATCTCAGTTAGTGACAGGGATTGAATCTCAGTTAGTTTCAGGATTGAATCCCAGTCAGTGACATGGATTGACCCTCTGTCAGTGACAGGGATTGAAGCTCAGTCAGTGTAAGGGATTGAGCCTCAATCAGTGACAGGGATTGAACTTCAGTCTGTGACAGGGATTGAATCTCAGTCAGTGACAGGGATTGAATCTCAGTCAGTGACAGGCCTTGAATCGCAGTCAGTGACAGGATTGAATCTCAGTCAGTGACAGGGATTGAATCTCAGTCAGTGACAGGGATTGAAACTCAAGTCAGTGACAACGAATGAATCTCAGTCTGTGACAGGGATTAAGAATCAGTCAGTGACAGGGATTGAACCCCAGTCAGTGTCAGGGATTGAAACTCAGTCAGTAGCAGGGATTGAATATCAGCCATTGACAGGGATTGAATCGCAGTCAGTGACAGGGATTGAATCTCAGACAGTGACAGGGATTGACCCTCAGTCAGTGACAGTGATTGAGGTTCAAATTGTGACTGGGATTGAATCTCAGTCAGTGACAGGGATTGAATCTCAGTCAGTGACAGGGATTGAATCTCAGTCAGTGACAGGAATTGAATCTCAGTCAGTGACAGGGATTGAATCTCAGTCAGTGACAGGAATTGAATCTCAGTCAGTGACAGGGATTGAGTTACAGTCAGTGATAGGGATTGTCCTTCAGTCAGTGGCAGGGATTGAAACTCAGTCAGAGACAGGGATTGATTCTCAGTCAGTGACAGGGATTGAGCCTCAATCAGTGACAGGGATTGAGCCTCAGTCAGTGAGAGGGTTTGAGTTCCAGTCAGTGATAGGGATTGTCCCTCAGTCAGTGACAGGGATTGAATCTCAGCCAGTGAAAGGGATTGAATCGCAGTCAGTGACAGGGATTGAACCTCAGTCAGTGTCAATAATAGAACCTCAGTCAGTAACAGGGATTGAATCTCAGCCAGTGACAGGGATTGAATCTCAGTCAGTGACAGGAATTGAACCTCAGTCTGTGACAGGGATTGAATCTCAGTCAGTGACAGGGATTGAGGATCAAATAGTGAGAGGGAATGACCCTCAGTCAGTGACAGGAATTGAATCTCAATCAATGACAGGAAGTGATTCTCAGTCATTGCCAGGGATTGAGCCTCAGTCAGTGTCAGTGATTGACCCTCAGTCAGTGACAGGGATTGAGGTTCAAATAGTGACAGGGATTGAATCTCAGTCAGTGACAGGGTTTAAATGTCAGTTAGTGACAGGGATTGAATCTCAGTCTGTGAAAGGGAGTGAGTCTCAATCAGTGACAGGGATTGAATCTCAGTCAGTGACAGGAATTGAATCTCAGTCAGTGAAAGGGAGTGAGTCTCAATCAGTGACAGGGATTGAATCTCAGTCAGTGACAGGAATTGAATCTCAGTCAGTGACTGGAATTGAATCTCAGTCAGTGACAGGGATTGAGTTTCAGTCAGTGACAGGGATTATCCTTCAGTCAGTGGCAGGGATTGAATCTCAGTTAGTGACAGGGATTGAATCTCAGTTAGTTTCAGGATTGAATCCCAGTCAGTGACATGGATTGACCCTCTGTCAGTGACAGGGATTGAAGCTCAGTCAGTGTAAGGGATTGAGCCTCAATCAGTGACAGGGATTGAACCTCAGTCTGTGACAGGGATTGAATCTCAGTCAGTGACAGGGATTGAGCCTCAGTCAGTGACAGGGTTTGACCCTCTGTCAGTGACAGGGATTGAAACTCAGTTAGTGACAGGGATTGAATCTCAGTCAGTGACAGGCCTTGAATCGCAGTCAGTGACAGGATTGAATCTCAGTCAGTGACAGGGATTGAATCTCAGTCAGTGACAGGGATTGAAACTCAAGTCAGTGACAACGATTGAATCTCAGTCTGTGACAGGGATTAAGAATCAGTCAGTGACAGGGATTGAACCCCAGTCAGTGTCAGGGATTGAAACTCAGTCAGTAGCAGGGATTGAATATCAGCCATTGACAGGGATTGAATCGCAGTCAGTGACAGGGATTGAATCTCAGTCAGTGACAGGAATTGAACCTCAGTCAGTGACAGGGATTGAGGATCAAATTGTAACAGGGAATGACCCTCAGTCAGTGACAGGAATTGAATCTCAATCAATGACTGGCAGTGATTCTCAGTCTTTGCCAAGGATTGAGACTCAGTCAGTGACAGGGATTGACCCTCAGTCAGTGACAGGGATTGAGGTTCAAATAGTGACTGGGATTGAATCTCAGTCAGTGACAGGGATTGAATCTCAGTCAGTGACAGGGATTGAATCTCAGTCAGTGACAGGAAATGAATCTCAGTCAGTGACAGGGATTGAATCTCAGTCAGTGACAGGAAATGAATCTCAGTCAGTGACAGGGATTGAATCTCAGTCAGTGACAGGAATTGAATCTCAGTCAGTGACAGGGATTGACCCTCAGTCAGTGACAGGGATTGAGGTTCAAATAGTGACTGGGATTGAATCTCAGTCAGTGACAGGGATTGAATCTCAGTCAGTGACAGGGATTGAATCTCAGTCAGTGACAGGAAATGAATCTCAGTCAGTGACAGGGATTGAATCTCAGTCAGTGACAGGAATTGAATCTCAGTCAGTGACAGGGATTGAGTTACAGTCAGTGATAGGGATTGTCCTTCAGTCAGTGGCAGGGATTGAAACTCAGTTAGTGACAGGGATTGAATCCCAGTCAGTGACATGGATTGACCCTCAGACAGTGACAGGGATTGAACCTCAGTCAGTGACAGGGATTGAGTTCCAGTCAGTGATAGGGATTGTCCCTCAGTCAGTGAAAGGGATTGAACCTTAGTCTGTGACAGGGATTGAATCTCAGTCAGTGACAGGGATTGAGCCTCAGTCAGTGACAGGGTTTGAACCTCTGTCAGTGACAGGGATTGAAACTCAGTTAGTGACAGGGATTGAATCTCAGTTAGTGACAGTGATTGAATCCCAGTCAGTGGCATGGATTGACCCTCAGACAGTGACAGGGATTGAACTTCAGTCAGTGACAGGGATTGAGTTCCAGTCAGTGATAGGGATTGTATCTCATTCAGTGACAGCGATTGAATCTCAGTCAGTGACAGGGATTGAATCTCAGTCAGTGACAGGAATTGAATCTCAGTCAGTGACAGGGATTGAACCTTAGTCAGCGACAGGAATGGAATCGCAGTTAGTGACAGGGTTTGAATCTCAGTCAGGGACTGGGATTGCCCCTCAGACAGTGACAAGGACTGAAGCTCAGTCAGTGACACGGATTGAGCCTCAGTCAGTGACAGGGATTGAGCCTCAAATAGTGACAGGGAATGACCCTCAGTCTGTTACAGGGATTGAATCTCAATCAGTGACAGGAAGTGAATCTCAGTAAGTGCCATAGATTGAATCTCAGTCAGTGGTAGGGATTGCACCTCAGTTAGTGACAGGGATTGAACCTCAGTCAGTGAAGGGATTGAATCTCAGTCAGTGACTGGGATTGAATCTCAGTCAGTGACAGAAATTGAATCTCAGTCAGTGACAGGGATTGAGCCTCAGTCAGTGACAGGGATTGAATCTCAGTCAGTGACAGGAATTGAATCTCAGTCTGTGTCAGTGATTGAATCTCAGTCAGTGACAGGGATTGAACCTCAGTCAGTGTCAGGGATTGAACCTCAGTCAGTGACAAGGATTGAATCTCAGTCAGTGACAGGAATTGAATCTCAGTCTGTGACAGGGATTGAACCTCAGACAGTGTCAGGGATTGAACCTTAGTCAGTGACAGGGATTGAATCTCAGTCTGTGACAGGGATTGAACCTAAGACAGTGACAGGAATGGAATCTCCGTTAGTGACAGGGTTTGAATCTCAGTCAGTGACTGGGAATTCCCCTCAGACATTGACAAGGATTGAAGCTCAGTCAGTGACACGGATTGAGCCTCAGTCAGTGTCAGGGATTGAGCCTCAGTCCGTGACAGGGATTGAACCTCAGTCAGTGTCAGGGATTGAACCTTAGTCAGTGACAGGGATTGAATCTCAGTCTGTGACAGGGATTGAATCTCAGTCAGTGACAGGGATGGAATCTCAATCAGTGACTGGGATTGTACCTCAGTCAGTGCCTAGGATTGAATCTCAGTCAGTGACAGGGATTGAATCTCAGTCAGTGACAGTATTTGAATTTCAGTCAGTGACAGCGATTGAACCTCAGCCATTAACAGGAATTGTTTCTCAGTAAGTGACAGGAATTTAATCTCAGTCAGTGACAGGGATTGAATCTCAGTCTGCGACAGTGATTGAATCTCAGTTAGTGACAGGGACTGAATCTCAGTTAGTGACAGGAATTGAATCTCAGTCAGTAACAGGAATTGAGCCTCAGTCAGTGACAGGGATTGAACATCTGTCAGTGTCAGGGACTAAACCGAAGTCAGTGACAGGGATTGAATCTCAATCAGTGACAGGGATTGACCATCAGACAGTGATCGGAATGGAATCTCAGTCACTGACAGGCCTTTAATCGCAGTCAGTGACAGGAGTGAATCTCATCAGTGACAGGGATTGATTCACAGTCAGTGACAGGGATTGAAACTCAAGTCAGTGACAACGATTGAATCTCAGTCTGTGACAGGGATTAAGAATCAGTCAGTGACAGGGATTGAACCTCAGTCAGTGTCAGGGATTGAACCTCAGTCAGTAACAGTGATTGAATCTCAGCCAGTGACAGGGATTGAATCGCAGTCAGTGACAGGGATTGAATCTCAGTCCGTGACAGGAATTGAACCTCAGTCTGTGACAGGGATTGAATCTCAGTCAGTGACAGGGATTGAATCTGAGTCAGTGACAGGGATTGATTCTCAAACAATGACAGGAAGTGATTCTCAGTCATTGCCAGGAATTGAGACTCAGTCAGTGACAGGGATTGACCCTCAGTCAGTGACAGGGATGGAGGTTCAAATGGTGACAGGGATTGAATCTCAGTCAGTGACAGGGATTGAATGTCAGTAAGTGACAGGGATTGATTCTCAGTCAGTGACAGTGATTGAGCCTCAGTCAGTGACAGGGATTGAATCTCAGTCTGTGACAGGGATTGAATCTCAGCCAGTGACAGGGATTGAATCTCAGTCAGTGACAGGGATTGAATCTCAGCCAGTGACAGGGATTGAATCTCAGTCAGTGACAGGGATGGTATCTCAATCAGAGACTGGGATTGTACCTCAGTCAGTGCCTAGGATTGAATCGCAGTCAGTGACAGGGATTGAATCTCAGTCAGTGAAAGTATTTGTATTTCAGTCAGTGACAGCGATTGAACCTCAGCCATTAACAGGAATTGATTCTCAGTAAGTGTCAGGAATTTAATCTCAGTCAGTGACAGGGATTGAATCTCAGTCTGCGACAGTGATTGAATCTCAGTTAGTGACAGGGATTGAATCTCAATCAATGACAGGGATTGAGCCTCAGTCAGTGACAGGGATTGAAGCTCAGTCAGTGACACGGATTGAGCCTCAGTCAGTGACAGGATTGAGCCTCAGTCCATGACAGGGATTGAACCTTAGTCAGTGACAGGGATTGAATCTCAGTCTGTGACAGGGATTGAATCTCAGCCAGTGACAGGAATTGAATCTCAATCAATGAGAGGAAGTGATTTTCAGTCATTGCCAGGAATTGAGACTCAGTCAGTGACAGGGATTGACCCTCAGTCAGTGACAGGGATTGAGGTTCAAATAGTGACAGGGATTGAATCTCAGTCAGTGACAGGGATTGAATGTCAGTAAGTGACAGGGATTGATTCTCAGTCAGTGACAGGGATTGAGCCTCAGTCTGTGACAGGGATTGAACCTTAGTCAGTGACAGGGATTGAATCTCAGTCTGTGACAGGGATTGAATCTCAGCCAGTGACAGGAATTGAATCTCAATCAATGAGAGGAAGTGATTTTCAGTCATTGCCAGGAATTGAGACTCAGTCAGTGACAGGGATTGACCCTCAGTCAGTGACAGGGATTGAGGTTCAAATAGTGACAGGGATTGAATCTCAGTCTGTGACAGGGATTGAATCTCAGCCAGTGACAGGGATTGAATCTCAGTCAGTGACAGGGATGGAATCTCAATCAGAGACTGGGATTGTACCTCACTCAGTGCCTAGGATTGAATCGAAGTCAGTGACAGGGATTGAATCTCAGTCAGTGACAGTATTTGAATTTCAGTCAGTGACAGCGATTGAACCTCAGCCATTAACAGGAATTGATTCTCAGTAAGTGACAGGAATTTAATCTCAGTCAGTGACAGGGATTGATTCTCAGTCTGCGACAGTGATTGAATCTCAGTTAGTGACAGGGATTGAATCTCAATCAATGACAGGGATTGAGCCTCAGTTAGTGACAGGGATTGAAGCTCAGTCAGTGACACGGATTGAGCCTCAGTCAGTGACAGGGATTGAGCCTCAGTCCATGACAGGGATTGAACCTTAGTCAGTGACAGGGATTGAATCTCAGTCTGTGACAGGGATTGAATCTCAGCCAGTGACAGGAATTGAATCTCAGTCAGTGACAGGGATTGAATCTCAGTCAGTGACAGGGATTGAATCTCAATCAGTGACTGGGATTGTACCTCAGTCAGTGCCTAGGATTGAATCGCAGTCAGTGACAGGGATTGAACCTTAGTCAGTGACAGATTTTGAATTTCAGTCAGTGACAGCGATTGAGCCTCAGCCATTAATAGGAATTGATTCTCAGTAAGTGACGGGAATTTAATCTCAGTCAGTGACAGGGATTGCATCTCAGTCTGTGACAGTGATTGAATCTTAGTTAGTGACAGGGATTGAATCTCAGTCAGTGACAGGGATTGAGCCTCAATCAGTGACAGGGATTGAGCCTCAGTCACTGACACGGATTGAATCTCAGTCAGTGACAGGGATTGAGCCTCAAATAGTGACAGGGAATGACCCTCAGTCTGTTACAGGGATTGAATCTCAATCAGTGACAGGAAGTGAATCTCAGTAAGTGCCATGGATTGAATCTCAGTCAGTGGTAGGGATTGCACCTCAGTTAGTGACAGGGATTGAACCTCAGTCGGTGAAGGGAATGAATCTCATTCAGTGACAGTGATTGAATCTCAGTCAGTGACAGGGATTGAATCTCAGTCAGTGAAGGGAATTGAATCTCAGTCAGTGACAGGGTTTGAATCTCAGTCAGTGACGGGGATTGCCCCTCAGACATTGACAAGGATTGAAGCTCAGTCCATGACAGGGATTGAACCTTAGTCAGTGACAGGGATTGAATCTCAGTCTGTGACAGGGATTGAATCTCAGCCAGTGACAGGAATTGAATCTCAATCAATGAGAGGAAGTGATTTTCAGTCATTGCCAGGAATTGAGACTCAGTCAGTGACAGGGATTGACCCTCAGTCAGTGACAGGGATTGAGGTTCAAATAGTGACAGGGATTGAATCTCAGTCAGTGACAGGGATTGAATGTCAGTAAGTGACAGGGATTGATTCTCAGTCAGTGACAGGGATTGAGCCTCAGTCTGTGACAGGGATTGAACCTTAGTCAGTGACAGGGATTGAATCTCAGTCTGTGACAGGGATTGAATCTCAGCCAGTGACAGGAATTGAATCTCAATCAATGAGAGGAAGTGATTTTCAGTCATTGCCAGGAATTGAGACTCAGTCAGTGACAGGGATTGACCCTCAGTCAGTGACAGGGATTGAGGTTCAAATAGTGACAGGGATTGAATCTCAGTCTGTGACAGGGATTGAATCTCAGCCAGTGACAGGGATTGAATCTCAGTCAGTGACAGGGATGGAATCTCAATCAGAGACTGGGATTGTACCTCACTCAGTGCCTAGGATTGAATCGAAGTCAGTGACAGGGATTGAATCTCAGTCAGTGACAGTATTTGAATTTCAGTCAGTGACAGCGATTGAACCTCAGCCATTAACAGGAATTGATTCTCAGTAAGTGACAGGAATTTAATCTCAGTCAGTGACAGGGATTGATTCTCAGTCTGCGACAGTGATTGAATCTCAGTTAGTGACAGGGATTGAATCTCAATCAATGACAGGGATTGAGCCTCAGTTAGTGACAGGGATTGAAGCTCAGTCAGTGACACGGATTGAGCCTCAGTCAGTGACAGGGATTGAGCCTCAGTCCATGACAGGGATTGAACCTTAGTCAGTGACAGGGATTGAATCTCAGTCTGTGACAGGGATTGAATCTCAGCCAGTGACAGGAATTGAATCTCAGTCAGTGACAGGGATTGAATCTCAGTCAGTGACAGGGATTGAATCTCAATCAGTGACTGGGATTGTACCTCAGTCAGTGCCTAGGATTGAATCGCAGTCAGTGACAGGGATTGAACCTTAGTCAGTGACAGATTTTGAATTTCAGTCAGTGACAGCGATTGAGCCTCAGCCATTAATAGGAATTGATTCTCAGTAAGTGACGGGAATTTAATCTCAGTCAGTGACAGGGATTGCATCTCAGTCTGTGACAGTGATTGAATCTTAGTTAGTGACAGGGATTGAATCTCAGTCAGTGACAGGGATTGAGCCTCAATCAGTGACAGGGATTGAGCCTCAGTCACTGACACGGATTGAATCTCAGTCAGTGACAGGGATTGAGCCTCAAATAGTGACAGGGAATGACCCTCAGTCTGTTACAGGGATTGAATCTCAATCAGTGACAGGAAGTGAATCTCAGTAAGTGCCATGGATTGAATCTCAGTCAGTGGTAGGGATTGCACCTCAGTTAGTGACAGGGATTGAACCTCAGTCGGTGAAGGGAATGAATCTCATTCAGTGACAGTGATTGAATCTCAGTCAGTGACAGGGATTGAATCTCAGTCAGTGAAGGGAATTGAATCTCAGTCAGTGACAGGGTTTGAATCTCAGTCAGTGACGGGGATTGCCCCTCAGACATTGACAAGGATTGAAGCTCAGTCAGTGACAGGGATTGAGCCTCTGTCCGTGACAGGGATTGAAACTCAGTCAGTGTCAGGGTTTAAACCTTAGTCAGTGACAGGGATTGAACCTTAGTCAGTGACAGGGAATGAACCTTAGTCAGTGACAGGGATTGAATCTCAGTCTGTGACAGGGATTGAATCTCAGACAGTGACAGGGATTGATTCTCAGTCAGTGACAGGGATTGAGCCTCAATCAGTGACAGGGATTGAGCCTCAGTCAGTGACAGGGTTTGAGTTCCAGTCAGAGACAGGGATTGAATCGCAGTCAGTGACAGGGATTGAACCTCAGTCAGTGTCAAGGATTGAACCTCAGTCAGTAACAGGGATTGAATCTCAGCCAGTGACAGGGATTGAATCGCAGTCAGTGACAGGGATTGAATCTCAGTCAGTGAAAGGAATTGAACCTCAGTCTGTGACAGGGATTGACTCTCAGTCAGTGACAGGGATTGAGGATCAAATAGTGAGAGGGAATGACCCTCAGTCAGTGACAGGAATTGAATCTCAATCAATGACAGGAAGTGATTCTCAGTCATTGCCAGGGAGTGAGCCTCAGTCAGTGACAGGGATTGACCCTCAGTCAGTGACAGGGATTGAGGTTCAAATAGTGACAGGGATTGAATCTCAGTCAGTGACTGGGTTTGAATCTCAGTCAGTGACAGGGATTGAATCTCAGTCAGTGACAGGAATTGAATCTCAGTCAGTGACAGGAATTGAATCTCAGTCAGTGAAAGGGAGTGAGTCTCAATCAGTGACAGGGATTGAATCTCAGTCAGTGACAGGAATTGAATCTCAGTCAGTGACTGGAATTGAATCTCAGTCAGTGACAGGGATTGAATCTCAGTTTGTTAGAGGGATTGTCCCTCTGTCAGTGACAGGGATTGAACCTCAGTCAGTGTAAGGGATTGAGCCTCAATCAGTGACAGGGATTGACCCTCAGACAGTGACAGTGATTGAACTTCAGTCAGTGACAGGGATTGAGTTCCAGTCAGTGATAGGGATTGTATCTCATTCAGTGACAGCGATTGAATCTCAGTCAGTGACAGGGATTGAATCTCAGTCAGTGACAGGGATGGAATCTCAGTCAGTGACAGGGATTGACCCTCAGTCAGTGACAGGGATGGAGGTTCAAATGGTGACAGGGATTGAATCTCAGTCAGTGACAGGGATTGAATGTCAGTAAGTGACAGGGATTGATTCTCAGTCAGTGACAGGGATTGAGCCTCAGTCAGTGACAGGGATTGAATCTCAGTCTGTGACAGGGATTGAATCTCAGCCAGTGACAGGGATTGAATCTCAGTCAGTGACAGGGATTGAATCTCAGCCAGTGACAGGGATTGAATCTCAGTCAGTGACAGGGATGGTATCTCAATCCGAGACTGGGATTGTACCTCAGTCAGTGCCTAGGATTGAATCGCAGTCAGTGACAGGGATTGAATCTCAGTCAGTGAAAGTATTTGTATTTCAGTCAGTGACAGCGATTGAACCTCAGCCATTAACAGGAATTGATTCTCAGTAAGTGTCAGGAATTTAATCTCAGTCAGTGACAGGGATTGAATCTCAGTCTGCGACAGTGATTGAATCTCAGTTAGTGACAGGGATTGAATCTCAATCAATGACAGGGATTGAGCCTCAGTCAGTGACAGGGATTGAAGCTCAGTCAGTGACACGGATTGAGCCTCAGTCAGTGACAGGATTGAGCCTCAGTCCATGACAGGGATTGAACCTTAGTCAGTGACAGGGATTGAATCTCAGTCTGTGACAGGGATTGAATCTCAGCCAGTGACAGGAATTGAATCTCAATCAATGAGAGGAAGTGATTTTCAGTCATTGCCAGGAATTGAGACTCAGTCAGTGACAGGGATTGAACCTCTGTCAGTGACAGGGATTGAGGTTCAAATAGTGACAGGGATTGAATCTCAGTCAGTGACAGGGATTGAATGTCAGTAAGTGACAGGGATTGATTCTCAGTCAGTGACAGGGATTGAGCCTCAGTCTGTGACAGGGATTGAACCTTAGTCAGTGACAGGGATTGAATCTCAGTCTGTGACAGGGATTGAATCTCAGCCAGTGACAGGAATTGAATCTCAATCAATGAGAGGAAGTGATTTTCAGTCATTGCCAGGAATTGAGACTCAGTCAGTGACAGGGATTGACCCTCAGTCAGTGACAGGGATTGAGGTTCAAATAGTGACAGGGATTGAATCTCAGTCTGTGACAGGGATTGAATCTCAGCCAGTGACAGGGATTGAATCTCAGTCAGTGACAGGGATGGAATCTCAATCAGAGACTGGGATTGTACCTCACTCAGTGCCTAGGATTGAATCGAAGTCAGTGACAGGGATTGAATCTCAGTCAGTGACAGTATTTGAATTTCAGTCAGTGACAGCGATTGAACCTCAGCCATTAACAGGAATTGATTCTCAGTAAGTGACAGGAATTTAATCTCAGTCAGTGACAGGGATTGATTCTCAGTCTGCGACAGTGATTGAATCTCAGTTAGTGACAGGGATTGAATCTCAATCAATGACAGGGATTGAGCCTCAGTTAGTGACAGGGATTGAAGCTCAGTCAGTGACACGGATTGAGCCTCAGTCAGTGACAGGGATTGAGCCTCAGTCCATGACAGGGATTGAACCTTAGTCAGTGACAGGGATTGAATCTCAGTCTGTGACAGGGATTGAATCTCAGCCAGTGACAGGAATTGAATCTCAGTCAGTGACAGGGATTGAATCTCAGTCAGTGACAGGGATTGAATCTCAATCAGTGACTGGGATTGTACCTCAGTCAGTGCCTAGGATTGAATCGCAGTCAGTGACAGGGATTGAACCTTAGTCAGTGACAGATTTTGAATTTCAGTCAGTGACAGCGATTGAGCCTCAGCCATTAATAGGAATTGATTCTCAGTAAGTGACGGGAATTTAATCTCAGTCAGTGACAGGGATTGCATCTCAGTCTGTGACAGTGATTGAATCTTAGTTAGTGACAGGGATTGAATCTCAGTCAGTGACAGGGATTGAGCCTCAATCAGTGACAGGGATTGAGCCTCAGTCACTGACACGGATTGAATCTCAGTCAGTGACAGGGATTGAGCCTCAAATAGTGACAGGGAATGACCCTCAGTCTGTTACAGGGATTGAATCTCAATCAGTGACAGGAAGTGAATCTCAGTAAGTGCCATGGATTGAATCTCAGTCAGTGGTAGGGATTGCACCTCAGTTAGTGACAGGGATTGAACCTCAGTCGGTGAAGGGAATGAATCTCATTCAGTGACAGTGATTGAATCTCAGTCAGTGACAGGGATTGAATCTCAGTCAGTGAAGGGAATTGAATCTCAGTCAGTGACAGGGTTTGAATCTCAGTCAGTGACGGGGATTGCCCCTCAGACATTGACAAGGATTGAAGCTCAGTCAGTGACAGGGATTGAGCCTCTGTCCGTGACAGGGATTGAAACTCAGTCAGTGTCAGGGTTTAAACCTTAGTCAGTGACAGGGATTGAACCTTAGTCAGTGACAGGGAATGAACCTTAGTCAGTGACAGGGATTGAATCTCAGTCTGTGACAGGGATTGAATCTCAGACAGTGACAGGGATTGAATCTCAGTCAGTGACAGGGATTGAATCTCAGTCAGTGACAGGAATTGAATCTCAGTCAGTGACAGGGATTGAGTTACAGTCAGTGATAGGGATTGTCCTTCAGTCTGTGGCAGGGATTGAAACTCAGTTAGTGACAGGGATTGAATCCCAGTCAGTGACATGGATTGACCCTCAGACAGTGACAGGGATTGAACCTCAGTCAGTGACAGGGATTGAGTTCCAGTCAGTGATAGGGATTGTCCCTCATTCAGTGAAAGGGATTGAACCTCAGTCAGTGACAGGGATTGATTCTCAGTCAGTGACAGGGATTGAGCCTCAATCAGTGACAGGGATTGAGCCTCAGTCAGTGACAGGGTTTGAGTTCCAGTCAGAGACAGGGATTGAATCGCAGTCAGTGACAGGGATTGAACCTCAGTCAGTGTCAAGGATTGAACCTCAGTCAGTAACAGGGATTGAATCTCAGCCAGTGACAGGGATTGAATCGCAGTCAGTGACAGGGATTGAATCTCAGTCAGTGAAAGGAATTGAACCTCAGTCTGTGACAGGGATTGACTCTCAGTCAGTGACAGGGATTGAGGATCAAATAGTGAGAGGGAATGACCCTCAGTCAGTGACAGGAATTGAATCTCAATCAATGACAGGAAGTGATTCTCAGTCATTGCCAGGGAGTGAGCCTCAGTCAGTGACAGGGATTGACCCTCAGTCAGTGACAGGGATTGAGGTTCAAATAGTGACAGGGATTGAATCTCAGTCAGTGACTGGGTTTGAATCTCAGTCAGTGACAGGGATTGAATCTCAGTCAGTGACAGGAATTGAATCTCAGTCAGTGACAGGAATTGAATCTCAGTCAGTGAAAGGGAGTGAGTCTCAATCAGTGACAGGGATTGAATCTCAGTCAGTGACAGGAATTGAATCTCAGTCAGTGACTGGAATTGAATCTCAGTCAGTGACAGGGATTGAATCTCAGTTAGTTACAGGGATTGTCCCTCTGTCAGTGACAGGGATTGAACCTCAGTCAGTGTAAGGGATTGAGCCTCAATCAGTGACAGGGATTGACCCTCAGACAGTGACAGTGATTGAACTTCAGTCAGTGACAGGGATTGAGTTCCAGTCAGTGATAGGGATTGTATCTCATTCAGTGACAGCGATTGAATCTCAGTCAGTGACAGGGATTGAATCTCAGTCAGTGACAGGAATTGAATCTCAGTCAGTGACAGGGATTGAACCCATGACAGTAACAGAGATTGAACCTTAGTCAGTGACAGGAATGGAATCGCAGTTAGTGACATGGTTTGAATCTCAGTCAGGGACTGGGATTGCCCCTCAGACAGTGACAAGGATTGAAGCTCAGTCAGTGACACGGATTGAGCCTCAGTCAGTGACAGGGATTGAGCCTCTGTCCGTGACAGGAATTGAACCACAGTAAGTGTCAGGGATTGAACCTTAGTCAGTGACAGGGATTGAATCTCAGTCTGTGACAGGGATTGAATCTCAGCCAGTGACAGGGAATGAATCGCAGTCAGTGACAGGGATTGAACCTCTGTCAGTGACAGATTTTGAATTTCAGTCAGTGACAGCGATTGAACCTCAGCCATTAACAGGAATTGATTCTCAGTTAGTGACAGGAATTTAATCTCAGTCAGTGAGAGGGATTGAATCTCAGTCAGTGACAGGAAATGAATCTCAGTCAGTGTCAGTGATTGAATCTCAGTTAGTGACAGGGATTGAATCTCAGTCAGTGACAGAGATTGAGCCTCAATCAGTGACACGGATTGAGCCTCAGTCACTGACAGGGATTGAATCTCAGTCAGTGACAGGGATTGAGCCTCAAATAGTGACAGGGAATGACCCTCAGTCTGTTAGAGGGATTGAAACTCAATCAGTGACAGGAAGTGAATCTCAGTAAGTGCCATGGATTGAATCTTTGTCAGTGGTAGGGATTGCACCTCAGTTAGTGACAGGGATTGAACCTCAGTCAGTGACAGGTATTGAACCTAAGTCAGTGACAGGGATTGAAACTAAGAGTGACAGGAATGGAATCTCAGTTAGTGACAGGGTCTGAATCTCAGTCAGTGACTGGGATTGCCCCTCAGACATTGACAAGGATTGAAGCTCAGTCAGTGACACGGATTGAGCCTCAGTCAGTGACAGGGATTGAATCTCAGTCTGTGACAGGGATTGAATCTCAGCCAGTGACAGGGATTGAATCTCAGCCAGTGACAGGGATTGAATCTCAGTCAGTGACAGGGATTGAACCTCAGTCAGTGACAGGGATGGAATCTCAATCAGTGACTGGGATTGTACCTCAGTCAGTGCCTAGGATTGAATCTCAGTCAGTGACAGGGATTGATCCTTAGTCAGGGACAGTATTTGAATTTCAGTCAGTGACAGCGATTGAACCTCAGCCATTAACAGGAATTGATTCTCAGGAAGTGACAGGAATTTAATCTCATTCAGTGACAGGGATTGAATCTCAGTCTGCGACAGTGATTGAATCACCGTGAGTGACAGGGATTGAATCTCAGTCAGTGACAGGGATTGAGCCTCAGTCAGTGACAGAGATTGAACATCTGTCAGTGTCAGGGACAAAACCGAAGTCAGTGACAGGGATTGAATCTCAGTCTGTGACAGGGATGGAATCTCAGCCAGTGACAGGGATTGAATCTCAGCCAGTGACAGGGATTGAATCTCAGTCAGTGACAGGGATTGAATCTCAGTCAGTGACAGGGATTGAACCTCAGTCAGTGACAGGGATGGAATCTCAATCAGTGACTGGGATTGTACCTCAGTCAGTGCCTAGGATTGAATCTCAGTCAGTGACAGGGATTGATCCTTAGTCAATGACAGTATTTGAATTTCAGTCAGTGACAGCGATTGAACCTCAGCCATTAACAGGAATTGATTCTCAGGAAGTGACAGGAATTTAATCTCATTCAGTGACAGGGATTGAATCTCAGTCTGCGACAGTGATTGAATCACCGTTAGTGACAGGAATTGAATCTCAGTCAGTGACAGGGATTGACCCTCAGTCAGTGACAGAGATTGAACATCTGTCAGTGTCAGGGACAAAACCGAAGTCAGTGACAGGGATTGAATCTCAGTCTGTGACAGGGATTGAACCGAAGACAGTGACAGGAATGGAATCTCAGTTAGTGACAGGGTTTGAATCTCAGTCAGTGACTGGGATTGCCCCTCAGACATTGACAAGGATTGAAGCTCAGTCAGTGACACAGATTGAGCCTCAGTCCGTGACAGGGATTGAACCTCAGTCAGTGTCAGGGATTGAACATTAGTCAGTGACAGGGATTGAATCTCAATCTGTGACAGGGATTGAATCTCAGTCAGTGACAGGGATTGAATCTCAATCTGTGACAGGGATTGAATCTCAGCCAGTGACAGGGATTGAATCTCAGTCAGTGACAGGGAATGAATCTCAGTCAGTGACAGGGATTGACCCTCAGTCAGTGACAGGGATTGAGGTTCAAATAGTGACAGGGATTGAATCTCAGTCAGTGACAGGGATTGAATGTCAGTTAGAGACAGGGATTGAATCTCAGTCAGTGACCGGGATTGAGCCTCAGTCAGTGACAGGGATTGAACCTCTGTCAGTGACAGGGATTGAATGTCAGTTAGTGACAGGGATTGAATCTCAGTCAGTGACAGGGATTGAGCCTCAGTCAGTGACAGGGATTGAACCTCTGTCAGTGACAGGGATTGAATCACAGTCAGTGACAGGAATTGAACCTCAGTCTGTGACAAGGATTGAATCTCAGTCAATGACAGGGATTGAATCTCAGTCAGTGACAGGGATTGAGGATCAAATAGTGACAGGGAATGACCCTCAGTCAGTGACAGGAATTGAATCTCAATCAATGACAGGAAGTGATTCTCAGTCATTGCCAGGGATTGAGCCTCAGTCAGTGACAGGGATTGACCCTCAGTCAGTGACAGGGATTGAGGTTCAAATAGTGACAGAGATTGAATCTCAGTCAGTGACAGGGATTGAATCTCAGTCAGTGACAGGGATTGAACCTCTGTCAGTGACAGGGATTGAATCTCAGTCAGTGACAGGAATTGAATCTCAGTCAGTGACAGGGATTGAGTTTCGGTCAGTGATAGGGATTGTCCTTCAGTCAGTGGCAGGGATTGAAACTCAGTTCGTGACAGGGGTTGAATCTCAGTTAGTTACAGGGATTGAATCCCAGTCAGTGACATGAATTGACCCTCAGACAGTGACAGGGATTGAACCTCAGTCAGTGACAGGGATTGATTCTCAGTCAGTGACAGGGATTGAGCCTCAATCAGTGATAGGGATTGAGTTCCAGTCAGTGATAGGGATTGTCCCTCAGTCAGTGACTGGGATTGAATCGCAGTCAGGGACAGGAATTGAACCTCAGTCAGTGTCAAGGATTGAACCTCAGACAATAACAGGGATTGAATCTCAGCCAGTGACAGGGATTGAATGTCAGTCAGTGACAGGGATTGAGCCTCAGTCAGTGACAGGGATTGAACCTCTGTCAGTGACAGGGATTGAATCTCAGTCAGTGACAGGAATTGAATCTCAGTCAGTGACAGGAATTGAATCTCAGTCAGTGACAGGGATTGAGTTTCAGTCAGTGATAGGGATTATCCTTCAGTCAGTGACAGGGATTGAACCTCAGTTAGTTACAGGGATTGAATCTCAGTCAGTGACAGGGATTGAGCCTCAGTCAGTGACAGGGATTGAACCTCTGTCAGTGACAGGGATTCAAACTCAGTTAGTGACAGGGATTGAATCTCCGTTAGTTACAGGGATTGAATCCCAGTCAGTGACATGGATTGACCCTCAGACAGTGACAGGGAATGAACTTCTGTCAGTGACAGGGATTGAGTTCCAGTCAGTGATAGGGATTGTATCTCATTCAGTGACAGTGATTGAATCTCAGTCAGTGACAGGAATGGAATCTCAGTTGGTGACAGGAATTGAATCTCAATCAGTGACAGGGATTGAACCTCAGTCAGTGACAGGGATTGAATCTCAATCAGTGACTGGGATTGTACCTCAGTCAGTGCCTAGGATTGAATCGCAGTCAGTGACAGGGATTGAACCTCAGTCAGTGACAGATTTTGAATTTCAGTCAGTGACAGCGATTGAACCTCAGCCATTAACAGGAATTGATTCTCAGTAAGTGACATGAATTTAATCTCAGTCAGTGACAGGGATTGAATCTCAGTCTGTGACAGTGATTGAATCTCAGTTAGTGACAGGGATTGAATCTCAGTCAGTGACAGGGATTGAGCCTCAATCAGTGACAGGGTTTGATTCTCAGTCACTGACAGGGATTGAATCTCAGTCAGTGACAGGGATTGAATCTCAGTCTGTGACAGTGATTGAATCTCAGTTAGTGACAGGGATTGAATCTCAGTCAGTGACAGGGATTGAGCCTCAATCAGTGACACGGATTGATTCTCAGTCACTGACAGGGATTGAATCTCAGTCAGTGACAGGGATTGAGCCTCAAATAGTGACAGGGAATGACCCTCAGTCTGTTAAAGGGATTGAATCTCAATCAGTGACAGGAAGTGAATCTCAGTAAGTGCCATAGATTGAATCTCAGTCAGTGGTAGGGATTGCAACTCAGTTAGTGACAGGGATTGAACCTCAGTCAGTGACAGGGATTGAATCTGAATCAGTGTCAGGGATTGAATCTGAATCAGTGTCAGGGATTGAGCCTCAGTCAGTGACAGGGATTGAATCTCAGTCAGTGACAGGAATTGAACCTCAGTCAGTGACAGGGATTGAACCTCTGTCAGTGACAGGGATTGAATCTCAGTCAGTGACAGGAATTAAATCTCAGTCAGTGACAGGGATTGAGTTTCGGTCAGTGATAGGGATTGTCCTTCAGTCAGTGGCAGGGATTGAAACTCAGTTAGTGACAGGGATTGAATCTCAGTTAGTGACAGGGATTGACCCTCAGGCTGTGACAGGGATTGAATCTCAGTCTGAGACAGGGATTGAACCTCAGTCAGTGACAGGAATTGAACCTCAGTCAGTGACTGGGATTGAACCTCAGTCAGTGACAGGGATTGATTCTCAGTCATTGACAGGGATTGAGCCTCAATCAGTGACAGGGATTGAACATTAGTCAGTGACAGGGATTGAATCTCAGTCTGTGACAGGGATTGAATCTCAGTCTGTGACAGGGGTTGAATCTCAGCCAGTGACAGGGATTGAATCTCAGTCAGTGACAGGGAATGAATCTCAGTCAGTGACAGGGATTGAACCTCAGTCAGTGACAGGGTTTGAGTTCCAGTCAGAGACAGGGATTGAATCGCAGTCAGTGACAGGGATTGAACCTCAGTCAGTGTCAAGGATTGAACCTCAGTCAGTAACAGGGATTGAATCTCAGCCAGTGACAGGGATTGAATCGCAGTCAGTGACAGGGATTGAATCTCAGTCAGTGACAGGAATTGAGGATCAAATAGTGAGAGGGAATGACCCTCAGTCAGTGACAGGAATTGAATCTCAATCAATGACTGGCAGTGATTCTCAGTCATTGCCAGGGAGTGAGCCTCAGTCAGTGACAGGGATTGACCCTCAGTCAGTGACAGGGATTGAGGTTCAAATAGTGACAGGGATTGAATCTCAGTCAGTGACTGGGTTTGAATCTCAGTCAGTGACAGGGATTGAATCTCAGTCAGTGACAGGAATTGAATCTCAGTCAGTGACAGGAATTGAATCTCAGTCAGTGAAAGGGAGTGAGTCTCAATCAGTGACAGGGATTGAATCTCAGTCAGTGACAGGAATTGAATCTCAGTCAGTGACTGGAATTGAATCTCAGTCAGTGACAGGGATTGAGTTTCAGTCAGTGACAGGGATTATACTTCAGTCAGTGGCAGGGATTGAATCTCAGTTAGTGACAGGGATTGAATCTCAGTTAGTTACAGGGATTGTCCCTCTGTCAGTGACAGGGATTGAACCTCAGTCAGTGTAAGGGATTGAGCCTCAATCAGTGACAGGGATTGACCCTCAGACAGTGACAGTGATTGAACTTCAGTCAGTGACAGGGATTGAGTTCCAGTCAGTGATAGGGATTGTATCTCATTCAGTGACAGCGATTGAATCTCAGTCAGTGACAGGGATTGAATCTCAGTCAGTGACAGGAATTGAATCTCAGTCAGTGACAGGGATTGAACCCATGACAGTAACAGAGATTGAACCTTAGTCAGTGACAGGAATGGAATCGCAGTTAGTGACATGGTTTGAATCTCAGTCAGGGACTGGGATTGCCCCTCAGACAGTGACAAGGATTGAAGCTCAGTCAGTGACACGGATTGAGCCTCAGTCAGTGACAGGGATTGAGCCTCTGTCCGTGACAGGAATTGAACCACAGTAAGTGTCAGGGATTGAACCTTAGTCAGTGACAGGGATTGAATCTCTGTCTGTGACAGGGATTGAATCTCAGCCAGTGACAGGGAATGAATCGCAGTCAGTGACAGGGATTGAACCTCAGTCAGTGACAGATTTTGAATTTCAGTCAGTGACAGCGATTGAACCTCAGCCATTAACAGGAATTGATTCTCAGTTAGTGACAGGAATTTAATCTCAGTCAGTGAGAGGGATTGAATCTCAGTCAGTGACAGGAAATGAATCTCAGTCAGTGTCAGTGATTGAATCTCAGTTAGTGACAGGGATTGAATCTCAGTCAGTGACAGAGATTGAGCCTCAATCAGTGACACGGATTGAGCCTCAGTCACTGACAGGGATTGAATCTCAGTCAGTGACAGGGATTGAGCCTCAAATAGTGACAGGGAATGACCCTCAGTCTGTTAGAGGGATTGAAACTCAATCAGTGACAGGAAGTGAATCTCAGTAAGTGCCATGGATTGAATCTTTGTCAGTGGTAGGGATTGCACCTCAGTTAGTGACAGGGATTGAACCTCAGTCAGTGACAGATATTGAACCTAAGTCAGTGACAGGGATTGAAACTAAGAGTGACAGGAATGGAATCTCAGTTAGTGACAGGGTCTGAATCTCAGTCAGTGACTGGGATTGCCCCTCAGACATTGACAAGGATTGAAGCTCAGTCAGTGACACGGATTGAGCCTCAGTCAGTGACAGGGATTGAATCTCAGTCTGTGACAGGGATTGAATCTCAGCCAGTGACAGGGATTGAATCTCAGCCAGTGACAGGGATTGAATCTCAGTCAGTGACAGGGATTGAACCTCAGTCAGTGACAGGGATGGAATCTCAATCAGTGACTGGGATTGTACCTCAGTCAGTGCCTAGGATTGAATCGCAGTCAGTGACAGGGATTGATCCTTAGTCAGTGACAGTATTTGAATTTCAGTCAGTGACAGCGATTGAACCTCAGCCATTAACAGGAATTGATTCTCAGGAAGTGACAGGAATTTAATCTCATTCAGTGACAGGGATTGAATCTCAGTCTGCGACAGTGATTGAATCACCGTGAGTGACAGGGATTGAATCTCAGTCAGTGACAGGGATTGAGCCTCAGTCAGTGACAGAGATTGAACATCTGTCAGTGTCAGGGACAAAACCGAAGTCAGTGACAGGGATTGAATCTCAGTCAGTGACAGGGATTGAATCTCAGCCAGTGACAGGGATTGAATCTCAGCCAGTGACAGGGATTGAATCTCAGTCAGTGACAGGGATTGAATCTCAGTCAGTGACAGGGATTGAACCTCAGTCAGTGACAGGGATGGAATCTCAATCAGTGACTGGGATTGTACCTCAGTCAGTGCCTAGGATTGAATCGCAGTCAGTGACAGGGATTGATCCTTAGTCAGTGACAGTATTTGAATTTCAGTCAGTGACAGCGATTGAACCTCAGCCATTAACAGGAATTGATTCTCAGGAAGTGACAGGAATTTAATCTCATTCAGTGACAGGGATTGAATCTCAGTCTGCGACAGTGATTGAATCACCGTTAGTGACAGGAATTGAATCTCAGTCAGTGACAGGGATTGAGCCTCAGTCAGTGACAGAGATTGAACATCTGTCAGTGTCAGGGACAAAACCGAAGTCAGTGACAGGGATTGAATCTCAGTCTGTGACAGGGATTGAACCGAAGACAGTGACAGGAATGGAATCTCAGTTAGTGACAGGGTTTGAATCTCAGTCAGTGACTGGGATTGCCCCTCAGACATTGACAAGGATTGAAGCTCAGTCAGTGACACGGATTGAGCCTCAGTCCGTGACAGGGATTGAACCTCAGTCAGTGTCAGGGATTGAACATTAGTCAGTGACAGGGATTGAATCTCAGTCTGTGACAGGGATTGAATCTCAGCCAGTGACAGGGATTGAATCTCAGTCAGTGACAGGGAATGAATCTCAGTCAGTGACAGGGATTGACCCTCAGTCAGTGACAGGGATTGAGGTTCAAATAGTGACAGGGATTGAATCTCAGTCAGTGACAGGGATTGAATGTCAGTTAGAGACAGGGATTGAATCTCAGTCAGTGACCGGGATTGAGCCTCAGTCAGTGACAGGGATTGAACCTCTGTCAGTGACAGGGATTGAATGTCAGTTAGTGACAGGGATTGAATCTCAGTCAGTGACAGGGATTGAGCCTCAGTCAGTGACAGGAATTGAACCTCAGTCTGTGACAAGGATTGAATCTCAGTCAGTGACAGGGATTGAATCTCAGTCAGTGACATGGATTGAGGATCAAATAGTGACAGGGAATGACCCTCAGTCAGTGACAGGAATTGAATCTCAATCAATGACAGGAAGTGATTCTCAGTCATTGCCAGGGATTGAGCATCAGTCAGTGACAGGGATTGACCCTCAGTCAGTGACAGGGATTGAGGTTCAAATAGTGACAGAGATTGAATCTCAGTCAGTGACAGGGATTGAATGTCAGTTCGTGACAGGGATTGAATCTCAGTCAGTGACAGGCATTGAACCTCTGTCAGTGACAGGGATTGAATCTCAGTCAGTGACAGGAATTGAATCTCAGTCAGTGACAGGGATTGAGTTTCGGTCAGTGATAGGGATTGTCCTTCAGTCAGTGGCAGGGATTGAAACTCAGTTCGTGACAGGGATTGAATCTCAGTTAGTTACAGGGATTGAATCCCAGTCAGTGACATGAATTGACCCTCAGACAGTGACAGGGATTGAACCTCAGTCAGTGACAGGGATTGATTCTCAGTCAGTGACAGGGATTGAGCCTCAATCAGTGATAGGGATTGAGTTCCAGTCAGTGATAGGGATTGTCCCTCAGTCAGTGACTGGGATTGAATCGCAGTCAGGGACAGGGATTGAACCTCAGTCAGTGTCAAGGATTGATCCTCAGACAATAACAGGGATTGAATCTCAGCCAGTGACAGGGATTGAATGTCAGTCAGTGACAGGGATTGAGCCTCAGTCAGTGACAGGGATTGAACCTCTGTCAGTGACAGGGATTGAATCTCAGTCAGTGACAGGAATTGAATCTCAGTCAGTGACAGGAATTGAATCTCAGTCAGTGACAGGGATTGAGTTTCAGTCAGTGATAGGGATTATCCTTCAGTCAGTGACAGGGATTGAACCTCAGTCAGTGACAGGGATTGAATCTCAGTCAGTGACAGGGATTGAACCTCAGTCATTGACAGATATTGAACCTCAGTCTGTGAACGGGATTAATTTTAGTCAGTGTTAGGGATTGAACCTCACTCAGTGACAAGGATTGAATCTCAGTCAGTGACAGGGATTGACTCTAAGTCAGTGACAGGGATTGAATGTCAGTCAGTGACAGGGATTGAATCTCAGTCAGTGACAGGAATTGATCCTCAGTCAGTGACAGGGATTGTATCTCATTCAGTGACAGTGATTGAAACTCAGTCAGTGACAGGAATGGAATCTCAGTTGGTGACAGGAATTGAATCTCAATCAGTGACAGGGATTGAACCTCAGTCAGTGACAGGGATTGAATCTCAATCAGTGACTGGGATTGTACCTCAGTCAGTGCCTAGGATTGAATCGCAGTCAGTGACAGGGATTGAACCTCAGTCAGTGACAGATTTTGAATTTCAGTCAGTGACAGCGATTGAACCTCAGCCATTAACAGGAATTGATTCTCAGTAAGTGACATGAATTTAATCTCAGTCAGTGACAGGGATTGAATCTCAGTCTGTGACAGTGATTGAATCTCAGTTAGTGACAGGGATTGAATCTCAGTCAGTGACAGGGATTGAGCCTCAATCAGTGACAGGGATTGATTCTCAGTCACTGACAGGGATTGAATCTCAGTCAGTGACAGGGATTGAATCTCAGTCTGTGACAGTGATTGAATCTCAGTTAGTGACAGGGATTGAATCTCAGTCAGTGACAGGGATTGAGCCTCAATCAGTGACACGGATTGATTCTCAGTCACTGACAGGGATTGAATCTCAGTCAGTGACAGGGATTGAGCCTCAAATAGTGACAGGGAATGACCCTCAGTCTGTTAAAGGGATTGAATCTCAATCAGTGACAGGAAGTGAATCTCAGTAAGTGCCATAGATTGAATCTCAGTCAGTGGTAGGGATTGCAACTCAGTTAGTGACAGGGATTGAACCTCAGTCAGTGACAGGGATTGAATCTGAATCAGTGTCAGGGATTGAATCTGAATCAGTGTCAGGGATTGAGCCTCAGTCAGTGACAGGGATTGAATCTCAGTCAGTGACAGGAATTGAATCTCTGTCAGTGACAGGGATTGAACCTCAGTCAGTGACAGGGATTGAACCTCTGTCAGTGACAGGGATTGAATCTCAGTCAGTGACAGGAATTGAATCTCAGTCAGTGACAGGGATTGAGTTTCGGTCAGTGATAGGGATTGTCCTTCAGTCAGTGGCAGGGATTGAATCTCAGTTAGTGACAGGGATTGACCCTCAGGCTGTGACAGGGATTGAATCTCAGTCTGAGACAGTGATTGAACCTCAGTTAGTGACAGGAATTGAACCTCAGTCAGTGACTGGGATTGAACCTCAGTCAGTGACAGGGATTGATTCTCAGTCATTGACAGGGATTGAGCCTCAATCAGTGACAGGGATTGAACATTAGTCAGTGACAGGGATTGAATGTCAGTTAGTGACAGGGATTGAATCTCAGTCTGTGATAGGGATTGAGCCTCAGTCAGTGACAGGGATTGAACCTCTGTCAGTGACAGGGATTGAATCACAGTCAGTGACAGGAATTGAACCTCAGTCTGTGACAAGGATTGAATCTCAGTCAGTGACAGGGATTGAATCTCAGTCAGTGACAGGGATTGAGGATCAAATAGTGACAGGGAATGACCCTCAGTCAGTGACAGGGATTGAGGTTCAAATAGTGACAGAGATTGAATCTCAGTCAGTGACAGGGATTGAATGTCAGTTAGTGACAGGGATTGAATCTCAGTCAGTGACAGGGATTGAACCTCTGTCAGTGACAGGGATTGAATCTCAGTCAGTGACAGGAATTGAATCTCAGTCAGTGACAGGGATTGAGTTTCGGTCAGTGATAGGGATTGTCCTTCAGTCAGTGGCAGGGATTGAAACTCAGTTCGTGACAGGGATTGAATCTCAGTTAGTTACAGGGATTGAATCCCAGTCAGTGACATGAATTGACCCTCAGACAGTGACAGGGATTGAACCTCAGTCAGTGACAGGGATTGATTCTCAGTCAGTGACAGGGATTGAACCTCAGTCAGTGACAGGGATTGAATGTCAGCCTGTGACAGGGATTGAGCCTCAGTCAGTGACAGGGATTGAACCTCTGTCAGTGACAGGGATTGAATCTCAGTCAGTGACAGGAATTGAATCTCAGTCAGTGACAGGAATTGAATCTCAGTCAGTGACAGGGATTGAGTTTCAGTCAGTGATAGGGATTATCCTTCAGTCAGTGACAGGGATTGAGCCTCAGTCAGTGACAGGGATTGAACCTCTGTCAGTGACAGGGATTCAAACTCAGTTAGTGACAGGGATTGAATCTCCGTTAGTTACAGGGATTGAATCCCAGTCAGTGACATGGATTGACCCTCAGACAGTGACAGGGAATGAACTTCAGTCAGTGACAGGGATTGAGTTCCAGTCAGTGATAGGGATTGTATCTCATTCAGTGACAGTGATTGAATCTCAGTCAGTGACAGGAATGGAATCTCAGTTGGTGACAGGAATTGAATCTCAATCAGTGACAGGGATTGAACCTCAGTCAGTGACAGGGATTGAATCTCAATCAGTGACTGGGATTGTACCTCAGTCAGTGCCTAGGATTGAATCGCAGTCAGTGACAGGGATTGAACCTCAGTCAGTGACAGATTTTGAATTTCAGTCAGTGACAGCGATTGAACCTCAGCCATTAACAGGAATTGATTCTCAGTAAGTGACATGAATTTAATCTCAGTCAGTGACAGGGATTGAATCTCAGTCTGTGACAGTGATTGAATCTCAGTCAGTGGCAGGGATTGAAACTCAGTTAGTGACAGGGATTGAATCTCAGTTAGTGACAGGGATTGACCCTCAGGCTGTGACAGGGATTGAATCTCAGTCTGAGACAGGGATTGAACCTCAGTTAGTGTCAGGAATTGAACCTCAGTCAGTGACTGGGATTGAACCTCAGTCAGTGACAGGGATTGATTCTCAGTCATTGACAGGGATTGAGCCTCAATCAGTGACAGGGATTGAACATTAGTCAGTGACAGGGATTGAATCTCAGTCTGTGACAGGGATTGAATCTCAGCCAGTGACAGGGATTGAATCTCAGTCAGTGACAGGGATTGAATCTCAGTCAGTGACAGGGATTGAACCTCAGTCAGTGACAGGGATGGAATCTCAATCAGTGACTGGGATTGTACCTCAGTCAGTGCCTAGGATTGAATCGCAGTCAGTGACAGGGATTGATCCTTAGTCAGTGACAGTATTTGAATTTCAGTCAGTGACAGCGATTGAACCTCAGCCATTAACAGGAATTGATTCTCAGGAAGTGACAGGAATTTAATCTCATTCAGTGACAGGGATTGAATCTCAGTCTGCGACAGTGATTGAATCACCGTTAGTGACAGGAATTGAATCTCAGTCAGTGACAGGGATTGAGCCTCAGTCAGTGACAGAGATTGAACATCTGTCAGTGTCAGGGACAAAACCGAAGTCAGTGACAGGGATTGATTCTCAGTCTGTGACAGGGATTGAACCGAAGACAGTGACAGGAATGGAATCTCAGTTAGTGACAGGGTTTGAATCTCAGTCAGTGACTGGGATTGCCCCTCAGACATTGACAAGGATTGAAGCTCAGTCAGTGACACGGATTGAGCCTCAGTCCGTGACAGGGATTGAACCTCAGTCAGTGTCAGGGATTGAACATTAGTCAGTGACAGGGATTGAATCTCAGTCTGTGACAGGGATTGAATCTCAGCCAGTGACAGGGATTGAATCTCAGTCAGTGACAGGGAATGAATCTCAGTCAGTGACAGGGATTGACCCTCAGTCAGTGACAGGGATTGAGGTTCAAATAGTGACAGGGATTGAATCTCAGTCAGTGACAGGGATTGAATGTCAGTTAGAGACAGGGATTGAATCTCAGTCAGTGACCGGGATTGAGCCTCAGTCAGTGACAGGGATTGAACCTCTGTCAGTGACAGGGATTTAATGTCAGTTAGTGACAGGGATTGAATCTCAGTCAGTGACAGGGATTGAGCCTCAGTCAGTGACAGGAATTGAACCTCAGTCTGTGACAAGGATTGAATCTCAGTCAGTGACAGGGATTGAATCTCAGTCAGTGACATGGATTGAGGATCAAATAGTGACAGGGAATGACCCTCAGTCAGTGACAGGAATTGAATCTCAATCAATGACAGGAAGTGATTCTCAGTCATTGCCAGGGATTGAGCATCAGTCAGTGACAGGGATTGACCCTCAGTCAGTGACAGGGATTGAGGTTCAAATAGTGACAGAGATTGAATCTCAGTCAGTGACAGGGATTGAATGTCAGTTCGTGACAGGGATTGAATCTCAGTCAGTGACAGGCATTGAACCTCTGTCAGTGACAGGGATTGAATCTCAGTCAGTGACAGGAATTGAATCTCAGTCAGTGACAGGGATTGAGTTTCGGTCAGTGATAGGGATTGTCCTTCAGTCAGTGGCAGGGATTGAAACTCAGTTCGTGACAGGGATTGAATCTCAGTTAGTTACAGGGATTGAATCCCAGTCAGTGACATGAATTGACCCTCAGACAGTGACAGGGATTGAACCTCAGTCAGTGACAGGGATTGATTCTCAGTCAGTGACAGGGATTGAGCCTCAATCAGTGATAGGGATTGAGTTCCAGTCAGTGATAGGGATTGTCCCTCAGTCAGTGACTGGGATTGAATCGCAGTCAGGGACAGGGATTGAACCTCAGTCAGTGTCAAGGATTGATCCTCAGACAATAACAGGGATTGAATCTCAGCCAGTGACAGGGATTGAATGTCAGTCAGTGACAGGGATTGAGCCTCAGTCAGTGACAGGGATTGAACCTCTGTCAGTGACAGGGATTGAATCTCAGTCAGTGACAGGAATTGAATCTCAGTCAGTGACAGGAATTGAATCTCAGTCAGTGACAGGGATTGAGTTTCAGTCAGTGATAGGGATTATCCTTCAGTCAGTGACAGGGATTGAACCTCAGTCAGTGACAGGGATTGAATCTCAGTCAGTGACAGGGATTGAACCTCAGTCATTGACAGATATTGAACCTCAGTCTGTGAACGGGATTAATTTTAGTCAGTGTTAGGGATTGAACCTCACTCAGTGACAAGGATTGAATCTCAGTCAGTGACAGGGATTGACTCTAAGTCAGTGACAGGGATTGAATGTCAGTCAGTGACAGGGATTGAATCTCAGTCAGTGACAGGAATTGATCCTCAGTCAGTGACAGGGATTGTATCTCATTCAGTGACAGTGATTGAAACTCAGTCAGTGACAGGAATGGAATCTCAGTTGGTGACAGGAATTGAATCTCAATCAGTGACAGGGATTGAACCTCAGTCAGTGACAGGGATTGAATCTCAATCAGTGACTGGGATTGTACCTCAGTCAGTGCCTAGGATTGAATCGCAGTCAGTGACAGGGATTGAACCTCAGTCAGTGACAGATTTTGAATTTCAGTCAGTGACAGCGATTGAACCTCAGCCATTAACAGGAATTGATTCTCAGTAAGTGACATGAATTTAATCTCAGTCAGTGACAGGGATTGAATCTCAGTCTGTGACAGTGATTGAATCTCAGTTAGTGACAGGGATTGAATCTCAGTCAGTGACAGGGATTGAGCCTCAATCAGTGACAGGGATTGATTCTCAGTCACTGACAGGGATTGAATCTCAGTCAGTGACAGGGATTGAATCTCAGTCTGTGACAGTGATTGAATCTCAGTTAGTGACAGGGATTGAATCTCAGTCAGTGACAGGGATTGAGCCTCAATCAGTGACACGGATTGATTCTCAGTCACTGACAGGGATTGAATCTCAGTCAGTGACAGGGATTGAGCCTCAAATAGTGACAGGGAATGACCCTCAGTCTGTTAAAGGGATTGAATCTCAATCAGTGACAGGAAGTGAATCTCAGTAAGTGCCATAGATTGAATCTCAGTCAGTGGTAGGGATTGCAACTCAGTTAGTGACAGGGATTGAACCTCAGTCAGTGACAGGGATTGAATCTGAATCAGTGTCAGGGATTGAATCTGAATCAGTGTCAGGGATTGAGCCTCAGTCAGTGACAGGGATTGAATCTCAGTCAGTGACAGGAATTGAATCTCTGTCAGTGACAGGGATTGAACCTCAGTCAGTGACAGGGATTGAACCTCTGTCAGTGACAGGGATTGAATCTCAGTCAGTGACAGGAATTGAATCTCAGTCAGTGACAGGGATTGAGTTTCGGTCAGTGATAGGGATTGTCCTTCAGTCAGTGGCAGGGATTGAATCTCAGTTAGTGACAGGGATTGACCCTCAGGCTGTGACAGGGATTGAATCTCAGTCTGAGACAGTGATTGAACCTCAGTTAGTGACAGGAATTGAACCTCAGTCAGTGACTGGGATTGAACCTCAGTCAGTGACAGGGATTGATTCTCAGTCATTGACAGGGATTGAGCCTCAATCAGTGACAGGGATTGAACATTAGTCAGTGACAGGGATTGAATGTCAGTTAGTGACAGGGATTGAATCTCAGTCTGTGATAGGGATTGAGCCTCAGTCAGTGACAGGGATTGAACCTCTGTCAGTGACAGGGATTGAATCACAGTCAGTGACAGGAATTGAACCTCAGTCTGTGACAAGGATTGAATCTCAGTCAGTGACAGGGATTGAATCTCAGTCAGTGACAGGGATTGAGGATCAAATAGTGACAGGGAATGACCCTCAGTCAGTGACAGGGATTGAGGTTCAAATAGTGACAGAGATTGAATCTCAGTCAGTGACAGGGATTGAATGTCAGTTAGTGACAGGGATTGAATCTCAGTCAGTGACAGGGATTGAACCTCTGTCAGTGACAGGGATTGAATCTCAGTCAGTGACAGGAATTGAATCTCAGTCAGTGACAGGGATTGAGTTTCGGTCAGTGATAGGGATTGTCCTTCAGTCAGTGGCAGGGATTGAAACTCAGTTCGTGACAGGGATTGAATCTCAGTTAGTTACAGGGATTGAATCCCAGTCAGTGACATGAATTGACCCTCAGACAGTGACAGGGATTGAACCTCAGTCAGTGACAGGGATTGATTCTCAGTCAGTGACAGGGATTGAACCTCAGTCAGTGACAGGGATTGAATGTCAGCCTGTGACAGGGATTGAGCCTCAGTCAGTGACAGGGATTGAACCTCTGTCAGTGACAGGGATTGAATCTCAGTCAGTGACAGGAATTGAATCTCAGTCAGTGACAGGAATTGAATCTCAGTCAGTGACAGGGATTGAGTTTCAGTCAGTGATAGGGATTATCCTTCAGTCAGTGACAGGGATTGAGCCTCAGTCAGTGACAGGGATTGAACCTCTGTCAGTGACAGGGATTCAAACTCAGTTAGTGACAGGGATTGAATCTCCGTTAGTTACAGGGATTGAATCCCAGTCAGTGACATGGATTGACCCTCAGACAGTGACAGGGAATGAACTTCAGTCAGTGACAGGGATTGAGTTCCAGTCAGTGATAGGGATTGTATCTCATTCAGTGACAGTGATTGAATCTCAGTCAGTGACAGGAATGGAATCTCAGTTGGTGACAGGAATTGAATCTCAATCAGTGACAGGGATTGAACCTCAGTCAGTGACAGGGATTGAATCTCAATCAGTGACTGGGATTGTACCTCAGTCAGTGCCTAGGATTGAATCGCAGTCAGTGACAGGGATTGAACCTCAGTCAGTGACAGATTTTGAATTTCAGTCAGTGACAGCGATTGAACCTCAGCCATTAACAGGAATTGATTCTCAGTAAGTGACATGAATTTAATCTCAGTCAGTGACAGGGATTGAATCTCAGTCTGTGACAGTGATTGAATCTCAGTCAGTGGCAGGGATTGAAACTCAGTTAGTGACAGGGATTGAATCTCAGTTAGTGACAGGGATTGACCCTCAGGCTGTGACAGGGATTGAATCTCAGTCTGAGACAGGGATTGAACCTCAGTTAGTGTCAGGAATTGAACCTCAGTCAGTGACTGGGATTGAACCTCAGTCAGTGACAGGGATTGATTCTCAGTCATTGACAGGGATTGAGCCTCAATCAGTGACAGGGATTGAACATTAGTCAGTGACAGGGATTGAATCTCAGTCTGTGACAGGGATTGAATCTCAGTCTGTGACAGGGATTGAATCTCAGCCAGTGACAGGGATTGAATCTCAGTCAGTGACAGGGAATGAATCTCAGTCAGTGACAGGGATTGAACCTCAGTCAGTGACAGGGATGGAATCTCAACCAGTGACTGGGATTGTACCTCAGCCAGTGCCTATGATTGAATCGCAGTCAGTGACAGGGATTGAATTTCAGTCAGTGACAGCGATTGATCCTCAGCCATTAACAGGAATTGTTTCTCAGTAAGTGACAGGAATTTAATCTCAGTCCGTGACAGGGATTGAATCTCAGTCTGCGACAGTGATTGAATCTCAGTCACTGACAGGGACTGAATCTCAGTTAGTGACAGGGATTGAATCTCAGTCAGTAACAGGAATTGAGCCTCAGTCAGTGACAGGGATTGAACATCTGTCAGTGTCAGGGACTAAACCGAAGTCAGTGACAGGGATTGAATCTCAATCAGTGACAGGGATTGACCCTCAGACAGTGAGAGGAATGGAATCTCAGTCACTGACAGGCCTTTAATCGCAGTCAGTGAGAGGAGTGAATCTCAGTCAGTGACAGGGATTGAACCACAGTCAGTGACAGGGATTGAACCTCAGTCTGTGACAGGGATTAAGCATCAGTTAGTGACAGGGATTGAACCTCAGTCAGTGTCAGGGATTGAACCTCAGTCAGTGACAGGGATTGAATCTCAGCCAGTGACAGGGATTGAATCGCAGTCAGTGACAGGGATTGAATCTCAGTCAGTGACAGGAATTGAACCTCAGTCTGTGACAGGGATTGAGGATCAAATTGTAACAGGGAATGACCCTCAGTCAGTGACAGGAATTGAATTTCAATCAATGACAGGAAGTGATTCTCAGTCATTGCCAGGAATTGAGACTCAGTCAGTGACAGGGATTGACCCTCAGTCAGTGACAGGGATTGAGGTTCAAATAGTGACAGGGATTGAATCTCAGTCAGTGACAGGGATTGAGCCTCAGTCAGTGACAGGGATTGAACCTCTGTCAGTGACAGGAATTGAATCTCAGTCAGTGACAGGGATTGAATTTCAGTTAGTGATAGGGATTGTCCTTCCGTTTATGGCAGGGGTTGAAACTCAGTTAGTGACAGGGATTGAATCTCAGTTAGTTACAGGGATTGAATCCCAGTCAGTGACATGGATTGACCCTCAGACAGTGACAGGGATTGAACCTCAGTCAGTGACAGGGATTGAGTTCCAGTCAGTGATAGGGATTGTCCCTCAGTCAGTGACAGGGATTGAATCACAGTCATTGACAGGGATTGAACCTCAGTCAGTGACAGGGATTGATTCTCAGTTGGAGTCAAGGATTGAACCTCAGTCAGTGACAGGTATAGAACCTCAGTCAGTGACAGGGATTGATTCTCAGTCAGTGAAAGGGATTGAGCCTCAATCAGTGACAGGGATTGAGCCTCAGTCAGTGACAGGGATTGAGTTCCAGTCAGTGATAGGGAATGTCCCTCAGTCAGTGACAGGGATTGAACCTCAGTCAGTGACAGGGATTGAATCTCAGTCAGTGACAGGGATTGAATCTCAGTCAGTGACAGGAATTGAACCTCTGTCTGTGACAGGAATTGAATCTCAGTCAGTGACAGGGATTGAGGATCAAATAGTGACAGGGATTGACCCTCAGTCAGTGACAGGAATTGAATCTCAATCAATGACAGGAAGTGATTCTCAGTCATTGCCAGGGATTGAGCCTCAGTCAGTGACAGGGATTGACCCTCAGTCAGTGACAGGGATTGACCCTCAGACAGTGACAGGGATTGAACCTCAGTCAGTGACAGGGATTGAGTTCCAGTCAGTGATAGGGATTGTCCCTCAGTCAGTGACAGGGATTGAACCTCAGTCAGTGACAGGGATTGAGTTCCAGTCAGTGACAGGGATTGAGCCTCAGTCAGTGACAGGGACTGAGTTCCAGTCAGTGATAGGGATTGTCCCTCAGTCAGTGACAGGGATTGAATCTCAGTCAGTGACAGGGATTGAATTGCAGCCAGTGACAGGGATTGAACCTCAGTCAGTGTCAAGGATTGAACGTCAGTCAGTGACACGGATTGAGCCTCAGTCAGTGACAGGGATTGAGTTCCAGTCAGTGATAGGGATTGACCCTCAGTCAGTGACAGGGATTGAATCTCAGCCAGTGACAGGGATTGAATCGCAGTCAGTGACAGGGATTGAATCTCAGTCAGTGACAGGGATTGAATCTCAGTCAGTGACAGGAATTGAACCTCAGTCTGTGACAGGGATTGAATCTCAGTCAGTGACAGGGATTGAATCGCAGTCAGTGACAAGGATTGAGGATCAAATAGTGACAGGGATTGAGCCTCAGTCAGTGACAGGGATTGAGTTTCAGTGAGTGACAGGAATTGAATCTCAATCAATGACAGGTAGTGATTCTCAGTCATTGGCAGGGATTGAGCCTCAGTCAGTGACAGGGATTGAGTTTCAGACAGTGACAGGGATTGAGTTTCAAATAGTGACAGGGATTGAATCTCAGTCAGTGACAGGGATTGAATGTCAGTTAGTGACAGGGATTGAATCTCAGTCAGTGACAGAGATTGAGTCTCTGTCAGTGACAGGGATTGAATCTCAGTCAGTGACAGGGATTGAATCGCAGTCAGTGACAGGGATTGAGGATCAAATAGTGACAGGGATTGAGCCTCAGTCAGTGACAGGGATTGAGTTTCAGTGAGTGACAGGAATTGAATCTCAATCAATGACAGGTAGTGATTCTCAGTCATTGGCAGGGATTGAGCCTCAGTCAGTGACAGGGATTGAGTTTCAGACAGTGACAGGGATTGAGGTTCAAATAGTGACAGGGATTGAATCTCAGTCAGTGACAGGGATTGAATGTCAGTTAGTGACAGGGATTGAATCTCAGTCAGTGACAGAGATTGAGTCTCAGTCAGTGACAGGGATTGAACCTCTGTCAGTGACAGGGATTGAATCTCAGTCAGTGACAGGAATTGAATCTCAGTCAGTGACAGGGATTGAATCTCAGTCAGTGACAGGGATTGAATGTCAGTTAGTGACAGGGTTTGAATCTCAGTCAGTGACTGGGATTGCCCCACAGACATTGACAAGGATTGAAGCTCAGTCAGTGACACGGATTGAGCCTCAGTCCGTGACAGGGATTGAACCTCAGTCAGTGTCAGGGATTGAACATTAGTCAGTGACAGGGATTGAATCTCAGTCTGTGACAGGGATTGAATCTCAGCCAGTGACAGAGATTGAATCTCAGTCAGTGACAGGGAATGAATCTCAGTCAGTGACAGGGATTGACCCTCAGTCAGTGACAGGGATTGAGGTTCAAATAGTGACAGGGATTGAATCTCAGTCAGTGACAGGGATTGAATGTCAGTTAGAGATAGGGATTGAATCTCAGTCAGTGACAGGGATTGAGCCTCAGTCAGTGACAGGGATTGAACCTCTGTCTGTGACAGGAATTGAATCTCAGTCAGTGACAGGAATTGAACCTCTGTCTGTGACAGGAATTGAATCTCAGTCAGTGACAGGGATTGAGGTTCAAATAGTGACAGGGATTGAATCTCAGTCAGTGACAGGGATTGAACCTCTGTCTGTGACAGGAATTGAATCTCAGTCAGTGACAGGGATTGAGGTTCAAATAGTGACAGGGATTGAATCTCAGTCAGTGACAGGGATTGAATGTCAGTTAGAGATAGGGATTGAATCTCAGTCAGTGACAGGGATTGAACCTCTGTCAGTGACAGGGATTGAATCACAGTCAGTGACAGGAATTGACACTCAGTCTGTGACAAGGATTGAATCTCAGTCAGTGACAGGGATTGAATCTCAGTCAGTGACAGGGACTGAGGATCAAATAGTGACAGGGAATGACCCTCAGTCAGTGACAGGAATTGAATCTCAATCAATGACAGGAAGTGATTCTCAGTCATTGCCAGGGATTGAGCCTCAGTCAGTGACAGGGATTGACCCTCAGTCAGTGACAGGGATTGAGGTTCAAATAGTGACAGGGATTGAATCTCAGTCAGTGACAGGGATTGAATGTCAGTTAGTGACAGGGATTGAATCTCAGTCAGTGACAGGAATTGAGCCTCAGTCAGTGACAGGGATTGAACCTCTGTCAGTGACAGGGATTGAATCTCAGTCAGTGATAGGAATTGAATCTCAATCAGTGACAGGGATTGAGTTTCGGTCAGTGATAGGGATTGTCTTTCAGTCAGTGGCAGGGATTGAAACTCAGTTAGTGACAGGGATTGAATCTCAGTTAGTTACAGGGATTGAATCCCAGTCAGTGACATGAATTGACCCTCAGACAGTGACAGGGATTGAACCTCAGTCAGTGACAGGGATTGAGTTCCAGTCAGTGATTTGGATTGTCCCTCAGTCAGTGACAGGGATTGATTCACAGTCAGTGACAGGGATTGAACCTCAGTCAGTGACAGGGATTGATTCTCAGTTGGAGTCATGGATTGAACCTCAGTCAGTGACAGGGATTGAACCTCAGTCAGTGACAGAGATTGATTCTCAATCAGTGAAAGGGATTGAGCCTCAATCAGTGACAGGGATTGAACCTCAGTCAGTGACAGGGATTGAATCTCAGTCTGTGACAGGAATTGAACCTCTGCCTGTGACAGGGATTGAATCTCAGTCAGTGACAGGGATTGAGGATCAAATAGTGACAGGGAATGACCCTCAGTCGGTGACAGGAATTGAATCTCAATCAATGACAGGAAGTGATTCTCAGTCATTGCCAGGGATTGAGCCTCAGTCAGTGACAGGGATTGACCCTCAGTCAGTGACAGGGATTGACCCTCAGACAGTGACAGGGATTGAACCTCAGTCAGTGACAGGGATTGAACCTCAGTCAGTGACAGGGATTGATTCTCAGTCAGTGACAGGGATTGAGCCTCAGTCAGTGACAGGGATTGAGTTCCAGTCAGTGATAGGGATTGTCCCTCAGTCAGTGACAGGAATTGAATCTCAGTCAGTGACAGGGATTGAATCGCAGTCAGTGACGGGATTGAACCTCAGTCAGTGTCAAGGATTGAACGTCAGTCAGTGACAGGGATTGAGCCTCAGTGAGTGACAGGGATTGACCCTCAGTCAGTGACAGGGATTGAGGTTCAAATAGTGACAGGGATTGAATCTCAGTCAGTGACAGGGATTGAATGTCAGTTAGTTACAGGGATTGAATCTCAGTCAGTGACAGGAATTGAACCTCAGTCAGTGACAGGGATTGAACCTCTGTCAGTGACAGGGATTGAATCGCAGTCAGTGACAGGGATTGAGGATCAAATAGTGACAGGGAATGACCCTCAGTCAGTGACAGGAATTGAATCTCAATCAATGACAGGTAGTGATTCTCAGTCATTGGCAGGGATTGAGCCTCAGTCAGTGACAGGGATTGAGTTTCAGACAGTGACAGGGATTGAGGTTCAAATAGTGACAGGGATTGAATCTCAGTCAGTGACAGGGATTGAATGTCAGTTAGTGACAGGGATTGAATCTCAGTCAGTGACAGAGATTGTGTCTCAGTCAGTGACAGGGATTGAACCTCTGTCAGTGACAGGGATTGAATCTCAGTCAGTGACAGGAATTGAATCTCAGTCAGTGACAGGGAATGAATCTCAGTCAGTGACAGGGATTGAATGTCAGTTAGTGACAGGGATTGAATCTCAGTCAGTGACAGGGATTGAGCCTCAGTCAGTGACAGGGATTGAACCTCTGTCAGTGACAGGGATTGAAACTCAGTTAGTGACAGGGATTGAATCTCAGTCAGTGACAGGGATTGAATCCCAGTCAGTGACATGGATTGCCCCTCAGACAGTGACAGGGATTGAACCTCAGTCAGTGACAGGGATTGAGTTCCAGTCAGTGAGAGGGATTGTCCCTCAGTCAGTGACAGGGATTGAATCTCAGTCAGTGACAGGGATTGAATCTCAGTTAGTTACAGGGATTGAATCCCAGTCAGTGACATGGTTTGACCCTCAGACAGTGACACGGATTGAACCTCAGTCAGTTACAGGGATTGAGTTCCATTCAGTGATAGGGATTGTCCCTCAGTCAGTGACAGGGATTGAACCTCAGTCAGTGACAGTGATTGAATCTCATTCAGTGACAGGGATTGAGCCTCAGTCAGTGTCAGGGATTGAGCCTCAATCAGTGACAGGGATTGAGCCTCAGTCACTGACAGGGATTGAATCTCAGTCAGTGACAGGGATTGATTTTCAGTCAGTGTCAGGGATTGAGCCTCAATCAGTGACAGGGATTGAGTCTCAGTCAATGACAGGGATTGTGTTTCAGTCAGTGATAGGGATTGTCCCTCAGTCAGTGACAGGGATTGAATCTCAGTCAGAGACAGTCAGTGTCAGGGATTGAGCCTCAGTCAGTGACAGGGATTGAACCTCAGTCAATGACAGGGATTGTGTTTCAGTCAGTGATAGGGATTGTCCCTCAGTCAGTGACAGGGATTGAATCTCAGTCAGAGACAGGGATTGATTTTCAGTCAGTGATAGGGATTGTCCCTCAGTCAGTGACAGGGATTGAATCTCAGTCAGTGACAGGGATTGATTTTCAGTCAGTGTCAGGGATTGAGCCTCAATCAGTGACGGGGATTGAGACTCAGTCACTGACAGGGATTGATTTTCAGTCAGTGTCAGGGATTGAGCCTCAATCAGTGACCGGGATTGAGCCTCAAATAGTGACAGGGAATGACCCTCAGTCTGTTACAGGGATTGAATCTCAATCAGTGACAGGAAGTGAATCTCATAAGTGCCATGGATTGAATCTCAGTCTGTGTTAGGGATTGCACCTCAGTCACTGACAGGGAATGAATCTCATTCAGTGACAGGGATTGAATCTCAGTCATTGACTGGGATTGAATCTCAGTCAGTGACAGGGATTGAATCTCAGTCAGTGACAGGAATTGAATCTCAGTCAGTGACACGGATGGAGCCTCAGTCAGTGACAGGGATTGAGCCTCAGTCCGTGACAGGGATTGAATCTCAGTTAGTGACAGGGATTGAATCTCAGTCAGTGACACGGATGGAGCGTCAGTCAGTGACACGGATTGAGCCTCAGTCCGTGACAGGGTTTGAACCTCAGTCAGTGACTGGGATTAACCCTCAAACAGTATCAGGGATTGAATCTCAGCCATTGTCAGGGATTGAATCTCATTCAGTGACAGGGATTGATTCTCAATCAGTGACAGGGATTGAACCTCAGTCAGTGACAGGGATTGAATCTCAGTCAGTGAGAGGGATTGATGAACAAATAGTGACAGGAAATGACCCTCAGTCAGTGACAGGGATTGAATCTCAATCAGTGACAGGAAGTGATTCTCAGTCAGGGCAAGGGATTGAGCCTCAGTCAGTGACATGGATTGAATCTCAGTTTTTGACAGGGATTGAATCTCAGTCAATGACAGGAACTGAATCTCTGTCAGTGACAGGGATTGAATCTCAGTCAGTGGCAGGGATTGACCCTCAGACAGTGACAGGGCTTGAATCTCAGTCATTGCCAGGGATTGTGTATCAGTCAGTGATAGGGATTGACCCTCAGGCAGTGACAGGGATTGAATCTCAGTCTGTGACAGGGATTGAACCTCAGTCAGTAACCGGGATTGTACCTTAGTCAGTGACAGGGATTGAATCTCAGTTAGTGACAGGGATTGAATCTCAGTCAGTGACAGGGATTGAATATCAGTTAGTGACAGGGATTGAATCTCAGTCAGTGACAGGGATTGAATCTCAGTCAGTGACAGGGATTGAACCTCTGTCAGTGACAGGGATTGAATCTCAGTCAGTGACAGGAATTGAATCTCAGTCAGTGACAGGAATTGAATCTCAGTCAGTGACAGGGATTGAGTTTCAGTCAGTGGTGGGAATTATCCTTCAGTCTGTGGCAGGGATTGAATCTCAGTTAGTGACAGGGATTGAATCTCAGTTAGTTACAGGGATTGACCCTCAGACAGTGACAGGGCTTGAATCTCAGTCATTGCCAGGGATTGTGTATCAGTCAGTGATAGGGATTGACCCTCAGGCAGTGACAGGGATTGAATCTCAGTCTGTGACAGGGATTGAACCTCAGTCAGTAACCGGGATTGTACCTTAGTCAGTGACAGGGATTGAATCTCAGTTAGTGACAGGGATTGAATCTCAGTCAGTGACAGGGATTGAATATCAGTTAGTGACAGGGATTGAATCTCAGTCAGTGACAGGGATTGAATCTCAGTCAGTGACAGGGATTGAACCTCTGTCAGTGACAGGGATTGAATCTCAGTCAGTGACAGGAATTGAATCTCAGTCAGTGACAGGAATTGAATCTCAGTCAGTGACAGGGATTGAGTTTCAGTCAGTGGTGGGAATTATCCTTCAGTCTGTGGCAGGGATTGAATCTCAGTTAGTGACAGGGATTGAATCTCAGTTAGTTACAGGGATTGAATCCCAGTCAGTGACATGGATTGACCCTCAGACAGTGACAGGGATTGAACCTCAGTCAGTTACAGTGATTGAGTTCCAGTCAGTGATAGGGATTGTCCCTCAGTCAGTGACAGGGATTGAACCTCAGTCAGTGACAGGGATTGATTCTCAGTCAGTGTCAGGGATTGAGCCTCAATCAGTGACATGGATTGAGCCTCAGTCAGTGACAGGAATTGAACCTGAGTCTGTGACAGGGATTGAATCTCAGTCAGTGACAGGGATCGAATCTCAGTTAGTGACAGGGATTGAGGATCAAATTGTGACATGGAATGACCCTCAGTCAGTGACAGGAATTGAATCTCAATCAATGACAGGAAGTGATTCTTAGTCATTGCCAGGGATTGAGCCTCAGTCAGTGACAGGGATTGACCCTCCGTCAGTGACAGGGAATGACCCTCAGTTAGTGACAGGGATTGAATCTCAGTCAGTGACAGGGATTGAGCCTCAGTCAGTGACAGGGATTTAACCTCTGTCAGTGACAGGGATTGAAACTCAGTTAGTGACAGGGATTGAATCTCAGTTAGTTATAGGGATTGAATCCCAGTCAGTGACATGGATTGACACTCAGACAGTGACAGGGATTGTCCCTCAGTCATTGACAGGGATTGAATCTCAGTCAGTGACAGGGATTGAATCTCAGTTAGTTACAGGGATTGATTCCCAGTCAGTGACATGGATTGACCCTCAGACAGTGACAGGGAGTGAACCTCAGTCAGTTACAGGGATTGAGTTCCAGTCAGTGATAGGGATTGTCCCTCAGTCAGTGACAGGGATTGAACCTCAGTCAGTGACAGTGATTGAATCTCATTCAGTGACAGGGATTGAGCCTCAGTCAGTGTCAAGGATTGAGCCTCAATCAGTGACAGGGTTTGAGCCTCATTCACTGACAGCGATTGAATCTCAGTCAGTGACAGCGATTGAGCCACAGTCAGTGACAGGGATTGAACCTCAGTCAATGACAGGGATTGACTTTCAGTCAGTGATAGGGATTGTCCCTCAGTCAGTGACAGGGATTTAGCCTCAGTCTGTGACAGGGATTGGTTTTCAGTCAGTGTCAGGGATTGAGCCTCAATCAGTGACAGGGATTGAGCCTCAGTCATTGACAGGGATTGATTTTCAGTCAGTGTCAGGGATTGAGCCTCAATCAGTGACAGGGATTGAGCCTCAAATAGTGACAGGGAATGACCCTCAGTCTGTTACAGGGATTGAATCTCAATCAGTGACAAGAAGTGAATCTCAGTCAGTGACAGGGATTGAGTTTCAGTCAGTGATAGGGATTGTCCTTCAGTCAGTGGCAGGGATTGAAACTCAGTTAGTGACAGGGATTGCATCTCAGTTAGTTACAGGGATTGAATCCCAGTCAGTGACATGAATTGACCGTCAGACAGTGACAGGGATTGATTCTCAATCAGTGACAGGGATTGAGCCTCAATCAGTGACAGGGATTGAGTTCCAGTCAGTGATAGGGATTGTACCTCAGTCAGTGACAGGGATTGAACTCAGCCAGTGACAGGGATTGAATCGCAGTCAGTGACAGGGATTGAACCTCAGTCAGTGTCAAGTTTTGAATCTCAGTCAGTAGCAGGGATTGAACCTCAGTCAGTGTCAAGGATTGAACCTCAGTCCGTAACAGGGATTGAATCTCAGCCAGTGACAGGGATTGAATGTCAGTCAGTGACAGGGATTGAATCTCAGTCAGTGACAGGGATTGAGCCTCAGTCAGTGACAGGGATTGAACCTCTGTCAGTGACAGGGATTGAATCTCAGTCAGTGACAGGAAATGAATCTCAGTCATTGACAGGAATTGATTCTCAGTCTGTGACAGGGATTGAGTTTCAGTCAGTGATAGGGATTATCCTTCAGTCAGTGGCAGGGATTGAATCTCAGTTAGTTACAGGGATTGAATCTCAGTCAGTGACAGGGATTGAGCCTCAGTCAGTGACAGGGATTGAACCTCTGTCAGTGACAGGGATTCAAACTCAGTTAGGGACATGGATTGAATCTCTGTTAGTTACAGTGATTGAGTTCCAGTCAGTGATAGGGATTGTCCCTCAGTCAGTGACAGGGATTGAACCTCAGTCTGTGGTAGGGATTGCACCTCAGTCACTGACAGGAATGAATCTCATTCAGTGACAGGGATTGAATCTCAGTCATTGACTGGGATTGTATCTCATTCAGTGACAGTGATTGAATCTCAGTCAGTGACAGGGATTGAATCTCAGTCAGTGACAGGAATTGAATCTCAGTCAGTGACACGGATGGAGCCTCAGTCCGTGACAGGGATTGAACCTCCGTCAGTGTCAGGGATTGAACCTTATTCAGTGACAGGGATTGAATTTCAGTCAGTGACTGGGATTAACCCTCAAACAGTAACAGGGATTGAATCTCATTCAGTGACAGGGATTGATTCTCAGTCAGTGACAGGGATTGAATCTCAATCAGTGACTGGGATTGAATCGCTGTCAGTAACAGGAATTGAATCTCACTTAGTGACAGTGATTGAATCACAATCAGTGTCAGGTATTGACCTTCAGACAGTGATAGGAATGGAATCTCATTCAGTGACAGGCATTGAATCTCAGTCTGTGACAGGGATTGAATCTCAGTCACTGACAGCGATTGATTTTCAGTCATTGAAACGGATTCACCCTCTGTCAGAGATAGGGATTGAATCTCAGTCAGTGACAGGGATTGAATCTCAATCAGTGACAGGGATTGAATCTCAGTCAGTGACTGGGATTGAAACTCAGTCAGTGATTAGGATTGAATCGCAGTCAGTGACAGGGAATGAATCTCAGTCAATGACAGGGATTGACTCTCTGTCAGTGACAGGGATTGAATTTCAGTCAGTGACTGGGATTAACCCTCAAACAGTAACAGGGATTGAATCTCATTCAGTGACAGGGATTGATTCTCAGTCAGTGACTGGGATTGAATCTCAGTCAGTGACAGGGATTGACCCTCAGGCTGTGACAGGGATTGAATCTCAGTCTGAGACAGGGATTGAACCTCAGTTAGTGACAGGAATTGAACCTCAGTCAGTGACTGGGATTGAGCCTCAGTCAGTGTCAGGGATTGAAACTCAGTCAGTGACAGGGATTGAATCTCAGTTAGTGACAGGGATTGAATCTCAGTCAGTGACAGGCATAGAATCCCAGTCAGTGACAGGGGTTGAATCTCAGTTAGTTACAAAGATTTAATCTCAGTCAGTGACAGGGGTTGACCTACAGACAGTGACAGGGATTGAATCACAGTCAGTGACAGGGATTGAGTTTCTGTCAGTGACTGGGAATGAGCCTCCGTCAGTGACAGGATTGAATCTCAATCTGAGACAGGGATAGAATATCAGTCTTAGACAGGGATTGAGACTCAATCAGTGACAGGGTTTGAGCCTCATTCAGTGACAGTGTTGAATCTCAGTCAGTGAAAGGGATTGAGCCTCAAATAGTGACAGCGATTGACCCTCAGTCAGTGACAGGGATTGAATCTAAATCAGTGACAGGGATTGAACCTCAGGCAGTGACAGGGATTGAATCTCAGTCAGTGACAGGGATTGACACTCAAACAGTGACAGGGATTGAATCTCAGTCAGTGACAGGGAGTGAATCTCAGTGAGTGACTGGGATTGAATCTCAGTCAGTGACAAGGATTGAATCTCAGTCAGTGACACAGATTGAATCTCAGTCAGTGACAGGGACTGAACCTCAGGCAGTGACAGGGTTTGAACATCCGTCAGTGACTGTGATTGAACATCAGTCAGTGACAGGGATTGACCCTCAGACAGTGACAGGGATTGAATCTCAGTCAGTGATAGGGATTGAATCTCAGTCTTTGACAGGATTGAATCTCAGTGAGTGACAGGGATTGACCCACAGTCAAAGACAGGGATTGAATCTCAGTCTGTGACAGGGATTGAACCTCAGCCAGTGACAGGGATTGAACATTAGTCAGTGACAGAGATTGAATCTCAGACAGTGACAGGGATTGAATCTCAGTCAGTGACTGGGAAAAAGCACTCCAACAGTGACAGGGATTGAATCTCAGTCAGTGACAGGGATTGAGCCGCAATCAGTCACAGGGATTGAATCTCAGTCAGTGACAGGGATTGTCCCTCAGACAGTGACAGGGATTGAATCTCAGTCAATGCCAGGGATTGTGTTTCAGTCAGTGATAGGGATTGACCCTCAGGCAGTGACAGGGATTGAATCTCAGTCTGTGACAGGGATTGAACCTCAGCCAGTGTCAGGGATTGAACCTTAGTCAGTGACAGGGATTGAATCTCAGTTAGTGACAGGGATTGAATCTCAGTTAGTGACAGGGAAAAAACCCTCCAACAGTGACAGGGATTGAATCTCAGTCAGTGACAAGGATTGAACCTCCGTCAGCGACAGGGATTGAATCTCAGTCAGTGACTGGGATTGAATCGCTGTCAGTAACTGGAATTGAATCTCACTTAGTGACAGTGATTGAATCACAATCAGTGATAGGTATTGACCTTCAGACAGTGATAGGAATGGAATCTCATTCAGTGACAGGCATAGAATCTCAGTTAGTGACAGGGATTGAATCTCAGTCAGTGTCAGCAATTGCTTTTCAGTCATTGATACGGATTGACCCTCAGTCAGTGACCGGGATTGAATCTCAGTCAGTGACAGGGAAAAAACCCTCCAACAGTGACAGGGATTGAATCTCAGTCAGTGACAAGGATTGAACCTCCGTCAGCGACAGGGATTGAATCTCAGTCAGTGACTGGGATTGAATCGCTGTCAGTAACTGGAATTGAATCTCACTTAGTGACAGTGATTGAATCACAATCAGTGATAGGTATTGACCTTCAGACAGTGATAGGAATGGAATCTCATTCAGTGACAGGCATAGAATCTCAGTTAGTGACAGGGATTGAATCTCAGTCAGTGTCAGCAATTGCTTTTCAGTCATTGATACGGATTGACCCTCAGTCAGTGACCGGGATTGAATCTCAGTCAGTGACTGGGATTGAATCGCAATCAGTGACAGGGATTGACCCTCAGTCAGTGACAGGGATTGAATCTCAATCAGTGACAGGGATTGAATCTCAGCCAGTGACTGTGATTGATTTTCAGTCAGTGATAGGGATTGACCCTCAGTCAGTGACAGGGATTGAATCTCAGTCAGTGACTGGGATTGAATCGCAATCAGTGACAGGGATTGACCCTCAGTCAGTGACAGGGATTGAATCTCAATCAGTGACAGTTATTGAACATCAGTCAGAGACAGGGGTTGAATTTCAGTCTGAGACAGGGATTGAGCCTCAGTCAGTGACAGGGATTGAATCTCAGTCAATGACAGGAATTGAACCTCAGTCAGTGACAGGGATTGAATCTCAATCAGTGACAGGGATTGATGCTCAGACAGTGATAGGAATGGAATCTCAGTCAGTGACAGGCATAGAATCGCAATAAGTGACAGGGATTGAATCTCAGTCAGTGACAGGGATTAACACTCAGTCAGTGACAGGGATTGAGCCTCAGTCAGTGACATGGATTGACCTTCAGATAGTGACAGGGATTGAATCTCTGTTGGCGACAGGGAATGAATCTTATTCAATGACAGGGATTGAGCCTCAGTCAGTGACATGGATTGAATCTCAGTCAGTGACAGGGATTGACTCTAAGTCAGTGACAGGAATGAATCTCAGTCAGTGACAGGGATTGAATCTCAGTCAGTGACAGGGATTGAAACGCAGTCAGTGACAGGAATTGAACCTCAGTCAGTGACAGGGCTTGACTCTCAGTCAGTGACAGGAATTGAATCTCAGTCATTGATAGGGATTAAATATCAGTCAGTGACAGGGATTGACCCACAGACAGTGACAGGGATTGATTAGATTAGATTACTTACAGATTGGAAACAGGCCCTTCGGCCCAACAAGTCCACACTGACCCGCCGAAGCGAAACTCACCCATACCCCGACATTTACCCCTTACCTAACACTACTGGCAATTTAGCATGGCCAATTCACCTGACCTGCACATCTTTGGACTGTGAGAGGAAACCGGAGCACCCGGAGGAAACCCACGCAGACACAGGGAGAATGTGCAAACTCCACATTGAATCTCAGTCAGTGACAGGGATTGAACCTCAGTCAGTGACAGGGATTGAATCTCAGTCAGTGACAGAGATTGAATCTCAGTCAGTGACAGGAATTAAACATCAGTCATTGACAGGGATTGACTCTCAGTCAGTGACAGGAATTGAATCTCAGTCATTGATAGGGATTAAATATCAGTCAGTGACAGGGATTGACCCACAGACAGTGACAGGGATTGAATCTCAGTCAGTGACAGGGATTGAACATCAGTCAGTGACAGGGATTGAACCTCAGTCAGTGACAGGGATTGAACCTCAGTCAGTGACAGGGATTGAACCTCAGTCAGTGACAGGGATTGAATCTCAGTCAGTGACAGGAATGGAATCTCAGTCAGTGACAGGTATTGAACCTCAGTCAGTGACAGGGATTGAACCTCAGTCAGTGACAGGGATTGAACCTCTGTCAGTGATAGGGATTGAACCTCAGTCAGTGACAGAGATTGAACCTCCATCAGTTACAGGGTTTGAATCTCAGTCAGTGACATGGACTGAATCTCCGTCAGTGACAGGGATTGACTCTCAGTCAGTGACAGGGATTGAATCGCAGTCTGTGACAGGGATTGTATCTCAGTCAGTGACAGGGATTGAATCTCAGTCAGTGACAGGGATTGAATCTCAGTCAGTGACAGGAATGGAATCTCAGTCAGTGACAGGGATTGAATCTCAGTCAGTGACAGGTATTGAACCTCAGTCAATGACTGGGATTGATCCTCAGACAGTGACAGGGATTGAATCTCAGTCTGTGACAGGGAATGAGCCTCAGTCAGTGACTGGGATGAACCTCATTCAGTGACAGGGATTGAATCTCAGTCAGTGACAGTTATTGAACATCAGTCAGAGACAGGGGTTGAATTTCAGTCTGAGACAGGGATTGAGCCTCAGTCAGTGACAGGGATAGAATCTCAGTCAATGACAGGAATTGAACCTCAGTCAGTGGCAGGCATTGAATCTCAATCAGTGACAGGGATTGATGCTCAGACAGTGATAGGAATGGAATCGCAGTCAGTGACAGGCATAGAATCGCAATAAGTGACAGGGATTGAATCTCAGTCAGTGACAGGGATTAACACTCAGTCAGTGACAGGGATTGAGCCTCAGTCAGTGACATGGATTGACCTTCAGATAGTGACAGGGATTGAATCTCTGTTGGCGACAGGGAATGAATCTTATTCAATGACAGGGATTGAGCCACAGTCAGTGACATGGATTGAATCTCAGTCAGTGACAGGGATTGACTCTAAGTCAGTGACAGGAATGAATCTCAGTCAGTGACAGGGATTGAATCTCAGTCAGTGACAGGGATTGAAACGCAGTCAGTGACAGGAATTGAACCTCAGTCAGTGACAGGGCTTGACTCTCAGTCAGTGACAGGAATTGAATCTCAGTCATTGATAGGGATTAAATATCAGTCAGTGACAGGGATTGACCCACAGACAGTGACAGGGATTGATTAGATTGGATTACTTACAGTGTGGAAACAGGCCCTTCGGCCCAACAAGTCCACACTGACCCGCCGAAGCGAAACCCACCCATACCCCGACATTTACCCCTTACCTAACACTACTGGCAATTTAGCATGGCCAATTCACCTGACCTGCATATCTTTGGACTGTGGGATGAAACCGGAGCACCCGGAGGAAACCCACGCAGACACAGGGAGAATGTGCAAACTCCACATTGAATCTCAGTCAGTGACAGGGATTGAACCTCAGTCAGTGACAGGGATTGAATCTCAGTCAGTGACAGAGATTGAATCTCAGTCAGTGACAGGAATTAAACATCAGTCATTGACAGGGATTGACTCTCAGTCAGTGACAGGAATTGAATCTCAGTCATTGATAGGGATTAAATATCAGTCAGTGACAGGGATTGACCCACAGACAGTGACAGGGATTGAATCTCAGTCAGTGACAGGGATTGAACCTCAGTCAGTGACAGGGATTGAACCTCTGTCAGTGACAGGGATTGAACCTCAGTCAGTGACAGGGATTGAATCTCAGTCAGTGACAGGAATGGAATCTCAGTCAGTGACAGGGATTGAACCTCAGTCAGTGACAGGTATTGAACCTCTGTCAGTGATAGGGATTGAACCTCAGTCAGTGACAGAGATTGAACCTCCATCAGTGACAGGATTTGAATCTCAGTCAGTGACATGGACTGAATCTCCGTCAGTGACAGGGATTGACTCTCAGTCAGTGACAGGGATTGAATCGCAGTCTGTGACAGGGATTGTATCTCAGTCAGTGACAGGGATTGAATCTCAGTCAGTGATAGGGATTGAACCTCTGTCAGTGACAGGGATTGAACCTCAGTCAGTGACAGGGATTGAATCTCAGTCAGTGACAGGAATGGAATCTCAGTCATTGAGAGGGATTGAAACTCATTCAGTGACAGGGATTGAACCTCAGTCAGTGATAGGGATTGAATCTCAATAAGTGACAGTGATTGAATCTCAGTCAGTGACAGGAATGGAACCTCAGTCAGTGACAGGGATTGAACCGCAGTCAGTGACAGGGATTGAACCTCAGTCAGTGGCAGGGATTGAATCTCAGTCAGTGACAGGGATTGAATCTCAGTCAGTGACATGGACTGAATCTCCGTCAGTGACAGGGATTGACTCTCAGTCAGTGACAGGGATTGAATCGCAGTCTGTGACAGGGATTGTATCTCAGTCAGTGAAAGGAATTGAACCTCAGTCAGTGATAGGGATTGAACCTCAGTCCGTGACAGGGATTGAACCTCAGTCAGTGACAAGGATTGAACCTCAGTCAGTGACAGGGATTGACTCTCAGTCAGTGACAGGGATTGACTCTAAGTCAGTGACAGTGATCGAATGTCAGTCAGCGACAGGGATTGAATCTCAGTCAGTGACAGAGATTGAATCTCAGTCAGTGACAGGAATTGAATCTCAGTCAGTGACAGGGATTGAATGTCAGTCAGTGACAGGAATTGAATCTCAGTCAGTGACAGGGATTGAAGCTCAGGCAGTGACGGGGATTGAACTTCAGTCAGTGACAGGGATTGAATCTCAGTCAGTGCCAGGAATTGAACCTCAGTCATTGACAGGGATTGAATCTCAGTCAGTGACAGGGAGTGAATCTCAGTCAGTGACAGGGATTGAACCTCAGTCAGTGACAGGGATTGAACCTCTGTCAGTGACAGGGATTGACTCTCAGACAGTGACAGGGATTGAAACTCAGTCAGTGACAGGGATTGAATCACAGTCTGTGACAAGGATTGAATCTCAGTCAGTGACCGTGTTTCAGCCACAGTCAGTGAGAGGGATTAAACCTCAGTCAGTGACAGGGATTGAATCTCTGTTGGCGACAGGGAATGAATCTTATTCAATGACAGGGATCGAGCCTCAGTCAGTGACATGGATTGAATCTCAGTCAGTGACAGGGATTGACCCTCAGACAGTGACAGGGATTGAATCTCAGTCAGTGGCAGGGATTGAGTTTCGGTCAGTGATAGGGATTGACCCTCAGTCAGTGACAGGGATTGAACTTTTATCAGTGACAGGGATTGAATCTCAGTGAGTGACTGGGATTGACCCTCAGACAGTGACAGGGATTGAACCTCAGTCAGTGACAGGGATTGAATCTCAGTCTGTGACAGGGATTGAATCTCAGTCAGTGACAGGGATTGAATCTCAGTCTGTGACAGAGATTGAGCCTCAATCAGTGACAGGGATTGGGCCTCAGTCTGTGACAGGGATTGAATCTCAGTCTGTGACAGAGATTGAGCCTCAATCAGTGATAGGGATTGGGCCTCAGTCTGTGACAGGAATTGAATCTCAGTCTGTGACAGGGATTGAATATCAGTCTGAGACAGGGATTGAGCCTCAGACAGTGACAGGGATTGAATCTCAGTCTGTGACAGGGATTGAATCTCAGTCAGTGTCAGGGATTGACCCTCAGGCTGTGATAGGGATTGAATCTCAGTCCGTTACAGGGATTGAGATTCGGTCAATGATAGGGATTGACCCTCAGTCAGTGACAGGGATTGAATCTCAGTCAGAGACAGGGATTGAATCTCAGTCAGTGACAAGGATTGAATTTCAGTCTGAGACAGGGATTGAGCCTCAGTTCGTGACAGGGATTGAATCTCAGTCAGTGTCAGGGATTGACCCTCAGACAGTGACAGGGATTGAATCTCAGTCAGTGTCAGGGATTGACCCTCAGACAGTGACAGGGATTGAATCTCAGTCAGTGACAGAGATTGAGTTTCGGTCAGTGATAGGGATTGACCCTCAGTCAGTGACAGGGATTGAATCTCAGTCTGTGACAGGGATTGAACCTTTGTCAGTGACAGGGATTGAATCTCAGTCAGTGGCAGGGATTGAATTTCAGTCTGAGACAGGGATTGAGCCTCAATCAGTGACAGGCATTGAGTCTCATTTCGTGACAGGGATTGAATCTCAGTCAGTGACAGGGATTGAATCTCAGTCAGTGACAGGGATTGACCATCAGACAGACACAGGGATTGAATCTCAGTCAGTGTCAGGGATTGACCCTCAGACAGTGACAGGGATTGAATCTCAGTCAGTGACAGGGATTGAGTTTCGGTCAGTGATAGAGATTGACCCTCAGTCAGTGACAGGGATTGAATCTCAGTCAGTGACAGGGATTGAATCTCAGTCTGTGACAGGGATCGAATTTCAGTCTGAGACAGGGATTGAGCCTCAATCAGTGACAGGGATTGAGCCTCAGTCTGTGACGGGGATTGAGCTTCAATCAGTGACAGGGATTGGGCCTCAGTCAGTGACAGGAATCGTCTCTCAGTGTGTGGAAGGGATTGAATCTCAGTCTGTGACAGGGATTGAATTTCAGTCTGAGACAGAGAATTGAAGCTCAGACAGTGACAGGGATTGAATCTCAGTCAGTGACAGGGATTGAGTTTCGGTCAGTGATAGGGATTGACCCTCAGTCAGTGACAGGGATTGAATCTCAGTCTGTGACAGGGATTGAGCCTCTGTTCGTGACAGGGATTGAATCTCAGTCAGTGTCAGGGATTGACCCTCAGACAGTGACAGGGATTGAATCTCAGTCAGTGTCAGGGATTGACCCTCAGACAGTGACAGGGATTGAATCTCAGTCAGTGACAGAGATTGAGTTTCGGTCAGTGATAGGGATTGACCCTCAGTCAGTGACAGGGATTGAATCTCAGTCTGTGAGAGGGATTGAACCTTTGTCAGTGACAGGGATTGAATCTCAGTCAGTGGCAGGGATTGAATTTCAGTCTGAGACAGGGATTGAGCCTCAATCAGTGACAGGCATTGAGTCTCATTTCGTGACAGGGATTGAATCTCAGTCAGTGACAGGGATTGAATCTCAGTCAGTGACAGGGATTGACCATCAGACAGACACAGGGATTGAATCTCAGTCAGTGTCAGGGATTGACCCTCAGACAGTGACAGGGATTGAATCTCAGTCAGTGACAGGGATTGAGTTTCGGTCAGTGATAGGGATTGACCCTCAGTCAGTGACAGGGATTGAATCTCAGTCAGTGACAGGGATTGAATCTCAGTCTGTGACAGGGATCGAATTTCAGTCTGAGACAGGGATTGAGCCTCAATCAGTGACAGGGATTGAGCCTCAGTCTGTGACGGGGATTGAGCTTCAATCAGTGACAGGGATTGGGCCTCAGTCAGTGACAGGAATCGTCTCTCAGTGTGTGGAAGGGATTGAATCTCAGTCTGTGACAGGGATTGAATTTCAGTCTGAGACAGAGAATTGAAGCTCAGACAGTGACAGGGATTGAATCTCAGTCAGTGACAGGGATTGAGTTTCGGTCAGTGATAGGGATTGACCCTCAGTCAGTGACAGGGATTGAATCTCAGTCTGTGACAGGGATTGAACATTTGTCAGTGACAGGGATTGACCCTCAGACAGTGACAGGGATTGAATCTCAGTCAGTGGCAGGGATTGAGTTTCAGTCAGTGATAGGGATTGACCCGCAGACAGTGACAGGGATTGAATCTCAGTCACTGAATATCAGTCTGAGACAGGGATTGAGCCTCAGACAGTGACAGGGATTGAATCTCAGTCTGTGACAGGGGTTGAATCTCAGTCAGTGTCAGGGATTGACCCTCAGGCTGTGATAGGGATTGAATCTCAGTCCGTTACAGGGATTTGAGATTCGGTCAATGATAGGGATTCACCCTCAGTCAGTGACAGGGATTGAATCTCAGTGAGTGACTGAGATTGACTCTCTGACAATGACTGGGATTGACCCTCAGACAGTGACAGGGATTGAATCTCAGTCAGAGACAGGGATTGAATCTCAGTCAGTGACAAGGATGGATCTCAATCAGTGACACCGATTGAATCTCAGTCAGTGACAGGGATTGAATCTCAGTCAGTGGCAAGGATTGAATTTCAGTCTGAGACAGGGATTGAGCCTCAATCAGTGACAGGGATTGAGCCTCAGTTCGTGACAGGGATTGAATCTCAGTCAGTGACAGAGATTGAATCTCAGTCAGTGACAGGGATTGACCCTCAGACAGTGACAGGGATTGAATCTCAGTCAGTGTCAGGGATTGACCCTCAGACAGTGACAGGGATTGAATCTCAGTCAGTGACAGATATTGAGTTTCGGTCAGTGATAGGGATTGACCCTCAGTCAGTGACAGGGATTGAATCTCAGTCTGTGACAGGGATTGAACCTTTGTCAGTGACAGGGATTGAATCTCAGTCAGTGGCAGGGATTGAATTTCAGTCTGAGACAGGGATTGAGCCTCAATCAGTGACAGGTATTGAGTCTCATTTCGTGACAGGGATTGAATCTCAGTCAGTGACAGGGATTGAACCTCTGTCAGTGACAGGGATTGAACCTCAGTCAGTGACAGGGATTGAATCTCAGTCAGTGACAGGAATGGAATCTCAGTCAGTGACAGGGATTGACCATCAGACAGTGACGGGGATTGAATCTCAGTCAGTGTCAGGGATTGACCCTCAGACAGTGACAGGGATTGAATCTCAGTCAGTGACAGGGATTGAGTTTCGGTCAGTGATAGGGATTGACCCTCAGTCAGTGACAGGGATTGTATCTCAGTTAGTGACCGGGATTGAATCTCAGTCTGTGACAGGGATTGAAATTCAGTCTGAGACAGGGATTGAGCCTCAATCAGTGACAGGGATTGGGCCTCAGTCAGTGACAGGAATCGTCTCTCAGTGTGTGGAAGGGATTGAATCTCAGTCGGTGACAGGGATTGAATTTCACTCTGAGACAGAGAATTGAACCTCAGACAGTGACAGGGATTGAATCTCAGTCAGTGACAGGGATTGAGTTTCGGTCAGTGATAGGGATTGACCCTCAGTCAGTGACAGGGATTGAATCTCAGTCTGTGACAGGGATTGAACATTTGTCAGTGACAGGGATTGACCCTCAGACAGTGACAGGGATTGAATCTCAGTCAGTGGCAGGGATTTAGTTTCGGTTAGTGATAGGGATGGACCCGCAGACAGTGACAGGGATTGAACCTCAGTCAGAGACAGGGATTGAATCTCAGTGAGTGACAGGGATTGAGCCTCAGACAGTGACAGGGATTGAACCTCAGTCAGTGACAGGGATTGAATCTCAGTCAGTGACAGGAATTAAACATCAGTCATTGACAGGGATTGACTCTCAGTCAGTGACAGGAATTGAATCTCAGTCATTGATAGGGATTAAATATCAGTCAGTGACAGGGATTGACCCACAGACAGTGACAGGGATTGAATCTCAGTCAGTGACAGGGATTGAACCTCAGTCAGTGACAGGGATTGAACCTCTGTCAGTGACAGGGATTGAACCTCAGTCAGTGACAGGGATTGAATCTCAGTCAGTGACAGGAATGGAATCTCAGTCAGTGACAGGGATTGAACCTCAGTCAGTGACAGGGATTGAACGTCTGTCAGTGATAGGGATTGAAACTCAGTCAGTGACAGAGATTGAACCTCCATCAGTGACAGGGATTGAACCGCAGTCTGTGACAGGGATTGTATCTCAGTCAGTGACAGGAATTGAACCTCAGTCAGTCATAGCGATTGAACCTCAGTCCGTGACAGGAATTGAACCTCAGTCAGTGACAGGGATTAACCCTCAAACAGTGACAGGTATTGAATCTCAGTCAGTGACAGGGATTGAATCTCAGTCAGACACAGGGTTTGAGCCTCAGTCAGTGACAGGGATTGAACCGCTGTCAGTGTCAGGGATTGAATCTCAGTAAGTGACAGTGATTAAATCTCAGTCTGTGACAGGGATTGAATTTCAGTCAGTGACAGGTATTGAATCTCAGTCTGTGACAGGGATTGAATTTCAGTCTGAGACAGGTATTGAAACTCAGTCAGTGACAGGGATTGAATCTCAGTCAGTGACAGGGATGGAATTTCAGTCTGATACAGGGATTGAGCCTCAGTCAGTGACAGGGATTGAATCTCAGTCAGTGACTGGGATTGACCCTCAGACAGTGACAGGGATTGAATCTCAGTCAGTGTCAGGGATTGACCCTCAGACAGTGACAGGGATTGAATCTCAGTCAGTGGCAGGGATTGAGTTTCGGTCAGTGATAGGGATTGACCCTCAGTCAGTGACAGGGATTGAACTTTTATCAGTGACAGGGATTGAATCTCAGTGAGTGACTGGGATTGACCCTCAGACAGTGACAGGGATTGAACCTCAGTCAGTGACAGGGATTGAATCTCAGTCTGTGACAGGGATTGAATCTCAGTCAGTGACAGGGATTGAATCTCAGTCTGTGACAGAGATTGAGCCTCAATCAGTGACAGGGATTGGGCCTCAGTCTGTGACAGGGATTGAATCTCAGTCTGTGACAGAGATTGAGCCTCAATCAGTGACAGGGATTGGGCCTCAGTCTGTGACAGGGATTGAATCTCAGTCTGTGACAGGGATTGAACATTTGTCAGTGACAGGGATTGACCCTCAGACAGTGACAGGGATTGAATCTCAGTCAGTGGCAGGGATTGAGTTTCGGTTAGTGATAGGGATGGACCCGCAGACAGTGACAGGGATTGAACCTCAGTCAGAGACAGGGATTGAATCTCAGTGAGTGACAGGGATTGAGCCTCAGACAGTGACAGGGATTGAACCTCAGTCAGTGACAGGGATTGAATCTCAGTCAGTGACAGGAATTAAACATCAATCATTGACAGGGATTGACTCTCAGTCAGTGACAGGAATTGAATCTCAGTCATTGATAGGGATTAAATATCAGTCAGTGACAGGGATTGACCCACAGACAGTGACAGGGATTGAATCTCAGTCAGTGACAGGGATTGAACCTCAGTCAGTGACAGGGATTGAACCTCTGTCAGTGACAGGGATTGAACCTCAGTCAGTGACAGGGATTGAATCTCAGTCAGTGACAGGAATGGAATCTCAGTCAGTGACAGGGATTGAACCTCAGTCAGTGACAGGGATTGAACGTCTGTCAGTGATAGGGATTGAAACTCAGTCAGTGACAGAGATTGAACGTCCATCAGTGACAGGGATTGAACCGCAGTCTGTGACAGGGATTGTATCTCAGTCAGTGACAGGAATTGAACCTCAGTCAGTCATAGGGATTGAACCTCAGTCCGTGACAGGAATTGAACCTCAGTCAGTGACAGGGATTAACCCTCAAACAGTGACAGGTATTGAATCTCAGTCAGTGACAGGGATTGAATCTCAGTCAGACACAGGGTTTGAGCCTCAGTCAGTGACAGGGATTGAACCGCTGTCAGTGTCAGGGATTGAATCTCAGTAAGTGACAGTGATTAAATCTCAGTCTGTGACAGGGATTGAATTTCAGTCAGTGACAGGTATTGAATCTCAGTCTGTGACAGGGATTGAATTTCAGTCTGAGACAGGTATTGAAACTCAGTCAGTGACAGGGATTGAATCTCAGTCAGTGACAGGGATGGAATTTCAGTCTGATACAGGGATTGAGCCTCAGTCAGTGACAGGGATTGAATCTCAGTCAGTGACTGGGATTGACCCTCAGACAGTGACAGGGATTGAATCTCAGTCAGTGTCAGGGATTGACCCTCAGACAGTGACAGGGATTGAATCTCAGTCAGTGGCAGGGATTGAGTTTCGGTCAGTGATAGGGATTGACCCTCAGTCAGTGACAGGGATTGAACTTTTATCAGTGACAGGGATTGAATCTCAGTGAGTGACTGGGATTGACCCTCAGACAGTGACAGGGATTGAACCTCAGTCAGTGACAGGGATTGAATCTCAGTCTGTGACAGGGATTGAATCTCAGTCAGTGACAGGGATTGAATCTCAGTCTGTGACAGAGATTGAGCCTCAATCAGTGACAGGGATTGGGCCTCAGTCTGTGACAGGGATTGAATCTCAGTCTGTGACAGAGATTGAGCCTCAATCAGTGACAGGGATTGGGCCTCAGTCTGTGACAGGAATTGAATCTCAGTCTGTGACAGGGATTGAATATCAGTCTGAGACAGGGATTGAGCCTCAGACAGTGACAGGGATTGAATCTCAGTCTGTGACAGGGATTGAATCTCAGTCAGTGTCAGGGATTGACGCTCAGGCTGTGATAGGGATTGAATCTCAGTCCGTTACAGGGATTGAGATTCGGTCAATGATAGGGATTGACCCTCAGTCAGTGACAGGGATTGAATCTCAGTGAGTGACTGAGATTGACTCTCTGACAATGACTGGGATTGACCCTCAGACAGTGACAGGGATTGAATCTCAGTCAGAGACAGGGATTGAATCTCAGTCAGTGACAAGGATTGAATTTCAGTCTGAGACAGGGATTGAGCCTCAGTTCGTGACAGGGATTGAATCTCAGTCAGTGTCAGGGATTGACCCTCAGACAGTGACAGGGATTGAATCTCAGTCAGTGTCAGGGATTGACCCTCAGACAGTGACAGGGATTGAATCTCAGTCAGTGACAGAGATTGAGTTTCGGTCAGTGATAGGGATTGACCCTCAGTCAGTGACAGGGATTGAATCTCAGTCTGTGACAGGGATTGAACCTTTGTCAGTGACAGGGATTGAATCTCAGTCAGTGGCAGGGATTGAATTTCAGTCTGAGACAGGGATTGAGCCTCAATCAGTGACAGGCATTGAGTCTCATTTCGTGACAGGGATTGAATCTCAGTCAGTGACAGGGATTGAATCTCAGTCAGTGACAGGGATTGACCATCAGACAGACACAGGGATTGAATCTCAGTCAGTGTCAGGGATTGACCCTCAGACAGTGACAGGGATTGAATCTCAGTCAGTGACAGGGATTGAGTTTCGGTCAGTGATAGGGATTGACCCTCAGTCAGTGACAGGGATTGAATCTCAGTCAGTGACAGGGATTGAATCTCAGTCTGTGACAGGGATCGAATTTCAGTCTGAGACAGGGATTGAGCCTCAATCAGTGACAGGGATTGAGCCTCAGTCTGTGACGGGGATTGAGCTTCAATCAGTGACAGGGATTGGGCCTCAGTCAGTGACAGGAATCGTCTCTCAGTGTGTGGAAGGGATTGAATCTCAGTCTGTGACAGGGATTGAATTTCAGTCTGAGACAGAGAATTGAAGCTCAGACAGTGACAGGGATTGAATCTCAGTCAGTGACAGGGATTGAGTTTCGGTCAGTGATAGGGATTGACCCTCAGTCAGTGACAGGGATTGAATCTCAGTCTGTGACAGGGATTGAACATTTGTCAGTGACAGGGATTGACCCTCAGACAGTGACAGGGATTGAATCTCAGTCAGTGGCAGGGATTGAGTTTCGGTCAGTGATAGGGATTGACCCGCAGACAGTGACAGGGATTGAACCTCAGTCACTGAATATCAGTCTGAGACAGGGATTGAGCCTCAGACAGTGACAGGGATTGAATCTCAGTCTGTGACAGGGGTTGAATCTCAGTCAGTGTCAGGGATTGACCCTCAGGCTGTGATAGGGATTGAATCTCAGTCCGTTACAGGGATTTGAGATTCGGTCAATGATAGGGATTCACCCTCAGTCAGTGACAGGGATTGAATCTCAGTGAGTGACTGAGATTGACTCTCTGACAATGACTGGGATTGACCCTCAGACAGTGACAGGGATTGAATCTCAGTCAGAGACAGGGATTGAATCTCAGTCAGTGACAAGGATGGATCTCAATCAGTGACACCGATTGAATCTCAGTCAGTGACAGGGATTGAATCTCAGTCAGTGGCAAGGATTGAATTTCAGTCTGAGACAGGGATTGAGCCTCAATCAGTGACAGGGATTGAGCCTCAGTTCGTGACAGGGATTGAATCTCAGTCAGTGACAGAGATTGAATCTCAGTCAGTGACAGGGATTGACCCTCAGACAGTGACAGGGATTGAATCTCAGTCAGTGACAGATATTGAGTTTCGGTCAGTGATAGGGATTGACCCTCAGTCAGTGACAGGGATTGAATCTCAGTCTGTGACAGGGATTGAACCTTTGTCAGTGACAGGGATTGAATCTCAGTCAGTGGCAGGGATTGAATTTCAGTCTGAGACAGGGATTGAGCCTCAATCAGTGACAGGCATTGAGTCTCATTTCGTGACAGGGATTGAATCTCAGTCAGTGACAGGGATTGAATCTCAGTCAGTGACAGGGATTGACCATCAGACAGTGACGGGGATTGAATCTCAGTCAGTGTCAGGGATTGACCCTCAGACAGTGACAGGGATTGAATCTCAGTCAGTGACAGGGATTGAGTTTCGGTCAGTGATAGGGATTGACCCTCAGTCAGTGACAGGGATTGTATCTCAGTTAGTGACCGGGATTGAATCTCAGTCTGTGACAGGGATTGAAATTCAGTCTGAGACAGGGATTGAGCCTCAATCAGTGACAGGGATTGGGCCTCAGTCAGTGACAGGAATCGTCTCTCAGTGTGTGGAAGGGATTGAATCTCAGTCTGTGACAGGGATTGAATTTCACTCTGAGACAGAGAATTGAACCTCAGACAGTGACAGGGATTGAATCTCAGTCAGTGACAGGGATTGAGCTTCGGTCAGTGATAGGGATTGACCCTCAGTCTGTGACAGGGATTGAATCTCAGTCTGTGACAGGGATTGAACATTTGTCAGTGACAGGGATTGACCCTCAGACAGTGACAGGGATTGAATCTCAGTCAGTGGCAGGGATTGAGTTTCGGTTAGTGATAGGGATGGACCCGCAGACAGTGACAGGGATTGAACCTCAGTCAGAGACAGGGATTGAATCTCAGTGAGTGACAGGGATTGAGCCTCAGACAGTGACAGGGATTGAACCTCAGTCAGTGACAGGGATTGAATCTCAGTCAGTGACAGGAATTAAACATCAGTCATTGACAGGGATTGACTCTCAGTCAGTGACAGGAATTGAATCTCAGTCATTGATAGGGATTAAATATCAGTCAGTGACAGGGATTGACCCACAGACAGTGACAGGGATTGAATCTCAGTCAGTGACAGGGATTGAACCTCAGTCAGTGACAGGGATTGAACCTCTGTCAGTGACAGGGATTGAACCTCAGTCAGTGACAGGGATTGAATCTCAGTCAGTGACAGGAATGGAATCTCAGTCAGTGACAGGGATTGAACCTCTGTCAGTGACAGAGAATTGAAGCTCAGACAGTGACAGGGATTGAATCTCAGTCAGTGACAGGGATTGAGTTTCGGTCAGTGATAGGGATTGACCCTCAGTCAGTGACAGGGATTGAATCTCAGTCTGTGACAGGGATTGAACATTTGTCAGTGACAGGGATTGACCCTCAGACAGTGACAGGGATTGAATCTCAGTCAGTGGCAGGGATTGAGTTTCGGTCAGTGATAGGGATTGACCCGCAGACAGTGACAGGGATTGAACCTCAGTCACTGAATATCAGTCTGAGACAGGGATTGAGCCTCAGACAGTGACAGGGATTGAATCTCAGTCTGTGACAGGGGTTGAATCTCAGTCAGTGTCAGGGATTGACCCTCAGGCTGTGATAGGGATTGAATCTCAGTCCGTTACAGGGATTTGAGATTCGGTCAATGATAGGGATTCACCCTCAGTCAGTGACAGGGATTGAATCTCAGTGAGTGACTGAGATTGACTCTCTGACAATGACTGGGATTGACCCTCAGACAGTGACAGGGATTGAATCTCAGTCAGAGACAGGGATTGAATCTCAGTCAGTGACAAGGATGGATCTCAATCAGTGACACCGATTGAATCTCAGTCAGTGACAGGGATTGAATCTCAGTCAGTGGCAAGGATTGAATTTCAGTCTGAGACAGGGATTGAGCCTCAATCAGTGACAGGGATTGAGCCTCAGTTCGTGACAGGGATTGAATCTCAGTCAGTGACAGAGATTGAATCTCAGTCAGTGACAGGGATTGACCCTCAGACAGTGACAGGGATTGAACCTTTGTCAGTGACAGGGATTGAATCTCAGTCAGTGGCAGGGATTGAATTTCAGTCTGAGACAGGGATTGAGCCTCAATCAGTGACAGGCATTGAGTCTCATTTCGTGACAGGGATTGAATCTCAGTCAGTGACAGGGATTGAATCTCAGTCAGTGACAGGGCTTGACCATCAGACAGTGACGGGGATTGAATCTCAGTCAGTGTCAGGGATTGACCCTCAGACAGTGACAGGGATTGAATCTCAGTCAGTGACAGGGATTGAGTTTCGGTCAGTGATAGGGATTGACCCTCAGTCAGTGACAGGGATTGTATCTCAGTTAGTGACCGGGATTGAATCTCAGTCTGTGACAGGGATTGAAATTCAGTCTGAGACAGGGATTGAGCCTCAATCAGTGACAGGGATTGGGCCTCAGTCAGTGACAGGAATCGTCTCTCAGTGTGTGGAAGGGATTGAATCTCAGTCTGTGACAGGGATTGAATTTCACTCTGAGACAGAGAATTGAACCTCAGACAGTGACAGGGATTGAATCTCAGTCAGTGACAGGGATTGAGTTTCGGTCAGTGATAGGGATTGACCCTCAGTCTGTGACAGGGATTGAATCTCAGTCTGTGACAGGGATTGAACATTTGTCAGTGACAGGGATTGACCCTCAGACAGTGACAGGGATTGAATCTCAGTCAGTGGCAGGGATTGAGTTTCGGTTAGTGATAGGGATGGACCCGCAGACAGTGACAGGGATTGAACCTCAGTCAGAGACAGGGATTGAATCTCAGTGAGTGACAGGGATTGAGCCTCAGACAGTGACAGGGATTGAACCTCAGTCAGTGACAGGGATTGAATCTCAGTCAGTGACAGGAATTAAACATCAGTCATTGACAGGGATTGACTCTCAGTCAGTGACAGGAATTGAATCTCAGTCATTGATAGGGATTAAATATCAGTCAGTGACAGGGATTGACCCACAGACAGTGACAGGGATTGAATCTCAGTCAGTGACAGGGATTGAACCTCAGTCAGTGACAGGGATTGAACCTCTGTCAGTGACAGGGATTGAACCTCAGTCAGTGACAGGGATTGAATCTCAGTCAGTGACAGGAATGGAATCTCAGTCAGTGACAGGGATTGAACCTCAGTCAGTGACAGGGATTGAACCTCTGTCAGTGATAGGGATTGAAACTCAGTCAGTGACAGAGATTGAACCTCCATCAGTGACAGGGATTGAATCGCAGTCTGTGACAGGGATTGTATCTCAGTCAGTGACAGGAATTGAACCTCAGTCAGTCATAGGGATTGAACCTCAGTCCGTGACAGGAATTGAACCTCAGTCAGTGACAGGGATTAACCCTCAAACAGTGACAGGTATTGAATCTCAGTCAGTGACAGGGATTGAATCTCAGTCAGACACAGGGTTTGAGACTCAGTCAGTGACAGGGATTGAACCGCTGTCAGTGTCAGGGATTGAATCTCAGTAAGTGACAGTGATTAAATCTCAGTCTGTGACAGGGATTGAATTTCAGTCAGTGACAGGTATTGAATCTCAGTCTGTGACAGGGATTGAATTTCAGTCTGAGACAGGTATTGAAACTCAGTCAGTGACAGGGATTGAATCTCAGTCAGTGACAGGGATGGAATTTCAGTCTGATACAGGGATTGAGCCTCAGTCAGTGACAGGGATTGAATCTCAGTCAGTGACTGGGATTGACCCTCAGACAGTGACAGGGATTGAATCTCAGTCAGTGTCAGGGATTGACCCTCAGACAGTGACAGGGATTGAATCTCAGTCAGTGGCAGGGATTGAGTTTCGGTCAGTGATAGGGATTGACCCTCAGTCAGTGACAGGGATTGAACTTTTATCAGTGACAGGGATTGAATCTCAGTGAGTGGCAGGGATTGAGTTTCGGTTAGTGATAGGGATGGACCCGCAGACAGTGACAGGGATTGAACCTCAGTCAGAGACAGGGATTGAATCTCAGTGAGTGACAGGGATTGAGCCTCAGACAGTGACAGGGATTGAACCTCAGTCAGTGACAGGGATTGAATCTCAGTCAGTGACAGGAATTAAACATCAGTCATTGACAGGGATTGACTCTCAGTCAGTGACAGGAATTGAATCTCAGTCATTGATAGGGATTAAATATCAGTCAGTGACAGGGATTGACCCACAGACAGTGACAGGGATTGACCCTCAGGCTGTGATAGGGATTGAATCTCAGTCCGTTACAGGGATTGAGATTCTGTCAATGATAGGGATTGACCCTCAGTCAGTGACAGGGATTGAATCTCAGTGAGTGACTGAGATTGACTCTCTGACAATGACTGGGATTGACCCTCAGACAGTGACAGGGATTGAATCTCAGTCAGAGACAGGGATTGAATCTCAGTCAGTGACAAGGATTGAATTTCAGTCTGAGACAGGGATTGAGCCTCAGTTCGTGACATGGATTGAATCTCAGTCAGTGTCAGGGATTGACCCTCAGACAGTGACAGGTATTGAATCTCAGTCAGTGTCAGGGATTGACCCTCAGACAGTGACAGGGATTGAATCTCAGTCAGTGACAGAGATTGAGTTTCGGTCAGTGATAGGGATTGACCCTCAGTCAGTGACAGGGATTGAATCTCAGTCTGTGACAGGGATTGAACCTTTGTCAGTGACAGGGATTGAATCTCAGTCAGTGGCAGGGATTGAATTTCAGTCTGAGACAGGGATTGAACCTCAATCAGTGACAGGCATTGAGTCTCATTTCGTGACAGGGATTGAATCTCAGTCAGTGACAGGGATTGAATCTCAGTCAGTGACAGGGATTGACCATCAGACAGACACAGGGATTGAATCTCAGTCAGTGTCAGGGATTGACCCTCAGACAGTGACAGGGATTGAATCTCAGTCAGTGACAGGGATTGAGTTTCGGTCAGTGATAGGGATTGACCCTCAGTCAGTGACAGGGATTGAATCTCAGTCAGTGACAGGGATTGAATCTCAGTCTGTGACAGGGATCGAATTTCAGTCTGAGACAGGGATTGAGCCTCAATCAGTGACAGGGATTGAGCCTCAGTCTGTGACGGGGATTGAGCTTCAATCAGTGACAGGGATTGGGCCTCAGTCAGTGACAGGAATCGTCTCTCAGTGTGTGGAAGGGATTGAATCTCAGTCTGTGACAGGGATTGAATTTCAGTCTGAGACAGAGAATTGAAGCTCAGACAGTGACAGGGATTGAATCTCAGTCAGTGACAGGGATTGAGTTTCGGTCAGTGATAGGGATTGACCCTCAGTCAGTGACAGGGATTGAATCTCAGTCTGTGACAGGGATTGAACATTTGTCAGTGACAGGGATTGACCCTCAGACAGTGACAGGGATTGAATCTCAGTCAGTGGCAGGGATTGAGTTTCGGTCAGTGATAGGGATTGACCTGCAGACAGTGACAGGGATTGAACCTCAGTCACTGAATATCAGTCTGAGACAGGGATTGAGCCTCAGACAGTGACAGGGATTGAATCTCAGTCTGTGACAGGGGTTGAATCTCAGTCAGTGTCAGGGATTGACCCTCAGGCTGTGATAGGGATTGAATCTCAGTCCGTTACAGGGATTTGAGATTCGGTCAATGATAGGGATTCACCCTCAGTCAGTGACAGGGATTGAATCTCAGTGAGTGACTGAGATTGACTCTCTGACAATGACTGGGATTGACCCTCAGACAGTGACAGGGATTGAATCTCAGTCAGAGACAGGGATTGAATCTCAGTCAGTGACAAGGATGGATCTCAATCAGTGACACCGATTGAATCTCAGTCAGTAACAGGGATTGAATCTCAGTCAGTGGCAAGGATTGAATTTCAGTCTGAGACAGGGATTGAGCCTCAATCAGTGACAGGGATTGAGCCTCAGTTCGTGACAGGGATTGAATCTCAGTCAGTGACAGAGATTGAATCTCAGTCAGTGACAGGGATTGACCCTCAGACAGTGTCAGGGATTGAATCTCAGTCAGTGTCAGGGATTGACCCTCAGACAGTGACAGGGATAGAATCTCAGTCAGTGACAGATATTGAGTTTCGGTCAGTGATAGGGATTGACCCTCAGTCAGTGACAAGGATTGAATCTCAGTCTGTGACAGGGATTGAACCTTTGTCAGTGACAGGGATTGAATCTCAGTCAGTGGCAGGGATTGAATTTCAGTCTGAGACAGGGATTGAGCCTCAATCAGTGACAGGCATTGAGTCTCATTTCATGACAGGGATTGAATCTCAGTCAGTGACAGGGATTGAATCTCAGTCAGTGACAGGGATTGACCATCAGACAGTGACGGGGATTGAATCTCAGTCAGTGTCAGGGATTGACCCTCAGACAGTGACAGGGATTGAATCTCAGTCAGTGACAGGGATTGAGTTTCGGTCAGTGATAGGGATTGACCCTCAGTCAGTGACAGGAATTGTATCTCAGTTAGTGACCGGGATTGAATCTCAGTCTGTGACAGGGATTGAAATTCAGTCTGAGACAGGGATTGAGCCTCAATCAGTGACAGGGATTGGGCCTCAGTCAGTGACAGGAATCGTCTCTCAGTGTGTGGAAGGGATTGAATCTCAGTCTGTGACAGGGATTGAACTTCAGTCTGAGACAGAGAATTGAACCTCAGACAGTGACAGGGATTGAATCTCAGTCAGTGACAGGGATTGAGTTTCGGTCAGTGATAGGGATTGACCCTCAGTCAGTGTCAGGGATTGAATCTCAGTCTGTGACAGGGATTGAACATTTGTCAGTGACAGGGATTGACCCTCAGACAGTGACAGGGATTGAATCTCAGTCAGTGGCAGGGATTGAGTTTCGGTTAGTGATAGGGATGGACCCGCAGACAGTGACAGGGATTGAACCTCAGTCAGAGACAGGGATTGAATCTCAGTGAGTGACAGGGATTGAGCCTCAGACAGTGACAGGGATTGAACCTCAGTCAGTGACAGGGATTGAATCTCAGTCAGTGACAGGAATTAAACATCAGTCATTGACAGGGATTGACTCTCAGTCAGTGACAGGAATTGAATCTCAGTCATTGATAGGGATTAAATATCAGTCAGTGACAGGGATTGACCCACAGTCAGTGACAGGGATTGAATCTCAGTCAGTGACAGGAATGGAATCTCAGTCAGTGACAGGGATTGAACCTCAGTCAGTGACAGGGATTGAACCTCTGTCAGTGATAGGGATTGAAACTCAGTCAGTGACAGAGATTGAACCTCCATCAGTGACAGGGATTGAATCTCAGTCAGTGACTTGGACTGAATCTCCATCAGTGACAGGGATTGACTCTCAGTCAGTGACAGGAATTAAACATCAGTCATTGACAGGGATTGACTCTCAGTCAGTGACAGGAATTGAATCTCAGTCATTGATAGTCATTAAATATCAGTCAGTGACAGGGATTGACCCACAGACAGTGACAGGGATTGAATCAGTCTGTGACAGGGTTTGAATCTCAGTCAGCGTCAGGGATTGACCCTCAGGCTGTGACAGGGATTGAATCTCAGTCCGTTACAGGGATTGAGATTCGGTCAATGATAGGGATTGACCCTCAGTCAGTGACAGGAATTGAATCTCAGTGAGTGACTGAGATTGACTCTCTGACAATGACTGGGATTGACCCTCAGACAGTGACAGGGATTGAATCTCAGTCAGAGACAGGGATTGAATCTCAGTCAGTGACAAGGATGGATCTCAATCAGTGACACAGATTGAATCTCAGTCAGTGACAGGGATTGAATCTCAGTCAGTGGCAAGGATTGAATTTCAGTCTGAGACAGGGATTGAGCCTCAATCAGTGACAGGGATTGAGCCTCAGTTCGTGACAGGGATTGAATCTCAGTCAGTGACAGAGATTGAATCTCAGTCAGTGACAGGGATTGACCCTCAGACAGTGACAGGGATTGAATCTCAGTCAGTGTCAGGGATTGACCCTCAGTCAGTGACAGGGATTGAATCTCAGTCTGTGATAGGGATTGAACCTTTGTCAGTGACAGGGATTGAATCTCAGTCAGTGGCAGGGATTGAATTTCAGTCTGAGACAGGGATTGAGCCTCAATCAGTGACAGGCATTGAGTCTCATTTCGTGACAGGGATTGAATCTCAGTCAGTGACAGGGATTGACCATCAGACAGTGACAGGGATTGAATCTCAGTCAGTGTCAGGGATTGACCCTCAGACAGTGACAGGGATTGAATCTCAGTCAGTGACAGGGATTGAGTTTCGGTCAGTGATAGGGATTGACCCTCAGTCAGTGACAAGGATTGAATCTCAGTCAGTGACAGGGATTGAATCTCAGTCTGTGACAGGGATTGAGCCTCAATCAGTGACAGGGATTGAGCCTCAGTCTGTGACGGGGATTGAACCTCAATCAGTGACAGGGATTGGGCCTCAGTCAGTGACAGGAATCGTCTCTCAGTGTGTGGAAGGAATTGAAGCTCAGACAGTGACAGGGATTGAATCTCAGTCAGTGACAGGGATTGAGTTTCGGTCAGTGACAGGGATTGAATCTCAGTCTGTGACAGGGATTGAACATTTGTCAGTGACATGGATTGACCCTCAGACACTGACAGGGATTGAATCTCAGTCAGTGACAGGGATTGAGTTTCGGTCAGTGATAGGGATTGACCCTCAGTCAGTGACAGGGATTGAATCTCAGTCTGTGACAGGGATTAAACATTTGTCAGTGACAGGGATTGACCCTCAGACAGTGACAGGGTTTGAATCTCAGTCAGTGGCAGGGATTGAGTTTCGGTCAGTGATAGGGATTGACCCTCAGTCAGTGACAGGGATTGAATCTCAGTCAGTGGCAGGGATTGAGTTTCGGTCAGTGATAGGGATTGAGCCTCAGACCGTGACAGGGATTGAATCTCAGTCAGTGGCAGGGATTGAGTTTCGGTTATTGATAGGGATTGACCCGCAGACAGTGACAGGGATTGAACCTCAGTCAGAGACAGGGATTGAATCTCAGTGAGTGACAGGGATTGAGCCTCAGACAGTGACAGGGATTGAATCTCAGTCAGTGACAGGAATTAAACATCAGTCATTGACAGGGATTGACTCTCAGTCAGTGACAGGAATTGAATCTCAGTCATTGATAGGGATTGAACCTCTGTCAGTGACAGGGATTGAACCTCAGTCAGTGACAGGGATTGAATCTCAGTCAGTGACAGGAATGGAATCTCAGTCAGTGACAGGGATTGAACCTCAGTCAGTGACAGGGATTGAACCTCTGTCAGTGATAGGGATTGAAACTCAGTCAGTGACAGACACTGAACCTCCATCAGTGACAGGGATTGAATCTCAGTCAGTGACATGGACTGAATCTCCGTCAGTGACAGGGATTGACTCTCAGTCAGTGACAGGGATTGAATCGCAGTCTGTGACAGGGATTGTATCTCAGTCAGTGACAGGAATTGAACCTCAGTCAGTGATAGGGAATGTACCTCAGTCCGTGACAGGAATTGAACCTCAGTCAGTGACAGGGATTAACACTCAAACGGTGACAGGTATTGAATCTCAGTCAGTGATAGGGATTGAATCTCAGTCAGACACAGGGTTTGAGACTCAGTCAGTGACAGGTATTGAACCGCCGTCAGTGTCAGGGATTGAATCTCAGTAAGTGACAGTGATTGAATCTCAGTCTGTGACAGGGATTGAATTTCAGTCAGTGACAGGGATTGAATCTCAGTCTGTGACAGGGATTGAATTTCAGTCTGAGACAGGTATTGAGCCTCAATCAGTGACAGGGATTGATCCTCAGTCAGTGACAGGGATTGAATCTCAATCAGTGACTGGTATTGAGCCTCAGTCAGTGACAGGGATTGAATCTCAGTCAGTGACAGGGATTGACCCTCAGACAGTGACAGGGATTGAATCTCAGTCAGTGGCAGGGATTGAGTTTCAGTCAGTGATAGGTATTGACCCTCAGTCAGTGACAGGGATTGAATCTTAGTCTGTGACAGGGATTGAACTTTATCAGTGACAGGGATTGAATCTCAGTCAGTGTCAGGGAGTGACCCTCAGACAGTGACAGGGTTTTGAATCTCAGTCAGTGGCAGGGATTGAGTTTCGGTCTGTGATAGGGATTGACCCTCAGTCAGTGACAGGGATTGAATCTTAGTCTGTGACAGGGATTGGACCTTTGGCAGTGGCAGGGATTGAATCTCAGTGAGTGACAGGGATTTAATCTCAGTCAGTGACAGGGGTTGACCCTCAGACAGTGACACGGATTGAATCTCAGTCAGTGACATGGATTGAGTTTCAGTCAGTGATAGGGATTGTCCCTCAGTCAGTGACAGGGATTGAACCTCAGTCAGTGTCAGGGATTGAATCTCAGTCAGTGACAGGTATTGAACCTCAGTCAATGACTGGGATTGATCCTCAGACAGTGACAGGGATTGAATCTCAGTCTGTGACAGGGAATGAGCCTCAGTCAGTGACTGGGATGAACCTCATTCAGTGACAGGGATTGAATCTCAGTCAGTGACAGTTATTGAACATCAGTCAGAGACAGGGGTTGAATTTCAGTCTGAGACAGGGATTGAGCCTCAGTCAGTGACAGGGATTGAATCTCAGTCAATGACAGGAATTGAACCTCAGTCAGTGACAGGCATAGAATCGCAATAAGTGACAGGGATTGAATCTCAGTCAGTGACAGGGATTAACACTCAGTCAATGACAGGGATTGAGCCTCAGTCAGTGACATGGATTGACCTTCAGATAGTGACAGGGATTGAATCTCTGTTGGCGACAGGGAATGAATCTTATTCAATGACAGGGATTGAGCCTCAGTCAGTGACATGGATTGAATCTCAGTCAGTGACAGGGATTGACTCTAACTCAGTGACAGGAATGAATCTCAGTCAGTGACAGGGATTGAATCTCAGTCAGTGACAGGGATTGAAACGCAGTCAGTGACAGGAATTGAACCTCAGTCAGTGACAGGGCTTGACTCTCAGTCAGTGACAGGAATTGAATCTCAGTCATTGATAGGGATTAAATATCAGTCAGTGACAGGGATTGACCCACAGACAGTGACAGGGATTGATTAGATTAGATTACTTACAGTGTGGAAACAGGCCCTTCGGCCCAACAAGTCCACACTGACCCGCCGAAGCGAAACCCACCCATACCCCGAAATTTACCCCTTACCTAACACTACTGGCAATTTAGCATGGCCAATTCACCTGACCTGCACATCTTTGGACTGTGGGAGGAAATCGGAGCACCCGGAGGAAACCCACGCAGACACAGGGAGAATGTGCAAACTCCACATTGAATCTCAGTCAGTGACAGGGATTGAACCTCAGTCAGTGACAGGGATTGAATCTCAGTCAGTGACAGAGATTGAATCTCAGTCAGTGACAGGAATTAAACATCAGTCATTGACAGGGATTGACTCTCAGTCAGTGACAGGAATTGAATCTCAGTCATTGATAGGGATTAAATATCAGTCAGTGACAGGGATTGACCCACAGACAGTGACAGGGATTGAATCTCAGTCAGTGACAGGGATTGAACCTCAGTCAGTGACAGGGATTGAACCTCTGTCAGTGACAGGGATTGAGTTTCGGTTATTGATAGGGATTGACCCGCAGACAGTGACAGGGATTGAACCTCAGTCAGAGACAGGGATTGAATCTCAGTGAGTGACAGGGATTGAGCCTCAGACAGTGACAGGGATTGAACCTCAGTCAGTGACAGGGATTGAATCTCAGTCAGTGACAGGAATTAAACATCAGTCATTGACAGGGATTGACTCTCAGTCAGTGACAGGAATTGAATCTCAGTCATTGATAGGGATTGAACCTCTGTCAGTGACAGGGATTGAACCTCAGTCAGTGACAGGGATTGAATCTCAGTCAGTGACAGGAATGGAATCTCAGTCAGTGACAGGGATTGAACCTCAGTCAGTGACAGGGATTGAACCTCTGTCAGTGATAGGGATTGAAACTCAGTCAGTGACAGAGACTGAACCTCCATCAGTGACAGGGATTGAATCTCAGTCAGTGACATGGACTGAATCTCCGTCAGTGACAGGGATTGACTCTCAGTCAGTGACAGGGATTGAATCGCAGTCTGTGACAGGGATTGTATCTCAGTCAGTGACAGGAATTGAACCTCAGTCAGTGATAGGGATTGAACCTCAGTCCATGACAGGAATTGAACCTCAGTCAGTGACAGGGATTAACACTCAAACAGTGACAGGTATTGAATCTCAGTCAGTGATAGGGATTGAATCTCAGTCAGACACAGGGTTTGAGACTCAGTCAGTGACAGGGATTGAACCGCCGTCAGTATCAGGGATTGAATCTCAGTAAGTGACAGTGATTGAATCTCAGTCTGTGACAGGGATTGAATTTCAGTCTGTGACAGGGATTGAATTTCAGTCTGAGACAGGTATTGAGCCTCAATCAGTGACAGGGATTGATCCTCAGTCAGTGACAGGGATTGAATCTCAATCAGTGACAGGTATTGAAACTCAGTCAGTGACAGGGATTGAATCTCAGTCAGTGACAGGGATTGACCCTCAGACAGTGACAGGGATTGAATCTTAGTCTGTGACAGGGATTGAACTTTATCAGTGACAGGGATTGAATCTCAGTCTGTGACAGGGATTGAATCTCAGTCAGTGACAGGGATTGAATCTCAGTCTGTGACAGAGATTGAGCCTCAATCAGTGACAGGGATTGGGCCTCAGTCAGTGACAGGAATTGAATCTCAGTGTGTGAAAGGGATTGAATCTCAGTCTGTGACTGGGATTGAATATCAGTCTGAGACAGGAGTTGAGCCTCAGACAGTGACAGGGATTGAATCTCAGTCTGTGACAGGGATTGAATCTCAGTCTGTGACAGGGATTGAATATCAGTCTGAGACTGGGATTGAGCCTCAGACAGTGACAGGGATTGAATCTCAGTCAGTGTCAGGGATTGAGTTTAGGTCAGTGATAGGGATTGAATCTCAGTCAGTGGCAGGGATTGAATTTCAGTCTGAGACAGGGATTGAGCCTCAATCAGTGACAGGCATTGAGTCTCATTTCGTGACAGAGATTGAATCTCAGTCAGTGACAGGGATTGAATCTCAGTCAGTGACAGGGATTGACCATCAGACAGTGACAGGGATTGAATCTCAGTCAGTGTCAGGGATTGACCCTCAGACAGTGACAGGGATTGAATCTCAGTCAGTGACAGGGATTGAGTTTCGGTCAGTGATAGGGATTGAATCTCAGTCTGTGACAGGGATTGAATCTTTGTCAGTGACAGGGATTGAATCTCAGTCAGTGGCAGGGATTGAATTTCAGTCTGAGACAGGGATTGAATTTCAGTCTGAGACAGAGAATTGAAGCTCAGACAGTGACAGGGATTGAACCTCAGTCAGTGACAGGGATTGAATCTCAGTCAGTGACAAAGATTGAATCTCAGTCAGTGACAGGAATTAAACATCAGTCATTGACAGGGATTGACTCTCAGTCAGTGACAGGAATTGAATCTCAGTCATTGATAGGGATTAAATATCAGTCAGTGACAGGGATTGACCCACAGACAGTGACAGGGATTGAATCTCAGTCAGTGACAGGGATTGAACCTCAGTCAGTGACAGGGATTGAACCTCTGTCAGTGACAGGGATTGAACCTCAGTCAATGACAGGGATTGAATCTCAGTCAGAGACAGGAATGGAATCTCAGTCAGTGACAGGGATTGAATCTCAGTTAGTGACAGGGATTGAACCTCTGTCAGTGTTAGGGATTGAACCTCAGTCAGTGACAGAGATTGAACCTCCATCAGTGACAGGGTTTGAATCTCAGTCAGTGACATGGGCTGAATCTCCGTCAGTGACAGGGATTGACTCTCAGTCAGTGACAGGGATTGAATCTCAGTCAGTGATAGGGATTGAACCTCTGTCAGTGACAGGGATTGAACCTCAGTCAGTGACAGGGATTGAATCTCAGTCAGTGACAGGAATGGAATCTCAGTCAGTGACAGGGATTGAACCTCAGTCAGTGACAGGGATTGAACGTCTGTCAGTGATAGGGATTGAAACTCAGTCAGTGACAGAGATTGAACCTCCATCAGTGACAGGGATTGAACCGCAGTCTGTGACAGGGATTGTATCTCAGTCAGTGACAGGGATTGAACCTCAGTCAGTGATAGGGATTGAATCTCAATAAGTGACAGTGATTGAATCTCAGTCAGTGACAGGAATGGAACCTCAGTCAGTGACAGGGATTGAACCGCAGTCAGTGACAGGGATTGAACCTCAGTCAGTGACAGGGATTGAACCTCCATCAGTGACAGGGATTGAATCTCAGTCAGTGACATGGACTGAATCTCCGTCAGTGACAGGGATTGACTCTAAGTCAGTGACAGGGATTGAATCGCAGTCTGTGACAGGGATTGTATCTCAGTCAGTGAAAGGAATTGAACCTCAGTCAGTGATAGGGATTGAACCTCAGTCCGTGACAGGGATTGAACCTCAGTCAGTGACAAGGATTGAACCTCAGTCAGTGACAAGGATTGAACCTCAGTCAGTGACAGGTATTGAATCTCAGTCAGTGGCAGGGATTGACTCTAATTCAGTGACAGGAATGAATCTCAGTCAGTGACAGGGATTGAATCTCAGTCAGTGACAGGGATTGAAACTCAGTCAGTGACAGGAATTGAAACTGAGTCAGTGACAGGGATTGACTCTCAGTCAGTGACAGGGATTGACTCTAAGTCAGTGACAGGGATCGAATGTCAGTCAGCGACAGGGATTGAATCTCAGTCAGTGACAGAGATTGAATCTCAGTCAGTGACAGGAATTGAATCTCAGTCAGTGACAGGGATTGAATGTCAATCAGTGACAGGAATTGAATCTCAGTCAGTGACAGGGATTGAATCTCAGTCAGTGATTGGGATTGAACCTCTGTCAGTGACAGGGATTGAACCTCAGTCAGTGACAGGGATTGAATCTCAGTCAGTGACAGGAATGGAATCTCAGTCAGTGACAGGGATTGAAACTCAGTCAGTGACAGGGATTGAACCTCAGTCAGTGATAGGGATTGAATCTCAATAAGTGACAGTGATTGAATCTCAGTCAGTGACAGGAATGGAACCTCAGTCAGTGACAGGGATTGAACCGCAGTCAGTGACAGGGATTGAACCTCAGTCAGTGACAGGGATTGAACCTCCATCAGTGACAGGGATTGAATCTCAGTCAGTGACATGGACTGAATCTCCGTCAGTGACAGGGATTGACTCTAAGTCAGTGACAGGGATTGAATCGCAGTCTGTGACAGGGATTGTATCTCAGTCAGTGAAAGGAATTGAACCTCAGTCAGTGATAGGGATTGAACCTCAGTCCGTGACAGGGATTGAACCTCAGTCAGTGACAAGGATTGAACCTCAGTCAGTGACAGGTATTGAATCTCAGTCAGTGGCAGGGATTGACTCTAAGTCAGTGACAGGGATCGAATGTCAGTCAGCGACAGGGATTGAATCTCAGTCAGTGACAGAGATTGAATCTCAGTCAGTGACAGGAATTGAATCTCAGTCAGTGACAGGGATTGAATGTCAATCAGTGACAGGAATTGAATCTCAGTCAGTGACAGGGATTGAATCTCAGGCAGTGACGGGGATTGAACTTCAGTCAGTGACAGGGATTGAATCTCAGTCAGTGCCAGGAATTGAACCTCAGTCATTGACAGGGATTGAATCTCAGTCAGTGACAGGGAGTGAATCTCAGTCAGTGACAGGGATTGAACCTCAGTCAGTGACAGGGATTGAACCTCTGTCAGTGACAGGGATTGACTCTCAGACAGTGACAGGGATTGAAACTCAGTCAGTGACAGGGATTGAATCACAGTCTGTGACAAGGATTGAATCTCAGTCAGTGACCGTGTTTCAGCCACAGTCAGTGACAGGGATTAAACCTCAGTCGGTGACAGGGAATGAATCTCTGTTAGTGACTGGTTCTAAACCTCAGTCAGTGACAAGGATTGACCTTCAGATAGTGACAGGGATTGAATCTCTGTTGGCGACAGGGAATGAATCTTATTCAATGACAGGGATCGAGCCTCAGTCAGTGACATGGATTGAATCTCAGTCAGTGACAGGGATTGACTCTAAGTCAGTGACAGGAATGAATCTCAGTCAGTGACAGGGATTGAATCTCAGTCAGTGTCAGGGATTGAAACGCAGTCAGTGACAGGAATTGAACCTCAGTCAGTGACAGGGATTGACTCTCAGTCAGTGACAGGGATTGACTCTAAGTCAGTGACAGGGATTGAATGTCAGTCAGTGACAGGAATTGAATCTCAGTCAGTGACAGAGATTGAATCTCAGTCAGTGACAGGAATTGAACATCAGTCAGTGACAGGGATTGACTCTCAGTCAGTGAAGGAATTGAATCTCAGTCATTGATAGGGATTAAATATCAGTCAGTGACAGGGATTGACCCACAGACAGTGACAGGGATTGAACCTCAGTCAGTGACAGGGATTGAACCTCAGTCAGTGACAGGGATTGAATCTCTGTCAGTGACAGAGATTGAATCTCAGTCAGTGACAGGAATTAAACATCAGTCATTGACAGGGATTGACTCTCAGTCAGTGACAGGAATTGAATCTCAGTCATTGATAGGGATTAAATATCAGTCAGTGACAGGGATTGACCTACAGACAGTGACAGGGATTGAGTCTCAGTCAGTGTCAGGGATTGAACCTCAGTCAGTGACTGGGATTGAACCTCAGTCAGTGACAGGGATTGAACCTCTGTCAGTGACAGGGATTGAACCTCAGTCAGTGACAGGGATTGAATCTCAGTCAGTGACAGGAATGGAATCTCAGTCAGTGACAGGGATTGAACCTCAGTCAGTGACAGGGATTGAACCTCAGTCAGTGATAGGGATTGAACCTCAGTCAGTGACTGAGATTGAACCTCCATCAGTGACAGGGTTTGAATCTCAGTCAGTGACATGGACTGAATCTCCGTCAGTGACAGGGATTGACTCTCAGTCAGTGACAGGGATTGAATCGCAGTCTGTGACAGGGATTGTATCTCAGTCAGTGACAGGGATTGAATCTCAGTCAGTGATCGGGATTGAACCTCTGTCAGTGACAGGGATTGAACCTCAGTCAGTGACAGGAATGGAATCTCAGTCAGTGACAGGGATTGAACCTCAGTCAGTGACAGGGATTGAACCTCAGTCATTGACAGGAATTGAATCTCAGTCAGTGACAGGAATTCAATCTCAGTCAGTGACAGGTATTGAACCCATGACAGTAACAGGGATTGAACCTTAGTCAGTGACAGGAATGGAATCTCAGTGATTGATAGGGATTGAAACTCAGTAAGTGACAGTGATTGAATCTCAGTCATTGACAGGAATTGAATCTCAGTCATTGACAGGAATTGAATCTCAGTCAGTGACAGGTATTGAACCCATGACAGTAACAGGGATTGAACCTTAGTCAGTGACAGGAATGGAATCTCAGTCAGTGACAGGGATTGAATCTCAGTCAGTGACAGGAATGGAATCTCAGTCAGTGATAGGGATTGAACCTCTGTCAGTGACAGGGATTGAACCTCAGTCAGTGACAGGGATTGAATCTCAGTCAGTGACAGGAATGGAATCTCAGTCAGTGACAGGGATTGAACCTCAGTCAGTGACAGGGATTGAACCACAGTCAGTGATAGGGATTGAATCTCAGTCTGTGACAGGGATTGAACCTTTATCAGTGACAGGGATTCAATCTCAGTGAGTGACTGGGATTGACCCTCAGACAATGACTGGGATTGACACTTAGTCAGTGTCAGGGATTGAACCTCAGTCAGTGACAGGGATTGAATCTCAGTCTGTGGTAGGAATTGCACCTCAGTCAGTGACAGGGATTGAATCTCATTCAGTGACAGGGATTGAATCTCAGTCATTGACTGGGATTGTATCTCATTCAGTGACAGTGATTGAATCTCAGTCAGTGACAGGGATTGAATCTCAGTCAGTGACAGGAATTGAATCTCAGTCAGTGACACGGATGGAGCCTCAGTCCGTGACAAGGATTGAACCTCCTTCAGTGTCAGGGATTGAAGCTTATTCAGTGACAGGGATTGAAATTCAGTCAGTGACTGGGATTAACCCTCAAACAGTAACAGGGATTGAATCTCATTCAGTGACAGGGATTGATTCTCAGTCAGTGACAGGGATTGAATCTCAATCAGTGACTGGGATTGAATCGCTGTCAGTAACAGGAATTGAATCTCACTTAGTGACAGTGATTGAATCACAATCAGTGTCAGGTATTGACCTTCAGACAGTGATAGGAATGGAATCTCATTCAGTGACAGGCATTGAATCTCAGTCTGTGACAGGTATTGAATCTCAGTCACTGACAGCGATTGATTTTCAGTCATTGATACGGATTCACCCTCTGTCAGAGATAGGGATTGAATCTCAGTCAGTGACTGGGATTGAATCGCTGTCAGTGACTGGGATTGACCCTCAGTCAGTGACAGGGATTGAATCTCAATCAGTGACAGGGATTGAATCTCAGTCAGTGACTGGGATTGAAACTCAGTCAGTGATTAGGATTGAATCGCAGTCAGTGACAGGGAATGAATCTCAGTCAATGACAGGGATTGACTCTCTGTCAGTGACAGGGATTGAATTTCAGTCAGTGACTGGGATTAACCCTCAAACAGTAACAGGGATTGAATCTCATTCAGTGACAGGGATTGATTCTCAGTCAGTGACAGGGATTGAATCTCAATCAGTGACTGGGATTGAATCGCTGTCAGTAACAGGAATTGAATCTCACTTAGTGACAGTGATTGAATCACAATCAGTGTCAGGTATTGACCTTCAGACAGTGATAGGAATGGAATCTCATTCAGTGACAGGCATTGAACCTCAGTCAGTGACAGGGATTGAGTTCCAGTCAGTGATAGGGATTGTCCCTCAGTCAGTGACAGGGATTGAACCTCAGACAGTGACACGGATTGATTCTCAGTCAGTGTCTGGGATTGAGCCTCAATCAGTGACAGGGATTGAATCTCAGTCAGTGACAGGAATTGAACCTCAGTCTGTGATAGGGATTGAATCTCAGTCAGTGACAGGGATTGAATCTCAGTTAGTGACAGGGATTGAGGATCAAATTGTGACAGGGAATAACCCTCAGTCAGTGACAGGAATTGAATCTCAATCAATGACAGGAAGTGATTCTCAGTCATTGCCAGGGATTGAGCCTCAGTGAGTGACAGGGATTGACCCTCAGTCAGTGACAGGGATTGAGGTTCAAATAGTGACAGGGATTGAATCTCAGTCAGTGACGGGGATTGAATGTCAGTTAGTGACAGGGATTGAATCTCAGTCAGTGACAGGGATTGAGACTCAGTCAGTGACAGGGATTGAACCTCTGTCAGTGACAGGAATTGAATCTCAGTCAGTGACAGGGATTGAGTTTCAGTCAGTGATGGGGATTATCCTTCAGTCAGTGGCAAGAATTGAATCTCAGTTAGTGACAGGGATTGAATCTCAGTCAGTGACAGGGATTGAGCCTCAGTCAGTGACAGGGATTGAACCTCTGTCAGTGACAGGGATTGAAACTCAGTTAGTGACAGGGATTGAATCTCTCTTAGTTACAGGGATTGAATCCCAGTCAGTGACATGGATTGACCCTCAGACAGTGACAGGGATTGAACCTCAGCCAGTGACAGGGATTGAGTTCCAGTCAGTGATAGGGACTGTCCCTCAGTCAGTGACAGGGATTGAACCTCAGTCAGTGACAGGGATTGATTCTCAGTCAGTGTCAGGGATTGAGCTTCAATCAGTGACAGAGTTTGAGCCTCAGTCAGTGACAGGGATTGAGTTCCATTCAGTGATAGGGATTGTCCCTCAGTCAGTGATAGGGATTGTCCCTCAGTCAGTGACAGGGATTGAATCTCAGTCAGTGACAGGGATTGAGCCTCAGTCAGTGACAGGGATTGAACCTCAGTCAATGACAGGGATTGAGTTTCAGTCAGTGATAGGGATTGTCCCTCAGTTAGTGACAGGGATTGAATCTCAGTCAGTGACAGGGATTGAATATCAGTTAGTTACAGGGATTGAACCTCAGTCAATGACAGGGATTGAGTTTCAGTCAGTGATAGGGATTGTCCCTCAGTCAGTGACAGGGATTGAATATCAGTCAGTGACAGGGATTGAGTCTCAGTCAGTGACAGGAATTGAATCTCAGTCAGTGACAGGGATTGAGTTTCAGTCAGTGATAGGGATTATCCTTCAGTCAGTGGCAGGGATTGAATCTCAGTTAGTGACGGGGATTGAATCTCAGTTAGTTACAGGGATTGAATCCCAGTCAGTGACATGGATTGACCCTCAGACAGTGACAGGGATTGATCCTCAGTCAGTGACAGGGATTGAGCCTCAGTCAGTGACAGGAATTGAACCTCAGTCTGTGACAGGGATTGAATCTCAGTCAGTGACAGGAATTGAATCTCAGTTAGTGACAGGGATTGAATCTCAGGTAGTTACAGGGATTGAATCCCAGTCAGTGACATGGATTGACCCTCAGACAGTGACAGGGATTGAACCTCAGTCAGTGACAGGGATTGAGTTCCAGTCAGTGATAGGGATTGTCCCTCAGTCAGTGACAGGGATTCAATCTCAGTCAGTGACAGGGATTGAGTTTCAGTCAGTGATAGGGATTGAGTTCCATTCAGTGATAGGGATTGTCCCTCAGTCAGTGACAGGGATTGAATCTCAGTCAGTGACAGGAATTGAATCTCAGTCAGTGTCTGGGATTGAACCTCAGTCAGTAACAGGGATTGAATCTCAGCCAGTGACAGGGATTGAAACGCCATTAGTGACAGGGATTGAATCTCAGTCAGTGACAGGAATTGAACCTCAGTCTGTGACAGGGATTGAATCTCAGTCAGTGACAGGAATTGAATCTCAATCAATGACAGGAAATGGTTCTCAGTCATTGCCAGGGATTGAGCCTCAGTGAGTGACAGGGATTGACCCTCAGTCAGTGACAGGGATTGAGGTTCAAATAGTGACAGGGATTGAATCTCAGTCAGTGTCAGGGATTGAACGTCAGTTAGTTACAGGGATTGAATCTCAGTCAGTGACAGGGATTGTCCCTCAGTCGGTGACAGGGATTGAGTCTCAGTCAGTGACAGGAATTGAATCTCAGTCAGTGACAGGGATTGAGCCTCAATCAGTGACAGGGATTGAGCCTCAGTCAGTGACAGGAATTGAATGTCAGTCTGTGACAGGGATTGAATCTCAGTCAGTGACAGGGATTGAATCTCAGTTAGTGACAGGGATTGAATCTCAGGTAGTTACAGGGATTGAATCTCAGTCAGTGACATGGATTGACCCTCAGACAGTGACAGGGATTGAACCTCAGTCAGTGACAGGGATTGAGTTCCAGTCAGTGATAGGGATTGTCCCTCAGTCAGTGACAGGGATTGAACCTCAGACAGTGACACGGATTGATTCTCAGTCAGTGTCTGGGATTGAGCCTCAATCAGTGACAGGGATTGAATCTCAGTCAGTGACAGGAATTGAACCTCAGTCTGTGACAGGGATTGAATCTCAGTCAGTGACAGGGATTGAATCTCAGTTAGTGACAGGGATTGAGGATCAAATTGTGACAGGGAATAACCCTCAGTCAGTGACAGGAATTGAATCTCAATCAATGACAGGAAGTGATTCTCAGTCATTGCCAGGGATTGAGCCTCAGTGAGTGACAGGGATTGACCCACAGTCAGTGACAGGGATTGAGGTTCAAATAGTGACAGGGATTGAATCTCAGTCAGTGACGGGGATTGAATGTCAGTTAGTGACAGGGATTGAATCTCAGTCAGTGACAGGGATTGAGACTCAGTCAGTGACAGGGATTGAACCTCTGTCAGTGACAGGAATTGAATCTCAGTCAGTGACAGGGATTGAGTTTCAGTCAGTGATGGGGATTATCCTTCAGTCAGTGGCAAGAATTGAATCTCAGTTAGTGACAGGGATTGAATCTCAGTCAGTGACAGGGATTGAGCCTCAGTCAGTGACAGGGATTGAACCTCTGTCAGTGACAGGGATTGAAACTCAGTTAGTGACAGGGATTGAATCTCTCTTAGTTACAGGGATTGAATCCCAGTCAGTGACATGGATTGACCCTCAGACAGTGACAGGGATTGAACCTCAGCCAGTGACAGGGATTGAGTTCCAGTCAGTGATAGGGAATGTCCCTCAGTCAGTGACAGGGATTGAACCTCAGTCAGTGACAGGGATTGATTCTCAGTCAGTGTCAGGGATTGAGCTTCAATCAGTGACAGAGTTTGAGCCTCAGTCAGTGACAGGGATTGAGTTCCATTCAGTGATAGGGATTGTCCCTCAGTCAGTGATAGGGATTGTCCCTCAGTCAGTGACAGGGATTGAATCTCATTCAGTAACAGGGTTTGAGCCTCAGTCAGTGTCAGGTATTGAGCCTCAATCAGTGACAGGGATTGAATCTCAGTCAGTGACAGGGATTGAGCCTCAGTCAGTGACAGGGATTGAACCTCTGTCAATGACAGGGATTGAGTTTCAGTCAGTGATAGGGATTGTCCCTCAGTCAGTGACAGGGATTGAATCTCAGTCAGTGACAGGGATTGAATATCAGTTAGTTACAGGGATTGAACCTCAGTCAATGACAGGGATTGAGTTTCAGTCAGTGATAGGGATTGTCCCTCAGTCCGTGACAGGGAATGAATCTCAGTCAGTGACAGGGATTGAATGTCAGTTAGTTACAGGGATTGAATCTCAGTCAGTGACAGGGATTGAGACTCAGTCAGTGACAGGGATTGAACCTCTGTCAGTGACAGGGATTGAATCTCAGTCAGTGACAGGGATTGAATCTCAGTCAGTGACAGGGATTGAGCCTCAATCAGAGACAGGGATTGAGCCTCAGTCAGTGACAGGTATTGAATCGCAGTCAGTGACAGGGATGGAATCTCAATCAGTGACAGGAAGTGAATCTCAGTCAGTGACAGGGTTTGGGCCTCAGTCTGTGACAGGGATTGAACCTCAGTCAGTGACAGGGATTGAATCTCAGTCAGTGACAGGGATTGAATCTCAGTCAGTGCCAGGGATTGAATCTCAGTCAGTGATAGGAATTGCATCTCAGTTCGTGACAGGTATTGAGCCTCATTCAGTGACAGGGATTGAACCTAATTCCGTGACAGGGATTGAAAGTCAGTCAGTGACAGGCATTGAATCTCAGTCAGTGACAGGGATTGAACCTCAGTCAGTGACAGATTTTGTATTTCAGTCAGTGACAGCGATTGAACCTCAGCCATTAACAGGAATTGATTCTCAGAAAGTGACAGGAATTTAATCTCAGTCAGTGACAGGGATTGAGTCTCAGTCTGTGACAGGGATTGAATCTCAGTCAGTGACAGGGATTGAATCTCAGTCAGTGACAGGAATTGAACCTCAGTCTGTGACAGGGATTGAATCTCAGTCAGTGACAGGGATTGAATCTCAGTTAGTGACAGGGATTGAGGATCAAATTGTGACAGGGAATAACCCTCAGTCAGTGACAGGAATTGAATCTCAATCAATGACAGGAAGTGATTCTCAGTCATTGCCAGGGATTGAGCCTCAGTGAGTGACAGGGATTGACCCTCAGTCAGTGACAGGGATTGAGGTTCAAATAGTGACAGGGATTGAATCTCAGTCAGTGACGGGGATTGAATGTCAGTTAGTGACAGGGATTGAATCTCAGTCAGTGACAGGGATTGAGACTCAGTCAGTGACAGGGATTGAACCTCTGTCAGTGACAGGAATTGAATCTCAGTCAGTGACAGGGATTGAGTTTCAGTCAGTGATGGGGATTATCCTTCAGTCAGTGGCAAGAATTGAATCTCAGTTAGTGACAGGGATTGAATCTCAGTCAGTGACAGGGATTGAGCCTCAGTCAGTGACAGGGATTGAACCTCTGTCAGTGACAGGGATTGAAACTCAGTTAGTGACAGGGATTGAATCTCTCTTAGTTACAGGGATTGAATCCCAGTCAGTGACATGGATTGACCCTCAGACAGTGACAGGGATTGAACCTCAGCCAGTGACAGGGATTGAGTTCCAGTCAGTGATAGGGAATGTCCCTCAGTCAGTGACAGGGATTGAACCTCAGTCAGTGACAGGGAATGATTCTCAGTCAGTGTCAGGGATTGAGCTTCAATCAGTGACAGAGTTTGAGCCTCAGTCAGTGACAGGGATTGAGTTCCATTCAGTGATAGGGATTGTCCCTCAGTCAGTGATAGGGATTGTCCCTCAGTCAGTGACAGGGATTGAATCTCATTCAGTAACAGGGTTTGAGCCTCAGTCAGTGTCAGGTATTGAGCCTCAATCAGTGACAGGGATTGAATCTCAGTCAGTGACAGGGATTGAGCCTCAGTCAGTGACAGGGATTGAACCTCTGTCAATGACAGGGATTGAGTTTCAGTCAGTGATAGGGATTGTCCCTCAGTCAGTGACAGGGATTGAATCTCAGTCAGTGACAGGGATTGAATATCAGTTAGTTACAGGGATTGAACCTCAGTCAATGACAGGGATTGAGTTTCAGTCAGTGATAGGGATTGTCCCTCAGTCAGTGACAGGGATTGAATCTCAGTCAGTGACAGGGATTGAATGTCAGTTAGTTACAGGGATTGAATCTCAGTCAGTGACAGGGATTGAGACTCAGTCAGTGACAGGGATTGAACCTCTGTCAGTGACAGGGATTGAATCTCAGTCAGTGACAGGGATTGAATCTCAGTCAGTGACAGGGATTGAGCCTCAATCAGAGACAGGGATTGAGCCTCAGTCAGTGACAGGTATTGAATCGCAGTCAGTGACAGGGATGGAATCTCAATCAGTGACAGGAAGTGAATCTCAGTCAGTGACAGGGTTTGAGCCTCAGTCTGTGACAGGGATTGAACCTCAGTCAGTGACAGAGATTGAATCTCAGTCAGTGACAGGGATTGAATCTCAGTCAGTGCCAGGGATTGAATCTCAGTCAGTGGTAGGAATTGCATCTCAGTTCGTGACAGGTATTGAGCCTCATTCAGTGACAGGGATTGAACCTAATTCAGTGACAGGGATTGAAAGTCAGTCAGTGACAGGCATTGAATCTCAGTCAGTGACAGGGATTGAACCTCAGTCAGTGACAGATTTTGTATTTCAGTCAGTGACAGCGATTGAACCTCAGCCATTAACAGGAATTGATTCTCAGAAAGTGACAGGAATTTAATCTCAGTCAGTGACAGGGATTGAGTCTCAGTCTGTGACAGTGATTGAATCTCAGTTAGTGACAGGGATTGAATCTCAGTCAGTGACAGGGATTGAGCCTCAGTCAGTGACAGGGATTGAACATCCGTCAGTGTCAGGGAATAAACCTAAGTAAGTGACAGGGATTGAATCTCAATCAGTGACAGGAATTGACCCTCAGAGAGTGATAGGAATGCAATATCTGTCAGTGACAGGCCTTGAATCGCAGTCAGTGACAGGATTGAATCTCAGTCAGTGACAGGGATTGAATCTCAGTCAGTGACAGGGATTGAAACTCAAGTCAGTGACAAAGATTGAATCTCAGTCTGTGACAGGGATTAAGCATCAGTCTGTGACATGGATTGAACCTCAATCAGTGTCAGGGATTGAATCTCAGCCAGTGACAGGGATTGAATCGACGTCAGTGACAGGGATTGAATCTCAGTCAGTGACAGGAATTGAACCTCAGTCTGTGACAGGGATTGCATCTCAGTCAGTGACAGGGATTGAATCTCAGTTAGTGACAGGGATTGAATCCCAGTCAGTGTCTAGGATTGAACCTCAGTCAGTAACAGGGATTGAATCTCAGACAGTGACAGGGATTGAAACGCCGTCAGTGACAGGGATTGAATCTCAGTCAGTGACAGGAATTGAACCTCAGTCTGTGACAGCGATTGAATCTCAGTCAGTGACAGGAATTGAATCTCAATCAATGACAGGAAATGGTTCTCAGTCATTGCCAGGGATTGAGCCTCAGTGAGTGACAGGGACTGACCCTCAGTCAGTGACAGGGATTGAGGTTCAAATAGTGACAGGGATTGAATCTCAGTCAGTGACAGGGATTGAATGTCAGTTAGTTACAGGGATTGAATCTCAGTCAGTGACAGGGATTGAGATTCAGTCAGTGACAGGGATTGAACCTCTGTCAGTGACAGGGATTGAATCTCAGTCAGTGACAGGAATTGAATCTCAGTCAGTGACAGGGATTGAGTTTCAGTCAGTGACAGGAATTGAACCTCAGTCAGTGACAGGAATTGAATATCAGTCAGTGACAGGGATTGAGTCTCAGTAAGTGACAGGAGTTGAATCTCAGTCAGTGACAGGGATTGAGTTTCAGTCAGTGATAGGGATTATCCTTCAGTCAGTGGCAGGGATTGAATCTCAGTTAGTGACGGGGATTGAATCTCAGTTAGTTACAGGGATTGAATCCCAGTCAGTGACATGGATTGACCCTCAGACAGTGACAGGGATTGATCCTCTGTCAGTGACAGGGATTGAACCTCAGTCAGTGACAGGGATTGAGCCTCAGTCAGTGACAGGAATTGAACCTCAGTCTGTGACAGGGATTGAATCTCAGTCAGTGACAGGAATTGAATCTCAGTTAGTGACAGGGATTGAATCTCAGGTAGTTACAGGGATTGAATCCCAGTCAGTGACATGGATTGACCCTCAGACAGTGACAGGGATTGAACCTCAGTCAGTGACAGGGATTGAGTTCCAGTCAGTGATAGGGATTGTCCCTCAGTCAGTGACAGGGATTCAATCTCAGTCAATGACAGGGATTGAGTTTCAGTCAGTGATAGGGATTGAGTTCCATTCAGTGATAGGGATTGTCCCTCAGTCGGTGACAGGGATTGAACCTCAGTCAGTGACAGGGATTGATTCTCAGTCAGTGTCAGGGATTGAGCCTCAATCAGTGACAGGGATTGAGCCTCAGTCAGTGACAGGAATTGAACATCAGTCTGTGACAGGGATTGAATCTCAGTCAGTGACAGGGATTGAATCTCAGTTAGTGACAGGGATTGAATCTCAGGTAGTTACAGGGATTGAATCTCAGTCAGTGACATGGATTGACCCTCAGACAGTGACAGGGATTGAACCTCAGTCAGTGACAGGGATTGAGTTCCAGTCAGTGATAGGGATTGTCCCTCAGTCAGTGACAGGGATTGAACCTCAGACAGTGACACGGATTGATTCTCAGTCAGTGTCTGGGATTGAGCCTCAATCAGTGACAGGGATTGAATCTCAGTCAGTGACAGGAATTGAACCTCAGTCTGTGACAGGGATTGAATCTCAGTCAGTGACAGGGATTGAATCTCAGTTAGTGACAGGGATTGAGGATCAAATTGTGACAGGGAATAACCCTCAGTCAGTGACAGGAATTGAATCTCAATCAATGACAGGAAGTGATTCTCAGTCATTGCCAGGGATTGAGCCTCAGTGAGTGACAGGGATTGACCCTCAGTCAGTGACAGGGATTGAGGTTCAAATAGTGACAGGGATTGAATCTCAGTCAGTGACGGGGATTGAATGTCAGTTAGTGACAGGGATTGAATCTCAGTCAGTGACAGGGATTGAACCTCTGTCAGTGACAGGAATTGAATCTCAGTCAGTGACAGGGATTGAGTTTCAGTCAGTGATGCGGATTATCCTTCAGTCAGTGGCAAGAATTGAATCTCAGTTAGTGACAGGGATTGAATCTCAGTCAGTGACAGGGATTGAGCCTCAGTCAGTGACAGGGATTGAACCTCTGTCAGTGACAGGGATTAAAACTCAGTTAGTGACAGGGATTGAATCTCTGTTAGTTACAGGGATTGAATCCCAGTCAGTGACATGGATTGACCCTCAGACAGTGACAGGGATTGAACCTCAGCCAGTGACAGGGATTGAGTTCCAGTCAGTGATAGGGACTGTCCCTCAGTCAATGACAGGGATTGAACCTCAGTCAGTGACCGGGATTGATTCTCAGTCAGTGTCAGGGATTGAGCTTCAATCAGTGACAGAGTTTGAGCCTCAGTCAGTGACAGGGATTGAGTTCCATTCAGTGATAGGGATTGTCCCTCAGTCAGTGATAGGGATTGTCCCTCAGTCAGTGACAGGGATTGAATCTCATTCAGTAACAGGGTTTGAGCCTCAGTCAGTGTCAGGTATTGAGCCTCAATCAGTGACAGGGATTGAATCTCAGTCAGTGACAGGGATTGAGCCTCAGTCAGTGACAGGGATTGAACCTCAGTTAATGACAGGGATTGAGTTTCAGTCAGTGATAGGGATTGTCCCTCAGTCAGTGACAGGGATTGAATCTCTGTCAGTGACAGGGACTGAATATCAGTTAGTTACAGGGATTGAACCTCAGTCAATGACAGGGATTGAGTTTCAGTCAGTGATAGGGATTGTCCCTCAGTCAGTGACAGGGATTGAATCTCAGTCAGTGACAGGGATTGAATGTCAGTTAGTTACAGGGATTGAATCTCAGTCAGTGACAGGGATTGAGACTCAGTCAGTGACAGGGATTGAACCTCTGTCAGTGACAGGGATTGAATCTCAGTCAGTGACAGGAATTGAATCTCAGTCAGTGACAGGGATTGAGTTTCAGTCAGTGACAGGAATTGAACCTCAGTCAGTGACAGGAATTGAATATCAGTCAGTGACAGGGATTGAGTCTCAGTTTGTGACAGGAATTGAATCTCAGTCAGTGACAGGGATTGAGTTTCAGTCAGTGATAGGGATTATCCTTCAGTCAGTGGCAGGGATTGAACCTCAGTCAGTGACAGGGATTGATTCTCAGTCAGTGTCAGGGATTGAGCCTCAATCAGTGACAGGGATTGAGCCTCAGTCAGTGACAGGAATGGAACCTCAGTCTGTGACAGGGATTGAATCTCAGTCAGTGACAGGAATTGAATCTCAATCAATGACAGGAAATGGTTCTCAGTCATTGCCAGGGATTGAGCCTCAGGGAGTGACAGGGATTGACCCTCAGTCAGTGACAGGGATTGAGGTTCAAATAGTGACAGGGATTGAATCTCAATCAGTGACAGGGATTGAATGTCAGTTAGTTACAGGGATTGAATCTCAGTCAGTGACAGGGATTGAGACTCAGTCAGTGACAGGGATTGAATCTCAGGTAGTTACAGGGATTGAATCTCAGTCAGTGACATGGATTGACCCTCAGACAGTGACAGGGATTGAACCTCAGTCAGTGACAGGGATTGAGTTCCAGTCAGTGATAGGGATTGTCCCTCAGTCAGTGACAGGGATTGAACCTCAGACAGTGACACGGATTGATTCTCAGTCAGTGTCTGGGATTGAGCCTCAATCAGTGACAGGGATTGAATCTCAGTCAGTGACAGGAATTGAACCTCAGTCTGTGACAGGGATTGAATCTCAGTCAGTGACAGGGATTGAATCTCAGTTAGTGACAGGGATTGAGGATCAAATTGTGACAGGGAATAACCCTCAGTCAGTGACAGGAATTGAATCTCAATCAATGACAGGAAGTGATTCTCAGTCATTGCCAGGGATTGAGCCTCAGTGAGTGACAGGGATTGACCCTCAGTCAGTGACAGGGATTGAGGTTCAAATAGTGACAGGGATTGAATCTCAGTCAGTGACGGGGATTGAATGTCAGTTAGTGACAGGGATTGAATCTCAGTCAGTGACAGGGATTGAACCTCTGTCAGTGACAGGAATTGAATCTCAGTCAGTGACAGGGATTGAGTTTCAGTCAGTGATGCGGATTATCCTTCAGTCAGTGGCAAGAATTGAATCTCAGTTAGTGACAGGGATTGAATCTCAGTCAGTGACAGGGATTGAGCCTCAGTCAGTGACAGGGATTGAACCTCTGTCAGTGACAGGGATTAAAACTCAGTTAGTGACAGGGATTGAATCTCTGTTAGTTACAGGGATTGAATCCCAGTCAGTGACATGGATTGACCCTCAGACAGTGACAGGGATTGAACCTCAGCCAGTGACAGGGATTGAGTTCCAGTCAGTGATAGGGACTGTCCCTCAGTCAATGACAGGGATTGAACCTCAGTCAGTGACCGGGATTGATTCTCAGTCAGTGTCAGGGATTGAGCTTCAATCAGTGACAGAGTTTGAGCCTCAGTCAGTGACAGGGATTGAGTTCCATTCAGTGATAGGGATTGTCCCTCAGTCAGTGATAGGGATTGTCCCTCAGTCAGTGACAGGGATTGAATCTCATTCAGTAACAGGGTTTGAGCCTCAGTCAGTGTCAGATATTGAGCCTCAATCAGTGACAGGGATTGAATCTCAGTCAGTGACAGGGATTGCGCCTCAGTCAGTGACAGGGATTGAACCTCAGTTAATGACAGGGATTGAGTTTCAGTCAGTGATAGGGATTGTCCCTCAGTCAGTGACAGGGATTGAATCTCTGTCAGTGACAGGGACTGAATATCAGTTAGTTACAGGGATTGAACCTCAGTCAATGACAGGGATTGAGTTTCAGTCAGTGATAGGGATTGTCCCTCAGTCAGTGACAGGGATTGAATCTCAGTCAGTGACAGGGATTGAATGTCAGTTAGTTACAGGGATTGAATCTCAGTCAGTGACAGGGATTGAGACTCAGTCAGTGACAGGGATTGAACCTCTGTCAGTGACAGGGATTGAATCTCAGTCAGTGACAGGAATTGAATCTCAGTCAGTGACAGGGATTGAGTTTCAGTCAGTGACAGGAATTGAACCTCAGTCAGTGACAGGAATTGAATATCAGTCAGTGACAGGGATTGAGTCTCAGTTTGTGACAGGAATTGAATCTCAGTCAGTGACAGGGATTGAGTTTCAGTCAGTGATAGGGATTATCCTTCAGTCAGTGGCAGGGATTGAACCTCAGTCAGTGACAGGGATTGATTCTCAGTCAGTGTCAGGGATTGAGCCTCAATCAGTGACAGGGATTGAGCCTCAGTCAGTGACAGGAATGGAACCTCAGTCTGTGACAGGGATTGAATCTCAGTCAGTGACAGGGATTGAATCTCAGTTAGTGACGGGGATTGAATCTCAGTTAGTTACAGGGATTGAATCCCAGTCAGTGACATGGATTGACCCTCAGACAGTGACAGGGATTGAGTTCCAGTCAGTGTTAGGGATTGTCCCTCAGTCGGTGACAGGGATTGAACCTCAGTCAGTGACAGGGATTGATAATCAGTCAGTGTCAGGGATTGAGCCTCAATCAGTGACAGGGATTGAGCCTCAGTCAGTGACAGGAATTGAACCTCAGTCTGTGACAGGGATTGAATCTCAGTCAGTGACAGGGATTGAATCTCAGTTAGTGACAGGGATTGAATCTCAGGTAGTTACAGGGATTGAATCCCAGTCAGTGACATGGATTGACCCTCAGACAGTGACAGGGATTGAACCTCAGTCAGTGACAGGGATTGAGTTCCAGTCAGTGATAGGGATTGTCCCTCAGTCAGTGACAGGGATTGAACCTCAGACAGTGACAGGGATTGATTCTCAGTCAGTGTCTGGGATTGAGCCTCAATCAGTGACAGGGATTAAATCTCAGTCAGTGACAGGAATTGAACCTCAGTCTGTGACAGGGATTGAATCTCAGTCAGTGACAGGGATTGAATCTCAGTCAGTGACAGGGATTGAGGATCAAATTGTGACAGGGAATAACCCTCAGTCAGTGTTTTAAAAAATTCTCAAGGTCAGGTTCGTAGGAGAGTAGTCTGACACAGAACAAACGACCAAGAGGCGAGTCTGCTCGAATATGGGCATTTTATTCCCCGCAGCGTCGCCAGAACGGGTCTGGCTTATACTCACTCTACATGTTACCAAAACTGGGAGCCGTCAGTTCTCGTAGAGCGGTTGCCAACAACCCACGCTCGGCGGTTAAACGTAACCCAGGAGCAGACTCACCGAACTGGAGACTTTTCCTGCTGATATACTCTTTTCCAGATATAAACATTCATGTGAACAGCAGAGCAAGGCTAAAAAACACATTCCATTCTGGTTACATACAGATAAGAAGATTCACACGGGACTAAGCAACACCTCCATTCCGGTTAGATTCACACATGTATTGGGACATAATTTTTAACCGTTTCACCACATTCCACTGCTTGGAATTTTACACCACATTTGTTACATGATGATTCACACATGTATTGGGACATAATTTTACACCACAGTCAGTGACAGAAATTGAATCTCAATCAATGACAGGAAGTGATTCTCAGTCATTGCCAGGGATTGAGTCTCAGTGAGTGACAGGGATTGACCCTCAGTCAGTGACAGGGATTGAGGTTCAAATAGTGACAGGGATTGAATCTCAGTCAGTGACGGGGATTGAGACTCAGTCAGTGACAGGGATTGAACCTCTGTCAGTGACAGGAATTGAATCTCAGTCAGTGACAGGGATTGAGTTTCAGTCAGTGATGGGGATTATCCTTCAGTCAGTGGCAGGGATTGAATCTCAGTCAGTGACAGGGATTGAGTTCCAGTCAGTGATAGGGATTGTCCCTCAGTCAGTGACAGGGATTGAACCTCAGACAGTGACAGGGATTGATTCTCAGTCAGTGTCTGGGATTGAGCCTCAATCAGTGACAGGGATTAAATCTCAGTCAGTGACAGGAATTGAACCTCAGTCTGTGACAGGGATTGAATCTCAGTCAGTGACAGGGATTGAATCTCAGTCAGTGACAGGGATTGAATGTCAGTTAGTTACAGGGATTGAATCTCAGTCAGTGACAGGGATTGAGACTCAGTCAGTGACAGGGATTGAACCTCTGTCAGTGACAGGGATTGAATCTCAGTCAGTGACAGGAATTGAATCTCAGTCAGTGACAGGGATTGAGTTTCAGTCAGTGACAGGAATTGAACCTCAGTCAGTGACAGGAATTGAATATCAGTCAGTGACAGGGATTGAGTCTCAGTCAGTGACAGGAATTGAATCTCAGTCAGTGACAGGGATTGAGTTTCAGTCAGTGATAGGGATTATCCTTCAGTCAGTGGCAGGGATTGAACCTCAGTCAGTGACAGGGATTGATTCTCAGTCAGTGTCAGGGATTGAGCCTCAATCAGTGACAGGGATTGAGCCTCAGTCAGTGACAGGAATGGAACCTCAGTCTGTGACAGGGATTGAATCTCAGTCAGTGACAGGGATTTGAATCTCAGTTAGTGACGGGGATTGAATCTCAGTTAGTTACAGGGATTGAATCCCAGTCAGTGACATGGATTGACCCTCAGACAGTGACAGGGATTGAGTTCCAGTCAGTGTTAGGGATTGTCCCTCAGTCGGTGACAGGGATTGAACCTCAGTCAGTGACAGGGATTGATTCTCAGTCAGTGTCAGGGATTGAGCCTCAATCAGTGACAGGGATTGAGCCTCAGTCAGTGACAGGAATTGAACATCAGTCTGTGACAGGGATTGAATCTCAGTCAGTGACAGGGATTGAATCTCAGTTAGTGACAGGGATTGAATCTCAGGTAGTTACAGGGATTGAATCTCAGTCAGTGACATGGATTGACCCTCAGACAGTGACAGGGATTGAACCTCAGTCAGTGACAGGGATTGAGTTCCAGTCAGTGATAGGGATTGTCCCTCAGTCAGTGACAGGGATTGAACCTCAGACAGTGACACGGATTGATTCTCAGTCAGTGTCTGGGATTGAGCCTCAATCAGTGACAGGGATTGAATCTCAGTCAGTGACAGGAATTGAACCTCAGTCTGTGACAGGGATTGAATCTCAGTCAGTGACAGGGATTGAATCTCAGTTAGTGACAGGGATTGAGGATCAAATTGTGACAGGGAATAACCCTCAGTCAGTGACAGGAATTGAATCTCAATCAATGGCAGGAAGTGATTCTCAGTCATTGCCAGGGATTGAGCCTCAGTGAGTGACAGGGATTGACCCTCAGTCAGTGACAGGGATTGAGGTTCAAATAGTGACAGGGATTGAATCTCAGTCAGTGACGGGGATTGAATGTCAGTTAGTGACAGGGATTGAATCTCAGTCAGTGACAGGGATTGAACCTCTGTCAGTGACAGGAATTGAATCTCAGTCAGTGACAGGGATTGAGTTTCAGTCAGTGATGCGGATTATCCTTCAGTCAGTGGCAAGAATTGAATCTCAGTTAGTGACAGGGATTGAATCTCAGTCAGTGACAGGGATTGAGCCTCAGTCAGTGACAGGGATTGAACCTCTGTCAGTGACAGGGATTAAAACTCAGTTAGTGACAGGGATTGAATCTCTGTTAGTTACAGGGATTGAATCCCAGTCAGTGACATGGATTGACCCTCAGACAGTGACAGGGATTGAACCTCAGCCAGTGACAGGGATTGAGTTCCAGTCAGTGATAGGGACTGTCCCTCAGTCAATGACAGGGATTGAACCTCAGTCAGTGACCGGGATTGATTCTCAGTCAGTGTCAGGGATTGAGCTTCAATCAGTGACAGAGTTTGAGCCTCAGTCAGTGACAGGGATTGAGTTCCATTCAGTGATAGGGATTGTCCCTCAGTCAGTGATAGGGATTGTCCCTCAGTCAGTGACAGGGATTGAATCTCATTCAGTAACAGGGTTTGAGCCTCAGTCAGTGTCAGATATTGAGCCTCAATCAGTGACAGGGATTGAATCTCAGTCAGTGACAGGGATTGCGCCTCAGTCAGTGACAGGGATTGAACCTCAGTTAATGACAGGGATTGAGTTTCAGTCAGTGATAGGGATTGTCCCTCAGTCAGTGGCAGGGATTGAATCTCAGTCAGTGACAGGGATTGAATATCAGTTAGTTACAGGGATTGAACCTCAGTCAATGACAGGGATTGAGTTTCAGTCAGTGATAGGGATTGTCCCTCAGTCAGTGACAGGGATTGAATCTCAGTCAGTGACAGGGATTGAATGTCAGTTAGTTACAGGGATTGAATCTCAGTCAGTGACAGGGATTGAGACTCAGTCAGTGACAGGGATTGAACCTCTGTCAGTGACAGGGATTGAATCTCAGTCAGTGACAGGAATTGAATCTCAGTCAGTGACAGGGATTGAGTTTCAGTCAGTGACAGGAATTGAACCTCAGTCAGTGACAGGAATTGAATATCAGTCAGTGACAGGGATTGAGTCTCAGTCAGTGACAGGAATTGAATCTCAGTCAGTGACAGGGATTGAGTTTCAGTCAGTGATAGGGATTATCCTTCAGTCAGTGGCAGGGATTGAACCTCAGTCAGTGACAGGGATTGATTCTCAGTCAGTGTCAGGGATTGAGCCTCAATCAGTGACAGGGATTGAGCCTCAGTCAGTGACAGGAATGGAACCTCAGTCTGTGACAGGGATTGAATCTCAGTCAGTGACAGGGATTGAATCTCAGTTAGTGACGGGGATTGAATCTCAGTTAGTTACAGGGATTGAATCCCAGTCAGTGACATGGATTGACCCTCAGACAGTGACAGGGATTGAGTTCCAGTCAGTGTTAGGGATTGTCCCTCAGTCGGTGACAGGGATTGAACCTCAGTCAGTGACAGGGATTGATTCTCAGTCAGTGTCAGGGATTGAGCCTCAATCAGTGACAGGGATTGAGCCTCAGTCAGTGACAGGAATTGAACATCAGTCTGTGACAGGGATTGAATCTCAGTCAGTGACAGGGATTGAATCTCAGTTAGTGACAGGGATTGAATCTCAGGTAGTTACAGGGATTGAATCTCAGTCAGTGACATGGATTGACCCTCAGACAGTGACAGGGATTGAACCTCAGTCAGTGACAGGGATTGAGTTCCAGTCAGTGATAGGGATTGTCCCTCAGTCAGTGACAGGGATTGAACCTCAGACAGTGACACGGATTGATTCTCAGTCAGTGTCTGGGATTGAGCCTCAATCAGTGACAGGGATTGAATCTCAGTCAGTGACAGGAATTGAACCTCAGTCTGTGACAGGGATTGAATCTCAGTCAGTGACAGGGATTGAATCTCAGTTAGTGACAGGGATTGAATGTCAGTTAGTTACAGGGATTGAATCTCAGTCAGTGACAGGGATTGAGACTCAGTCAGTGACAGGGATTGAACCTCTGTCAGTGACAGGGATTGAACCTCAGTCAGTGACAGGGATTGAGTTCCAGTCAGTGATAGGGATTGTCCCTCAGTCAGTGACAGGGATTGAACCTCAGACAGTGATAGGGATTGATTCTCAGTCAGTGTCTGGGATTGAGCCTCAATCAGTGACAGGGATTAAATCTCAGTCAGTGACAGGAATTGAACCTCAGTCTGTGACAGGGATTGAATCTCAGTCAGTGACAGGGATTGAATCTCAGTCAGTGACAGGGATTGAGGATCACATTGTGACAGGGAATAACCCTCAGTCAGTGTTTTAAAAAATTCTCAAGGTCAGGTTCGTAGGAGAGTAGTCTGACACAGAACAAACGACCAAGAGGCGAGTCTGCTCGAATATGGGCATTTTATTCCCCGCAGCGTCGCCAGAACGGGTCTGGCTTATACTCACTCTACATGTTACCAAAACTGGGAGCCGTCAGTTCTCGTAGAGCGGTTGCCAACAACCCACGCTCGGCGGTTAAACGTAACCCCGGAGCAGACTCACCGAACTGGAGACTTTTCCTGCTGATATACTCTTTTCCAGATATAAACATTCATGTGAACAGCAGAGCAAGGCTAAAAAACACATTCCATTCTGGTTACATACAGATAAGAAGATTCACACGGGACTAAGCAACACCTCCATTCCGGTTAGATTCACACATGTATTGGGACATAATTTTTAACCGTTTCACCACATTCCACTGCTTGGAATTTTACACCACATTTGTTACATTATGATTCACACATGTATTGGGACATAATTTTACACCACAGTCAGTGACAGGAATTGAATCTCAATCAATGACAGGAAGTGATTCTCAGTCATTGCCAGGGATTGAGCCTCAGTGAGTGACAGGGATTGACCCTCAGTCAGTGACAGGGATTGAGGTTCAAATAGTGACAGGGATTGAATCTCAGTCAGTGACGGGGATTGAATGTCAGTTAGTGACAGGGATTGAATCTCAGTCAGTGACAGGGATTGAGACTCAGTCAGTGACAGGGATTGAACCTCTGTCAGTGACAGGAATTGAATCTCAGTCAGTGACAGGGATTGAGTTTCAGTCAGTGATGGGGATTATCCTTCAGTCAGTGGCAGGGATTGAATCTCAGTCAGTGACAGGGATTGAGTTCCAGTCAGTGATAGGGATTGTCCCTCAGTCAGTGACAGGGATTGAACCTCAGACAGTGACAGGGATTGATTCTCAGTCAGTGTCTGGGATTGAGCCTCAATCAGTGACAGGGATTAAATCTCAGTCAGTGACAGGAATTGAACCTCAGTCTGTGACAGGGATTGAATCTCAGTCAGTGACAGGGATTGAATCTCAGTCAGTGACAGGGATTGAGGATCAAATTGTGACAGGGAATAACCCTCAGTCAGTGTTTTAAAAAATTCTCAAGGTCAGGTTCGTAGGAGAGTAGTCTGACACAGAACAAACGACCAAGAGGCGAGTCTGCTCGAATATGGGCATTTTATTCCCCGCAGCGTCGCCAGAACGGGTCTGGCTTATACTCACTCTACATGTTACCAAAACTGGGAGCCGTCAGTTCTCGTAGAGCGGTTGCCAACAACCCACGCTCGGCGGTTAAACGTAACCCCGGAGCAGACTCACCGAATTGGAGACTTTTCCAGCTGATATACTCTTTTCCAGATATAAACATTCATGTGAACAGCAGAGCAAGGCTAAAAAACACATTCCATTCTGGTTACATACAGATAAGAAGATTCACACGGGACTAAGCAACACCTCCATTCCGGTTAGATTCACACATGTATTGGGACATAATTTTTAACCGTTTCACCACATTCCACTGCTTGGAATTTTACACCACATTTGTTACATTATGATTCACACATGTATTGGGACATAATTTTACACGACAGTCAGTGACAGGAATTGAATCTCAATCAATGACAGGAAGTGATTCTCAGTCATTGTCAGGGATTGAGCCTCAGTGAGTGACAGGGATTGACCCTCAGTCAGTGACAGGGATTGAGGTTCAAATAGTGACAGGGATTGAATCTCAGTCAGTGAAGGGGAATGAATGTCAGTTAGTGACAGGGATTGAATCTCAGTCAGTGACAGGGATTGAGACTCAGTCAGTGACAGGGATTGAACCTCTGTCAGTGACAGGAATTGAATCTCAGTCAGTGACAGGGATTGAGTTTCAGTCAGTGATGGGGATTATCCTTCAGTCAGTGGCAGGGATTGAATCTCAGTTAGTGACAGGGATTGAATCTCAGTCAGTGACAGGGATTGAGCCTCAGTCAGTGACAGGGATTGAACCTCTGTCAGTGACAGGGATTGAAACTCAGTTAGTGACAGGGATTGAATCTCTGTTAGTTTCAGGGATTGAATCCCAGTCAGTGACATGGATTGACCCTCAGACAGTGACAGGGATTGAACCTCAGCCAGTGACAGGGATTGAGTTCCAGTCAGTGATAGGAACTGTCCCTCAGTCAGTGACAGGGATTGAACCTCAGTCAGTGACAGGGATTGATTCTCAGTCAGTGTCAGGGATTGAGCTTCAATCAGTGACAGAGTTTGAGCCTCAGTCAGTGACAGGGATTGAGTTCCATTCAGTGATAGGGATTGTCCCTCAGTCAGTGATAGGGGGTTTGTCCCTCAGTCAGTGACAGGGATTGAATCTCATTCAGTAACAGGGTTTGAGCCTCAGTCAGTGTCAGGTATTGAGCCTCAATCAGTGACAGGGATTGAATCTCAGTCAGTGACAGGGATTGAACCTCAGTCAATGACAGGGATTGAGTTTCAGTCAGTGATAGGGATTGTCCCTCAGTCAGTGACAGGGATTGAATCTCAGTCAGTGACAGGGATTGAATGTCAGTTAGTTACAGGGATTGAGACTCAGTCAGTGACAGGGATTGAACCTCTGTCAGTGACAGGGATTGAATCTCAGTCAGTGACAGGAATTGAATCTCAGTCAGTGACAGGGATTGAGTTTCAGTCAGTGACAGGAATTGAACCTCAGTCAGTGACAGGAATTGAATATCAGTCAGTGACAGGGATTGAGTCTCAGTCAGTGACAGGAATTGAATCTCAGTCAGTGACAGGGATTGAGTTTCAGTCAGTGACAGGGATTATCCTTCAGTCACTGTTAGGGATTGTCCCTCAGTCGGTGACAGGGATTGAACCTCAGTCAGTGACAGGGATTGATTCTCAGTCAGTGACAGGGATTTGAGTCTCAGTCAGTGACAGGAATTGAGCCTCAGTCAGTGACAGGAATTGAACCTCAGTCTGTGACAGGGATTGAATCTCAGTCAGTGACAGGGATTGAATCTCAGTTAGTGACAGGGATTGAATCTCAGGTAGTTACAGGGATTGAATCCCAGTCAGTGACATGGATTGACCCTCAGACAGTGACAGGGATTGAACCTCAGTCAGTGACAGGGATTGAGTTCCAGTCAGTGATAGGGATTGTCCCTCAGTCAGTGACAGGGATTGAATCTCAGTCAGTGACAGGGATTGAGTTTCAGTCAGTGATAGGGATTGAGTTCCATTCAGTGATAGGGATTGTCCCTCAGTCAGTGACAGGGATTGAATCTCAGTCAGTGACAGGAATTGAATCTCAGTCAATGACAGGGATTGAGTTTCAGTCAGTGATAGGTATTGTCCCTCAGTCAGTGACAAGGATTGTCCCTCAGTCAGTGACAGGGATTGATTCTCAGTCAGTGTCAGGGATTGAGCCTCAATCAGTGACAGGGATTGAGACTCAGTCAGTGACAGGGTTTGAGTTCCAGTCAGTGATAGGGATTGTCCCTCATTCAGTGATAGTGATTGAATCTCAATAAGTGATAGCGTTTGAATCTCAATCAGTGACAGGGATTGACGCTCAGACGGTGATAGGAATGGAATCTCAGTCAGTGACAGGCATGGAATCACAGTCAGTGACAGGGATTGAATCTCAGTCAGTGACAGGGATTGAATCTCAGTCAGTGACAGGGATTGAGCCTCAATCAGAGACAGGGATTGAGCCTCAGTCAGTGACAGGTATTGAATCGCAGTCAGTGACAGGGATGGAATCTCAATCAGTGACAGGAAGTGAATCTCAGTCAGTTACAGGGTTTGATCCTCAGTCTGTGACAGGGATTGAACCTCATTCAGTAACAGGGTTTGAGCCTCAGTCAGTGTCAGGTATTGAGCCTCAATCAGTGACAGGGATTGAATCTCAGTCAGTGACAGGGATTGAGCCTCAGTCAGTGACAGGGATTGAACCTCAGTCAATGACAGGGATTGAGTTTCAGTCAGTGATAGGGATTGTCCCTCAGTCAGTGACAGGGATTGAATCTCAGTCAGTGACAGGGATTGAATGTCAGTTAGTTACAGGGATTGAGACTCAGTCAGTGACAGGGATTGAACCTCTGTCAGTGACAGGGATTGAATCTCAGTCAGTGACAGGAATTGAATCTCAGTCAGTGACAGGGATTGAGTTTCAGTCAGTGACAGGAATTGAACCTCAGTCAGTGACAGGAATTGAATATCAGTCAGTGACAGGGATTGAGTCTCAGTCAGTGACAGGAATTGAATCTCAGTCAGTGACAGGGATTGAGTTTCAGTCAGTGACAGGGATTATCCTTCAGTCACTGTTAGGGATTGTCCCTCAGTCGGTGACAGGGATTGAACCTCAGTCAGTGACAGGGATTGATTCTCAGTCAGTGACAGGGATTTGAGTCTCAGTCAGTGACAGGAATTGAGCCTCAGTCAGTGACAGGAATTGAACCTCAGTCTGTGACAGGGATTGAATCTCAGTCAGTGACAGGGATTGAATCTCAGTTAGTGACAGGGATTGAATCTCAGGTAGTTACAGGGATTGAATCCCAGTCAGTGACATGGATTGACCCTCAGACAGTGACAGGGATTGAACCTCAGTCAGTGACAGGGATTGAGTTCCAGTCAGTGATAGGGATTGTCCCTCAGTCAGTGACAGGGATTGAATCTCAGTCAGTGACAGGGATTGAGTTTCAGTCAGTGATAGGGATTGAGTTCCATTCAGTGATAGGGATTGTCCCTCAGTCAGTGACAGGGATTGAATCTCAGTCAGTGACAGGAATTGAATCTCAGTCAATGACAGGGATTGAGTTTCAGTCAGTGATAGGTATTGTCCCTCAGTCAGTGACAAGGATTGTCCCTCAGTCAGTGACAGGGATTGATTCTCAGTCAGTGTCAGGGATTGAGCCTCAATCAGTGACAGGGATTGAGACTCAGTCAGTGACAGGGTTTGAGTTCCAGTCAGTGATAGGGATTGTCCCTCATTCAGTGATAGTGATTGAATCTCAATAAGTGATAGCGTTTGAATCTCAATCAGTGACAGGGATTGACGCTCAGACGGTGATAGGAATGGAATCTCAGTCAGTGACAGGCATGGAATCACAGTCAGTGACAGGGATTGAATCTCAGTCAGTGACAGGGATTGAATCTCAGTCAGTGACAGGGATTGAGCCTCAATCAGAGACAGGGATTGAGCCTCAGTCAGTGACAGGTATTGAATCGCAGTCAGTGACAGGGATGGAATCTCAATCAGTGACAGGAAGTGAATCTCAGTCAGTTACAGGGTTTGATCCTCAGTCTGTGACAGGGATTGAACCTCAGTCAGTGACAGGGATTGAATCTCAGTCAGTGACAGGGAGTGAATCTCAGTCAGTGACAGGGATTGAATCTCAGTCAGTGGTAGGAATTGCATGTCAGTTCGTGACAGGTGTTGAGCCTCATTCAGTGACAGGGATTGAACCTAATTTAGTGACAGGGATTGAAACTCAGTCAGTGACAGGGATTGAGTCTCAGTCAGTGACAGGAATTGAATCTCAGTCAGTGACAGGGATTGAGTTTCAGTCAGTGATAGGGATTATCCTTCAGTCAGTGGCAGGGATTGAACCTCAGTCAGTGACAGGGATTGATTCTCAGTCAGTGTCAGGGATTGAGCCTCAATCAGTGACAGGGATTGAGCCTCAGTCAGTGACAGGAATGGAACCTCAGTCTGTGACAGGGATTGAATCTCAGTCAGTGACAGGGATTGAATCTCAGTTAGTGACGGGGATTGAATCTCAGTTAGTTACAGGGATTGAATCCCAGTCAGTGACATGGATTGACCCTCAGACAGTGACAGGGATTGAGTTCCAGTCAGTGTTAGGGATTGTCCCTCAATCGGTGACAGGGATTGAACCTCAGTCAGTGACAGGGATTGATTCTCAGTCAGTGTCAGGGATTGAGCCTCAATCAGTGACAGGGATTGAGCCTCAGTCAGTGACAGGAATTGAACGTCAGTCTGTGACAGGGATTGAATCTCAGTCAGTGACAGGGATTGAATCTCAGTTAGTGACAGGGATTGAATCTCAGGTAGTTACAGGGATTGAATCTCAGTCAGTGACATGGATTGACCCTCAGACAGTGACAGGGATTGAACCTCAGTCAGTGACAGGGATTGAGTTCCAGTCAGTGATAGGGATTGTCCCTCAGTCAGTGACAGGGATTGAACCTCAGACAGTGACACGGATTGATTCTCAGTCAGTGTCTGGGATTGAGCCTCAATCAGTGACAGGGATTGAATCTCAGTCAGTGACAGGAATTGAACCTCAGTCTGTGACAGGGATTGAATCTCAGTCAGTGACAGGGATTGAATCTCAGTAAGTGACAGGGATTGAGGATCAAATTGTGACAGGGAATAACCCTCAGTCAGTGACAGGAATTGAATCTCAATCAATGACAGGAAGTGATTCTCAGTCATTGCCAGGGATTGAGCCTCAGTGAGTGACAGGGATTGACCCTCAGTCAGTGACAGGGATTGAGGTTCAAATAGTGACAGGGATTGAATCTCAGTCAGTGACGGGGATTAAATGTCAGTTAGTGACAGGGATTGAATCTCAGTCAGTGACAGGGATTGAACCTCTGTCAGTGACAGGAATTGAATCTCAGTCAGTGACAGGGATTGAGTTTCAGTCAGTGATGGGGATTATCCTTCAGTCAGTGGCAAGAATTGAATCTCAGTTAGTGACAGGGATTGAATCTCAGTCAGTGACAGGGATTGAGCCTCAGTCAGTGACAGGGATTGAACCTCTGTCAGTGACAGGGATTGAAACTCAGTTAGTGACAGGGATTGAATCTCTGTTAGTTACAGGGATTGAATCCCAGTCAGTGACATGGATTGACCCTCAGACAGTGACAGGGATTGAACCTCAGCCAGTGACAGGGATTGAGTTCCAGTCAGTGATAGGGACTGTCCCTCAGTCAGTGACAGGGATTGAACCTCAGTCAGTGACAGGGATTGATTCTCAGTCAGTGTCAGGTATTGAGCTTCAATCAGTGACAGAGTTTGAGCCTCAGTCAGTGACAGGGATTGAGTTCCATTCAGTGATAGGGATTGTCCCTCAGTCAGTGATAGGGATTGTCCCTCAGTCAGTGACAGGGATTGAATCTCATTCAGTAACAGGGTTTGAGCCTCAGTCAGTGTCAGATATTGAGCCTCAATCAGTGACAGGGATTGAATCTCAGTCAGTGACAGGGATTGAGCCTCAGTCAGTGCCAGGGATTGAACCTCAGTTAATGACAGGGATTGAGTTTCAGTCAGTGATAGGGATTGTCCCTCAGTCAGTGACAGGGATTGAATCTCAGTCAGTGACAGGGATTGAATATCAGTTAGTTACAGGGATTGAACCTCAGTCAATGACAGGGATTGAGTTTCAGTCAGTGATAGGGATTGTCCCTCAGTCAGTGACAGGGATTGAATCTCAGTCAGTGACAGGGATTGAATGTCAGTTAGTTACAGGGATTGAATCTCAGTCAGTGACAGGGATTGAGACTCAGTCAGTGACAGGGATTGAACCTCTGTCAGTGACAGGGATTGAATCTCAGTCAGTGACAGGAATTGAATCTCAGTCAGTGACAGGGATTGAGTTTCAGTCAGTGACAGGAATTGAACCTCAGTCAGTGACAGGAATTGAATATCAGTCAGTGACAGGGATTGAGTCTCAGTCAGTGACAGGAATTGAATCTCAGTCAGTGACAGGGATTGAGTTTCAGTCAGTGATAGGGATTATCCTTCAGTCAGTGGCAGGGATTGAACCTCAGTCAGTGACAGGGATTGATTCTCAGTCAGTGTCAGGGATTGAGCCTCAATCAGTGACAGGGATTGAGCCTCAGTCAGTGACAGGAATGGAACCTCAGTCTGTGACAGGGATTGAATCTCAGTCAGTGACAGGGATTGAATCTCAGTTAGTGACGGGGATTGAATCTCAGTTAGTTACAGGGATTGAATCCCAGTCAGTGACATGGATTGACCCTCAGACAGTGACAGGGATTGAGTTCCAGTCAGTGTTAGGGATTGTCCCTCAGTCGGTGACAGGGATTGAACCTCAGTCAGTGACAGGGATTGATAATCAGTCAGTGTCAGGGATTGAGCCTCAATCAGTGACAGGGATTGAGCCTCAGTCAGTGACAGGAATTGAACCTCAGGCTGTGACAGGGATTGAATCTCAGTCAGTGACAGGGATTGAATCTCAGTTAGTGACAGGGATTGAATCTCAGGTAGTTACAGGGATTGAATCCCAGTCAGTGACATGGATTGACCCTCAGACAGTGACAGGGATTGAACCTCAGTCAGTGACAGGGATTGAGTTCCAGTCAGTGATAGGGATTGTCCCTCAGTCAGTGACAGGGATTGAACCTCAGACAGTGACAGGGATTGATTCTCAGTCAGTGTCTGGGATTGAGCCTCAATCAGTGACAGGGATTAAATCTCAGTCAGTGACAGGAATTGAACCTCAGTCTGTGACAGGGATTGAATCTCAGTCAGTGACAGGGATTGAATCTCAGTCAGTGACAGGGATTGAGGATCAAATTGTGACAGGGAATAACCCTCAGTCAGTGACAGGAATTGAATCTCAATCAATGACAGGAAGTGATTCTCAGTCATTGCCAGGGATTGAGCCTCAGTGAGTGACAGGGATTGACCCTCAGTCAGTGACAGGGATTGAGGTTCAAATAGTGACAGGGATTGAATCTCAGTCAGTGACGGGAATTGAATGTCAGTTAGTGACAGGGATTGAATCTCAGTCAGTGTCAGGGATTGAGACTCAGTCAGTGACAGGGATTGAACCTCTGTCAGTGACAGGAATTGAATCTCAGTCAGTGACAGGGATTGAGTTTCAGTCAGTGATGGGGATTATCCTTCAGTCAGTGGCAGGGATTGAATCTCAGTTAGTGACAGGGATTGAATCTCAGTCAGTGACAGGGATTGAGCCTCAGTCAGTGACAGGGATTGAACCTCTGTCAGTGACAGGGATTGAAACTCAGTTAGTGACAGGGATTGAATCTCTGTTAGTTACAGGGATTGAATCCCAGTCAGTGACATGGATTGACCCTCAGACAGTGACAGGGATTGAACCTCAGCCAGTGACAGGGATTGAGTTCCAGTCAGTGATAGGGACTGTCCCTCAGTCAGTGACAGGGATTGAACGTCAGTCAGTGACAGGGATTGATTCTCAGTCAGTGTCAGGGATTGAGCTTCAATCAGTGACAGAGTTTGAGCCTCAGTCAGTGACAGGGATTGAGTTCCATTCAGTGATAGGGATTGTCCCTCAGTCAGTGATAGGGGGTTTGTCCCTCAGTCAGTGACAGGGATTGAATCTCATTCAGTAACAGGGTTTGAGCCTCAGTCAGTGTCAGGTATTGAGCCTCAATCAGTGACAGGGATTGAATCTCAGTCAGTGACAGGGATTGAGCCTCAGTCAGTGACAGGGATTGAACCTCAGTCAATGACAGGGATTGAGTTTCAGTCAGTGAGAGGGATTGTCCCTCAGTCAGTGACAGGGATTGAATCTCAGTCAGTGACAGGGATTGAATATCAGTTAGTTACAGGGAGTGAACCTCAGTCAATGACAGGGATTGAGTTTCAGTCAGTGATAGGGATTGTCCCTCAGTCAGTGACAGGGATTGAATCTCAGTCAGTGACAGGGATTGAATGTCAGTTAGTTACAGGGATTGAATCTCAGTCAGTGACAGGGATTGAGACTCAGTCAGTGACAGGGATTGAACCTCTGTCAGTGACAGGGATTGAATCTCAGTCAGTGACAGGAATTGAATCTCAGTCAGTGACAGGGATTGAGTTTCAGTCAGTGACAGGAATTGAACCTCAGTCAGTGACAGGAATTGAATATCAGTCAGTGACAGGGATTGAGTCTCAGTCAGTGACAGGAATTGAATCTCAGTCAGTGACAGGGATTGAGTTTCAGTCAGTGACAGGGATTATCCTTCAGTCACTGTTAGGGATTGTCCCTCAGTCGGTGACAAGGATTGAACCTCAGTCAGTGACAGGGATTGATTCTCAGTCAGTGACAGGGATTGAGTCTCAGTCAGTGACAGGAATTGAGCCTCAGTCAGTGACAGGAATTGAACCTCAGTCTGTGACTGGGATTGAATCTCAGTCAGTGACAGGGATTGAATCTCAGTTAGTGACAGGGATTGAATCTCAGGTAGTTACAGGGTTTGAATCCCAGTCAGTGACATGGATTGACCCTCAGACAGTGACAGGGATTGAACCTCAGTCAGTGACAGGGATTGAGTTCCAGTCAGTGATAGGGATTGTCCCTCCGTCAGTGACAGGGATTGAATCTCAGTCAGTGACAGGGATTGAGTTTCAGTCAGTGATAGGGATTGAGTTCCATTCAGTGATAGGGATTGTCCCTCAGTCAGTGACAGGGATTGAATCTCAGTCAGTGACAGGAATTGAATCTCAGTCAGTGACAGGGATTGAGTTTCAGTCAGTGATAGGGATTGTCCCTCAGTCAGTGACAAGGATTGTCCCTCAATCAGTGACAGGGATTGAGCCTCAGTCAGTGACAGGGTTTGAGTTCCAGTCAGTGATAGGGATTGTCCCTCATTCAGTGATAGTGATTGAATCTCAATAAGTGATAGCGTTTGAATCTCAATCAGTGACAGGGATTGACGCTCAGACGGTGATAGGAATGGAATCTCAGTCAGTGACAGGCATGGAATCACAGTCAGTGACAGGGATTGAATCTCAGTCAGTGACAGGGATTGAATCTCAGTCAGTGACAGGGATTGAGCCTCAATCAGAGACAGGGATTGAGCCTCAGTCAGTGACAGGTATTGAATCGCAGTCAGTGACAGGGATGGAATCTCAATCAGTGACAGGAAGTGAATCTCAGTCAGTTACAGGGTTTGATCCTCAGTCTGTGACAAGGATTGAACCTCAGTCAGTGACAGGGATTGAATCTCAGTCAGTGACAGGGAGTGAATCTCAGTCAGTGACAGGGATTGAATCTCAGTCAGTGGTAGGAATTGCATGTCAGCTCGTGACAGGTGTTGAGCCTCATTCAGTGACAGGGATTGAACCTAATTTAGTGACAGGGATTGAAACTCAGTCAGTGACAGGGATTGAATCTCAGTCAGTGACAGGGATTGAACCTCTGTCAGTGACAGGGATTGAATCTCAGTCAGTGACAGGAATTGAATCTCAGTCAGTGACAGGGATTGAGTTTCAGTCAGTGACAGGAATTGAACCTCAGTCAGTGACAGGAATTGAATATCAGTCAGTGACAGGGATTGAGTCTCAGTCAGTGACAGGAATTGAATCTCAGTCAGTGACAGGGATTGAGTTTCTGTCAGTGACAGGGATTATCCTTCAGTCACTGTTAGGGATTGTCCCTCAGTCGGTGACAGGGATTGAACCTCAGTCAGTGACAGGGATTGATTCTCAGTCAGTGACAGGGATTGAGTCTCAGTCAGTGACAGGAATTGAGCCTCAGTCAGTGACAGGAATTGAACCTCAGTCTGTGACAGGGATTGAATCTCAGTCAGTGACAGGGATTGAATCTCAGTTAGTGACAGGAATTGAATCTCAGGTAGTTACAGGGATTGAATCCCAGTCAGTGACATGGATTGACCCTCAGACAGTGACAGGGATTGAACCTCAGTCAGTGACAGGGATTGAGTTCCAGTCAGTGATAGGGATTGTCCCTCAGTCAGTGACAGGGATTGAATCTCAGTCAGTGACAGGGATTGAGTTTCAGTCAGTGATAGGGATTGAGTTCCATTCAGTGATAGGGATTGTCCCTCAGTCAGTGACAGGGATTGAATCTCAGTCAGTGACAGGAATTGAATCTCAGTCAGTGACAGGGATTGAGTTTCAGTCAGTGATAGGGATTGTCCCTCAGTCAGTGACAAGGATTGTCCCTCAGTCAGTGACAGGCATTGATTCTCAGTCAGTGTCAGGGATTGAGCCTCAATCAGTGACAGGGATTGAGCCTCAGTCAGTGACAGGGTTTGAGTTCCAGTCAGTGATAGGGATTGTCCCTCATTCAGTGATAGTGATTGAATCTCAATAAGTGATAGCGTTTGAATCTCAATCAGTGACAGGGATTGACGCTCAGACGGTGATAGGAATGGAATCTCAGTCAGTGACAGGGATTGAGCCTCAATCAGAGACAGGGATTGAGCCTCAGTCAGTGACAGGTATTGAATCGCAGTCAGTGACAGGGATGGAATCTCAATCAGTGACAGGAAGTGAATCTCAGTCAGTTACAGGGTTTGATCCTCAGTCTGTGACAGGGATTGAACCTCAGTCAGTGACAGGGATTGAATCTCAGTCAGTGACAGGGAGTGAATCTCAGTCAGTGACAGGGATTGAATCTCAGTCAGTGGTAGGAATTGCATGTCAGCTCGTGACAGGTGTTGAGCCTCATTCAGTGACAGGCATTGAACCTAATTTAGTGACAGGGATTGAAACTCAGTCAGTGACAGGGATTGAATCTCAGTCAGTGACAGGGATTGAACCTCTGTCAGTGACAGGGATTGAATCTCAGTCAGTGACAGGAATTGAATCTCAGTCAGTGACAGGGATTGAGTTTCAGTCAGTGACAGGAATTGAACCTCAGTCAGTGACAGGAATTGAATATCAGTCAGTGACAGGGATTGAGTCTCAGTCAGTGACAGGAATTGAATCTCAGTCAGTGACAGGGATTGAGTTTCAGTCAGTGACAGGGATTATCCTTCAGTCACTGTTAGGGATTGTCCCTCAGTCGGTGACAGGGATTGAACCTCAGTCAGTGACAGGGATTGATTCTCAGTCAGTGACAGGGATTGAGTCTCAGTCAGTGACAGGAATTGAGCCTCAGTCAGTGACAGGAATTGAACCTCAGTCTGTGACAGGGATTGAATCTCAGTCAGTGACAGGGATTGAATCTCAGTTAGTGACAGGAATTGAATCTCAGGTAGTTACAGGGATTGAATCCCAGTCAGTGACATGGATTGACCCTCAGACAGTGACAGGGATTGAACCTCAGTCAGTGACAGGGATTGAGTTCCAGTCAGTGATAGGGATTGTCCCTCAGTCAGTGACAGGGATTGAATCTCAGTCAGTGACAGGGATTGAGTTTCAGTCAGTGATAGGGATTGAGTTCCATTCAGTGATAGGGATTGTCCCTCAGTCAGTGACAGGGATTGAATCTCAGTCAGTGACAGGAATTGAATCTCAGTCAGTGACAGGGATTGAGTTTCAGTCAGTGATAGGGATTGTCCCTCAGTCAGTGACAAGGATTGTCCCTCAGTCAGTGACAGGGATTGATTCTCAGTCAGTGTCAGGGATTGAGCCTCAATCAGTGACAGGGATTGAGCCTCAGTCAGTGACAGGGTTTGAGTTCCAGTCAGTGATAGGGATTGTCCCTCATTCAGTGATAGTGATTGAATCTCAATAAGTGATAGCGTTTGAATCTCAATCAGTGACAGGGATTGACGCTCAGACGGTGATAGGAATGGAATCTCAGTCAGAGACAGGCATGGAATCACAGTCAGTGACAGGGATTGAATCTCAGTCAGTGACAGGGATTGAATCTCAGTCAGTGACAGGGATTGAGCCTCAATCAGAGACAGGGATTGAGCCTCAGTCAGTGACAGGTATTGAATCGCAGTCAGTGACAGGGATGGAATCTCAATCAGTGACAGGAAGTGAATCTCAGTCAGTTACAGGGTTTGATCCTCAGTCTGTGACAGGGATTGAACCTCAGTCAGTGACAGGGATTGAATCTCAGTCAGTGACAGGGAGTGAATCTCAGTCAGTGACAGGGATTGAATCTCAGTCAGTGGTAGGAATTGCATGTCAGCTCGTGACAGGTGTTGAGCCTCATTCAGTGACAGGGATTGAACCTAATTTAGTGACAGGGATTGAAACTCAGTCAGTGACAGGGATTGAATCTCAGTCAGTGACAGGATTGAGTCTCAGTCAGTGACAGGAATTGAATCTCAGTCAGTGACAGGGATTGAGTTTCAGTCAGTGATAGGGATTATCCTTCAGTCAGTGGCAGGGATTGAACCTCAATCAGTGACAGGGATTGATTCTCAGTCAGTGTCAGGGATTGAGCCTCACTCAGTCTGTGACAGGGATTGAGCCTCAGTCAGTGACAGGAATGGAACCTCAGTCTGTGACAGGGATTGAATCTCAGTCAGTGACAGGGATTGAATCTCAGTTAGTGACGGGGATTGAATCTCAGTTAGTTACAGGGATTGAATCCCAGTCAGTGACATGGATTGACCCTCAGACAGTGACAGGGATTGAGTTCCAGTCAGTGTTAGGGATTGTCCCTCAGTCGGTGACAGGGATTGAACCTCAGTCAGTGACAGGAATGAATCTCAGTCAGTGACAGGGATTGAATCTCAGTCAGTGACAGGGATTGAAACTCAGTCAGTGACAGGAATTGAACCTGAGTCAGTGACAGGGATTGACTCTCAGTCAGTGACAGGGATTGACTCTAAGTCAGTGACAGGGATCGAATGTCAGTCAGCGACAGGGATTGAATCTCAGTCAGTGACAGAGATTGAATCTCAGTCAGTGACAGGAATTGAATCTCAGTCAGTGACAGGGATTGAATGTCAATCAGTGACAGGAATTGAATCTCAGTCAGTGACAGGGATTGAATCTCAGTCAGTGATAGGGATTGAACCTCTGTCAGTGACAGGGATTGAACCTCAGTCAGTGACAGGGATTGAATCTCAGTCAGTGACAGGAATGGAATCTCAGTCAGTGACAGGGATTGAAACTCAGTCAGTGACAGGGATTGAACCTCAGTCAGTGATAGGGATTGAATCTCAATAAGTGACAGTGATTGAATCTCAGTCAGTGACAGGAATGGAACCTCAGTCAGTGACAGGGATTGAACCGCAGTCAGTGACAGGGATTGAACCTCAGTCAGTGACAGGGATTGAACCTCCATCAGTGACAGGGATTGAATCTCAGTCAGTGACATGGACTGAATCTCCGTCAGTGACAGGGATTGACTCTAAGTCAGTGACAGGGATTGAATCGCAGTCTGTGACAGGGATTGTATCTCAGTCAGTGAAAGGAATTGAACCTCAGTCAGTGATAGGGATTGAACCTCAGTCCGTGACAGGGATTGAACCTCAGTCAGTGACAAGGATTGAACCTCAGTCAGTGACAGGTATTGAATCTCAGTCAGTGGCAGGGATTGACTCTAAGTCAGTGACAGGGATCGAATGTCAGTCAGCGACAGGGATTGAATCTCAGTCAGTGACAGAGATTGAATCTCAGTCAGTGACAGGAATTGAATCTCAGTCAGTGACAGGGATTGAATGTCAATCAGTGACAGGAATTGAATCTCAGTCAGTGACAGGGATTGAATCTCAGGCAGTGACGGGGATTGAACTTCAGTCAGTGACAGGGATTGAATCTCAGTCAGTGCCAGGAATTGAACCTCAGTCATTGACAGGGATTGAATCTCAGTCAGTGACAGGGAGTGAATCTCAGTCAGTGACAGGGATTGAACCTCAGTCAGTGACAGGGATTGAACCTCTGTCAGTGACAGGGATTGACTCTCAGACAGTGACAGGGATTGAAACTCAGTCAGTGACAGGGATTGAATCACAGTCTGTGACAAGGATTGAATCTCAGTCAGTGACCGTGTTTCAGCCACAGTCAGTGATAGGGATTAAACCTCAGTCGGTGACAGGGAATGAATCTCAGTTAGTGACTGGTTCTAAATCTCAGTCAGTGACAAGGATTGACCTTCAGATAGTGACAGGGATTGAATCTCTGATGGCGACAGGGAATGAATCTTATTCAATGACAGGGATCGAGCCTCAGTCAGTGACATGGATTGAATCTCAGTCAGTGACAGGGATTGACTCTAAGTCAGTGACAGGAATGAATCTCAGTCAGTGACAGTGATTGAATCTCAGTCAGTGTCAGGGATTGAAACGCAGTCAGTGACAGGAATTGAACCTCAGTCAGTGACAGGGATTGACTCTCAGTCAGTGACAGGGATTGACTCTAAGTCAGTGACAGGGATTGAATGTCAGTCAGTGACAGGAATTGAATCTCAGTCAGTGACAGAGATTGAATCTCAGTCAGTGACAGGAATTGAACATCAGTCAGTGACAGGGATTGACTCTCAGTCAGTGACAGGAATTGAATCTCAGTCATTGATAGGGATTAAATATCAGTCAGTGACAGGGATTGACCCACAGACAGTGACAGGGATTGAACCTCAGTCAGTGACAGGGATTGAACCTCCGTCAGTGACAGGGATTGAATCTCAGTCAGTGACAGAGATTGAATCTCAGTCAGTGACAGGAATTAAACATCAGTCATTGACAGGGATTGACACCCAGTCAGTGACAGGAATTGAATCTCAGTCATTGATAGGGATTAAATATCAGTCAGTGACAGGGATTGACCCACAGACAGTGACAGGGATTGAATCTCAGTCAGTGTCAGGGATTGAACCTCAGTCAGTGACTGGGATTGAACCTCAGTCAGTGACAGGGATTGAACCTCTGTCAGTGACAGGGATTGAACCTCAGTCAGTGACAGGGATTGAATCTCAGTCAGTGACAGGAATGGAATCTCAGTCAGTGACAGGGATTGAACCTCAGTCAGTGACAGGGATTGAACCTCAGTCAGTGATAGGGATTGAACCTCAGTCAGTGACAGAGATTGAACCTCCATCAGTGACAGGGTTTGAATCTCAGTCAGTGACATGGACTGAATCTCCGTCAGTGACAGGGATTGACTCTCAGTCAGTGACAGGGATTGAATCGCAGTCTGTGACAGGGATTGTATCTCAGTCAGTGACAGGGATTGAATCTCAGTCAGTGATCGGGATTGAACCTCTGTCAGTGACAGAGATTGAACCTCAGTCAGTGACAGGAATGGAATCTCAGTCAGTGACAGGGATTGAACCTCAGTCAGTGACAGGGATTGAACCTCAGTCATTGACAGGAATTGAATCTCAGTCAGTGACAGGAATTCAATCTCAGTCAGTGACAGGTATTGAACCCATGACAGTAACAGGGATTGAACCTTAGTCAGTGACAGGAATGGAATCTCAGTGATTGATAGGGATTGAATCTCAGTAAGTGACAGTGATTGAATCTCAGTCATTGACAGGAATTGAACCTCAGTCAGTGACAGGAATTGAATCTCAGTCAGTGACAGGTATTGAACCCATGACAGTAACAGGGATTGAACCTTAGTCAGTGACAGGAATGGAATCTCAGTCAGTGACAGGGATTGAATCTCAGTCAGTGACAGGAATGGAATCTCAGTCAGTGATAGGGATTGAACCTCTGTCAGTGACAGGGATTGAACCTCAGTCAGTGACAGGGATTGAATCTCAGTCAGTGACAGGAATGGAATCTCAGTCAGTGACAGGGATTGAACCTCAGTCAGTGACAGGGATTGAACCACAGTCAGTGATAGGGATTGAATCTCAGTCAGTGACAGGGATTGAATCTCAGTCAGTGACAGGAATGGAATCTCAGTCAGTGACAGGGATTGAACTGCAGTCAGTGACAGGGATTGAACCTCAGTCAGTGACAGGGATTGAACCTCTATCAGTGACAGGGATTGAATCTCAGTCAGTGACAGGAATGGAATCTCAGTCAGTGACAGGGATTGAACCGCAGTCAGTGACAGGGATTGACTCTCAGTCAGTGACAGGGATTGAATCGCAGTCTGTGACAGGGATTGTATCTCAGTCAGTGAAAGGAATTGAACCTCAGTCAGTGATAGGGATTGAACCTCAGTCCGTGACAGGAATTGAACCTCAGTCAGTGACAGGGATTAACCCTCAAACAGTGACAGGGATTGAAACTCAGTCAGTGACAGGGATTGAATTTCAGTCTGTGACAGGGATTGAATTTCAGTCTGAGACAGGTATTGAGTCTCAATCAGTGACAGGGATTGATCCTCATTCAGTGACAGGGATTGAATCTCAGTCAGTGACAGAGATTGAATCTCAGTCAGTGACAGGAATTGAATCTCAGTCAGTGACAGGGATTGAATGTCAATCAGTGACAGGAATTGAATCTCAGTCAGTGACAGGGATTGAATCTCAGTCAGTGATAGGGATTGAACCTGTGTCAGTGACAGGGATTGAACCTCAGTCAGTGACAGGGATTGAATCTCAGTCAGTGACAGGAATGGAATCTCAGTCAGTGACAGGGATTGAAACTCAGTCAGTGACAGGGATTGAACCTCAGTCAGTGATAGGGATTGAATCTCAATAAGTGACAGTGATTGAATCTCAGTCAGTGACAGGAATGGAACCTCAGTCAGTGACAGGGATTGAACCGCAGTCAGTGACAGGGATTGAACCTCAGTCAGTGACAGGGATTGAACCTCCATCAGTGACAGGGATTGAATCTCAGTCAGTGACATGGACTGAATCTCCGTCAGTGACAGGGATTGACTCTAAGTCAGTGACAGGGATTGAATCTCAGTCTGTGACAGGGATTGTATCTCAGTCAGTGAAAGGAATTGAACCTCAGTCAGTGATAGGGATTGAACCTCAGTCCGTGACAGGGATTGAACCTCAGTCAGTGACAAGGATTGAACCTCAGTCAGTGACAGGTATTGAATCTCAGTCAGTGGCAGGGATTGACTCTAAGTCAGTGACAGGGATCGAATGTCAGTCAGCGACAGGGATTGAATCTCAGTCAGTGACAGAGATTGAATCTCAGTCAGTGACAGGAATTGAATCTCAGTCAGTGACAGGGATTGAATGTCAATCAGTGACAGGAATTGAATCTCAGTCAGTGACAGGGATTGAATCTCAGGCAGTGACGGGGATTGAACTTCAGTCAGTGACAGGGATTGAATCTCAGTCAGTGCCAGGAATTGAACCTCAGTCATTGACAGGGATTGAATCTCAGTCAGTGACAGGGAGTGAATCTCAGTCAGTGACAGGGATTGAACCTCAGTCAGTGACAGGGATTGAACCTCTGTCAGTGACAGGGATTGACTCTCAGACAGTGACAGGGATTGAAACTCAGTCAGTGACAGGGATTGAATCACAGTCTGTGACAAGGATTGAATCTCAGTCAGTGACCGTGTTTCAGCCACAGTCAGTGATAGGGATTAAACCTCAGTCGGTGACAGGGAATGAATCTCAGTTAGTGACTGGTTCTAAACCTCAGTCAGTGACAAGGATTGACCTTCAGATAGTGACAGGGATTGAATCTCTGTTGGCGACAGGGAATGAATCTTATTCAATGACAGGGATCGAGCCTCAGTCAGTGACATGGATTGAATCTCAGTCAGTGACAGGGATTGACTCTAAGTCAGTGACAGGAATGAATCTCAGTCCGTGACAGGGATTGAACCTCAGTCAGTGACAGGGATTGAACCTCAGTCAGTGATAGGGATTGAACCTCAGTCAGTGACAGAGATTGAACCTCCATCAGTGACAGGGTTTGAATCTCAGTCAGTGACATGGACTGAATCTCCGTCAGTGACAGGGATTGACTCTCAGTCAGTGACAGGGATTGAATCGCAGTCTGTGACAGGGATTGTATCTCAGTCAGTGACAGGGATTGAATCTCAGTCAGTGATCGGGATTGAACCTCTGTCAGTGTCAGGGATTGAACCTCAGTCAGTGACTGGGATTGAACCTCAGTCAGTGACAGGGATTGAACCTCTGTCAGTGACAGGGATTGAACCTCAGTCAGTGACAGGGATTGAATCTCAGTCAGTGACAGGAATGGAATCTCAGTCAGTGACAGGGATTGAACCTCAGTCAGTGACAGGGATTGAACCTCAGTCAGTGATAGGGATTGAACCTCAGTCAGTGACAGAGATTGAACCTCCATCAGTGACAGGGTTTGAATCTCAGTCAGTGACATGGACTGAATCTCCGTCAGTGACAGGGATTGACTCTCAGTCAGTGACAGGGATTGAATCGCAGTCTGTGACAGGGATTGTATCTCAGTCAGTGACAGGGATTGAATCTCAGTCAGTGATCGGGATTGAACCTCTGTCAGTGACAGGGATTGAACCTCAGTCAGTGACAGGAATGGAATCTCAGTCAGTGACAGGGATTGAACCTCAGTCAGTGACAGGGATTGAACCTCAGTCATTGACAGGAATTGAATCTCAGTCAGTGACAGGAATTCAATCTCAGTCAGTGACAGGTATTGAACCCATGACAGTAACAGGGATTGAACCTTAGTCAGTGACAGGAATGGAATCTCAGTGATTGATAGGGATTGAATCTCAGTAAGTGACAGTGATTGAATCTCAGTCATTGACAGGAATTGAATCTCAGTCATTGACAGGAATTGAATCTCAGTCAGTGACAGGTATTGAACCCATGACAGTAACAGGGATTGAACCTTAGTCAGTGACAGGAATGGAATCTCAGTCAGTGACAGGGATTGAATCTCAGTCAGTGACAGGAATGGAATCTCAGTCAGTGATAGGGATTGAACCTCTGTCAGTGACAGGGATTGAACCTCAGTCAGTGACAGGGATTGAATCTCAGTCAGTGACAGGAATGGAATCTCAGTCAGTGACAGGGATTGAATCTCAGTCAGTGACGGGGATTGAACTTCAGTCAGTGACAGGGATTGAATCTCAGTCAGTGCCAGGAATTGAACCTCAGTCATTGACAGGGATTGAATCTCAGTCAGTGACAGGGAGTGAATCTCAGTCAGTGACAGGGATTGAACCTCAGTCAGTGACAGGGATTGAACCTCTGTCAGTGACAGGGATTGACTCTCAGACAGTGACAGGGATTGAAACTCAGTCAGTGACAGGGATTGAATCACAGTCTGTGACAAGGATTGAATCTCAGTCAGTGACCGTGTTTCAGCCACAGTCAGTGATAGGGATTAAACCTCAGTCGGTGACAGGGAATGAATTTCAGTTAGTGACTGGTTCTAAACCTCAGTCAGTGACAAGGATTGACCTTCAGATAGTGACAGGGATTGAATCTCTGTTGGCGACAGGGAATGAATCTTATTCAATGACAGGGATCGAGCCTCAGTCAGTGACATGGATTGAATCTCAGTCAGTGACAGGGATTGACTCTAAGTCAGTGACAGGAATGAATCTCAGTCCGTGACAGGGATTGAACCTCAGTCAGTGACAGGGATTGAACCTCAGTCAGTGATAGGGATTGAACCTCAGTCAGTGACAGAGATTGAACCTCCATCAGTGACAGGGTTTGAATCTCAGTCAGTGACATGGACTGAATCTCCGTCAGTGACAGGGATTGACTCTCAGTCAGTGACAGGGATTGAATCGCAGTCTGTGACAGGGATTGTATCTCAGTCAGTGACAGGGATTGAATCTCAGTCAGTGATCGGGATTGAACCTCTGTCAGTGTCAGGGATTGAACCTCAGTCAGTGACTGGGATTGAACCTCAGTCAGTGACAGGGATTGAACCTCTGTCAGTGACAGGGATTGAACCTCAGTCAGTGACAGGGATTGAATCTCAGTCAGTGACAGGAATGGAATCTCAGTCAGTGACAGGGATTGAACCTCAGTCAGTGACAGGGATTGAACCTCAGTCAGTGATAGGGATTGAACCTCAGTCAGTGACAGAGATTGAACCTCCATCAGTGACAGGGTTTGAATCTCAGTCAGTGACATGGACTGAATCTCCGTCAGTGACAGGGATTGACTCTCAGTCAGTGACAGGGATTGAACCTCAGTCATTGACAGGGATTGTATCTCAGTCAGTGACAGGGATTGAATCTCAGTCAGTGATCGGGATTGAACCTCTGTCAGTGACAGGGATTGAACCTCAGTCAGTGACAGGAATGGAATCTCAGTCAGTGACAGGGATTGAACCTCAGTCAGTGACAGGGATTGAACCTCAGTCATTGACAGGAATTGAATCTCAGTCAGTGACAGGAATTCAATCTCAGTCAGTGACAGGAATTGAACCCATGACAGTAACAGGGATTGAACCTTAGTCAGTGACAGGAATGGAAACTCAGTGATTGATAGGGATTGAATCTCAGTAAGTGACAGTGATTGAATCTCAGTCATTGACAGGAATTGAATCTCAGTCATTGACAGGAATTGAATCTCAGTCAGTGACAGGTATTGAACCCATGACAGTAACAGGGATTGAACCTTAGTCAGTGACAGGAATGGAATCTCAGTCAGTGACAGGGATTGAATCTCAGTCAGTGACAGGAATGGAATCTCAGTCAGTGATAGGGATTGAACCTCTGTCAGTGACAGGGATTGAACCTCAGTCAGTGACAGGGATTGAATCTCAGTCAGTGACAGGAATGGAATCTCAGTCAGTGACAGGGATTGAACCTCAGTCAGTGACAGGGATTGAACCACAGTCAGTGATAGGGATTGAATCTCAGTCAGTGACAGGGATTGAATCTCAGTCAGTGACAGGAATGGAATCTCAGTCAGTGACAGGGATTGAACCGCAGTCAGTGACAGGGATTGAACCTCAGTCAGTGACAGGGATTGAACCTCCATCAGTGACAGGGATTGAATCTCAGTCAGTGACAGGAATGGAATCTCAGTCAGTGACAGGGATTGAACCGCAGTCAGTGACAGGGATTGACTCTCAGTCAGTGACAGGGATTGAATCGCAGTCTGTGACAGGGATTGTATCTCAGTCAGTGAAAGGAATTGAACCTCAGTCAGTGATAGGGATTGAACCTCAGTCCGTGACAGGAATTGAACCTCAGTCAGTGACAGGGATTAACCCTCAAACAGTGACAGGGATTGAAACTCAGTCAGTGACAGGGATTGAATTTCAGTCTGTGACAGGGATTGAATTTCAGTCTGAGACAGGTATTGAGCCTCAATCAGTGACAGGGATTGATCCTCATTCAGTGACAGGGATTCAATCTCAATCAGAGTCAGGTATTGAAACTCAGTCAGTGACAGGGATTGAATCTCAGTCAGTGACAGGGATGGATTTTCAGTCTGATACAGGGATTGAGCCTCAGTCAGTGACAGGGATTGAATCTCAGTCAGTGACTGGGATTGACCCTCAGACAGTGACAGGGATTGAATCTCAGTCAGTGTCAGGGATTGACCCTGAGACAGTGACAGGGATTGAATCTCAGTCAGTGGCAGGGATTGAGTTTCGGTCAGTGATAGGGATTGACCCTCAGTCAGTGACAGGGATTGAATCTTAGTCTGTGACAGGGATTGAACCTTTATCAGTGACAGGGATTCAATCTCAGTGAGTGACTGGGATTGACCCTCAGACAATGACTGGGATTGACACTTAGTCAGTCTCAGGGATTGAACCTCAGTCAGTGACAGGGATTGAATCTCATTCAGTGACAGGGATTGAATCTCAGTCATTGACTGGGATTGTATCTCATTCAGTGACAGTGATTGAATCTCAGTCAGTGACAGGGATTGAATCTCAGTCAGTGACAGGAATTGAATCTCAGTCAGTGACACGGATGGAGCCTCAGTCCGTGACAAGGATTGAACCTCCTTCAGTGTCAGGGATTGAAGCTTATTCAGTGACAGGGATTGAAATTCAGTCAGTGACTGGGATTAACCCTCAAACAGTAACAGGGATTGAATCTCATTCAGTGACAGGGATTGATTCTCAGTCAGTGACAGGGATTGAATCTCAATCAGTGACTGGGATTGAATCGCTGTCAGTAACAGGAATTGAATCTCACTTAGTGACAGTGATTGAATCACAATCAGTGTCAGGTATTGACCTTCAGTCAGTGATAGGAATGGAATCTCATTCAGTGACAGGCATTGAATCTCAGTCTGTGACAGGTATTGAATCTCAGTCACTGACAGCGATTGATTTTCAGTCATTGATACGGATTCACCCTCTGTCAGAGATAGGGATTGAATCTCAGTCAGTGACTGGGATTGACCCTCAGTCAGTGACAGGGATTGAATCTCAATCAGTGACAGGGATTGAATCTCAGTCAGTGACTGGGATTGAAACTCAGTCAGTGATTAGGATTGAATCGCAGTCAGTGACAGGGAATGAATCTCAGTCAATGACAGGGATTGACTCTCTGTCAGTGACAGGGATTGAATTTCAGTCAGTGACTGGGATTAACCCTCAAACAGTAACAGGGATTGAATCTCATTCAGTGACAGGGATTGATTCTCAGTCAGTGACAGGGATTGAATCTCAATCAGTGACTGGGATTGAATCGCTGTCAGTAACAGGAATTGAATCTCACTTAGTGACAGTGATTGAATCACAATCAGTGTCAGGTATTGACCTTCAGACAGTGATAGGAATGGAATCTCATTCAGTGACAGGCATTGAACCTCAGTCAGTGACAGGGATTGAGTTCCAGTCAGTGATAGGGATTGTCCCTCAGTCAGTGACAGGGATTGAACCTCAGACAGTGACACGGATTGATTCTCAGTCAGTGTCTGGGATTGAGCCTCAATCAGTGACAGGAATTGAACCTCAGTCTGTGACAGGGATTGAATCTCAGTCAGTGACAGGGATTGAATCTCAGTTAGTGACAGGGATTGAGGATCAAATTGTGACAGGGAATAACCCTCAGTCAGTGACAGGAATTGAATCTCAATCAATGACAGGAAGTGATTCTCAGTCATTGCCAGGGATTGAGCCTCAGTGAGTGACAGGGATTGACCCTCAGTCAGTGACAGGGATTGAGGTTCAAATAGTGACAGGGATTGAATCTCAGTCAGTGACGGGGATTGAATGTCAGTTAGTGACAGGGATTGAATCTCAGTCAGTGACAGGGATTGAGACTCAGTCAGTGACAGGGATTGAACCTCTGTCAGTGACAGGAATTGAATCACAGTCAGTGACAGGGATTGAGTTTCAGTCAGTGATGGGGATTATCCTTCAGTCAGTGGCAAGAATTGAATCTCAGTTAGTGACAGGGATTGAATCTCAGTCAGTGACAGGGATTGAACCTCAGTCAGTGACAGGGATTGAACCTCTGTCAGTGACAGGGATTGATAACTCAGTTAGTGACAGGGATTGAATCTCTCTTAGTTACAGGGATTGAATCCCAGTCAGTGACATGGATTGACCCTCAGACAGTGACAGGGATTGAACCTCAGCCAGTGACAGGGATTGAGTTCCAGTCAGTGATAGGGACTGTCCCTCAGTCAGTGACAGGGATTGAACCTCAGTCAGTGACAGGGATTGATTCTCAGTCAGTGTCAGGGATTGAGCTTCAATCAGTGACAGAGTTTGAGCCTCAGTCAGTGACAGGGATTGAGTTCCATTCAGTGATAGGGATTGTCCCTCAGTCAGTGATAGGGATTGTCCCTCAGTCAGTGACAGGGATTGAATCTCATTCAGTAACAGGGTTTGAGCCTCAGTCAGTGTCAGGTATTGAGCCTCAATCAGTGACAGGGATTGAATCTCAGTCAGTGACAGGGATTGAGCCTCAGTCAGTGACAGGGATTGAACCTCAGTCAATGACAGGGATTGAGTTTCAGTCAGTGATAGGGATTGTCCCTCAGTCAGTGACAGGGATTGAATCTCAGTCAGTGACAGGGATTGAATATCAGTTAGTTACAGGGATTGAACCTCAGTCAATGACAGGGATTGAGTTTCAGTCAGTGATAGGGATTGTCCCTCAGTCAGTGACAGGGATTGAATATCAGTCAGTGACAGGGATTGAGTCTCAGTCAGTGACAGGAATTGAATCTCAGTCAGTGACAGGGATTGAGTTTCAGTCAGTGATAGGGATTATCCTTCAGTCAGTGGCAGGGATTGAATCTCATTTGGTGACGAGGATTGAATCTCAGTTAGTTACAGGGATTGAATCCCAGTCAGTGACATGGATTGACCCTCAGACAGTGACAGGGATTGATCCTCAGTCAGTGACAGGGATTGAACCTCAGTCAGTGACAGGGATTGAGCCTCAGTCAGTGACAGGAATTGAACCTCAGTCTGTGACAGGGATTGAATCTCAGTCAGTGACAGGAATTGAATCTCAGTTAGTGACAGGGATTGAATCTCAGGTAGTTACAGGGATTGAATCCCAGTCAGTGACATGGATTGACCCTCAGACAGTGACAGGGATTGAACCTCAGTCAGTGACAGGGATTGAGTTCCAGTCAGTGATAGGGATTGTCCCTCAGTCAGTGACAGGGATTCAATCTCAGTCAGTGACAGGGATTGAGTTTCAGTCAGTGATAGGGATTGAGTTCCATTCAGTGATAGGGATTGTCCCTCAGTCAGTGACAGGGATTGAATCTCAGTCAGTGACAGGAATTGAATCTCAGTCAGTGTCTGGGATTGAACCTCAGTCAGTAACAGGGATTGAATCTCAGCCAGTGACAGGGATTGAAACGCCATTAGTGACAGGGATTGAATCTCAGTCAGTGACAGGAATTGAACCTCAGTCTGTGACAGGGATTGAATCTCAGTCAGTGACAGGAATTGAATCTCAATCAATGACAGGAAATGGTTCTCAGTCATTGCCAGGGATTGAGCCTCAGTGAGTGACAGGGATTGACCCTCAGTCAGTGACAGGGATTGAGGTTCAAATAGTGACAGGGATTGAATCTCAGTCAGTGTCAGGGATTGAATGTCAGTTAGTTACAGGGATTGAATCTCAGTCAGTGACAGGGATTGAGACTCAGTCAGTGACAGGGATTGAACCTCTGTCAGTGACAGGGATTGAATCTCAGTCAGTGACAGGAATTGAATCTCAGTCAGTGACAGGGATTGAGTTTCAGTCAGTGACAGGAATTGAACCTCAGTCAGTGACAGGAATTGAATATCAGTCAGTGACAGGGATTGAGTCTCAGTCAGTGACAGGAATTGAATCTCAGTCAGTGACAGGGATTGAGTTTCAGTCAGTGATAGGGATTATCCTTCAGTCAGTGGCAGGGATTGAACCTCAGTCAGTGACAGGGATTGATTCTCAGTCAGTGTCAGGGATTGAGCCTCAATCAGTGACAGGGATTGAGCCTCAGTCAGTGACAGGAATGGAACCTCAGTCTGTGACAGGGATTGAATCTCAGTCAGTGACAGGGATTGAATCTCAGTTAGTGACGGGGATTGAATCTCAGTTAGTTACAGGGATTGAATCCCAGTCAGTGACATGGATTGACCCTCAGACAGTGACAGGGATTGAGTTCCAGTCAGTGTTAGGGATTGTCCCTCAGTCGGTGACAGGGATTGAACCTCAGTCAGTGACAGGGATTGATTCTCAGTCAGTGTCAGGGATTGAGCCTCAATCAGTGACAGGAATTGAGCCTCAGTCAGTGACAGGAATTGAACGTCAGTCTGTGACAGGGATTGAATCTCAGTCAGTGACAGGGATTGAATCTCAGTTAGTGACAGGGATTGAATCTCAGGTAGTTACAGGGATTGAATCTCAGTCAGTGACATGGATTGACCCACAGACAGTGACAGGGATTGAACCTCATTCAGTGACAGGGATTGAGTTCCAGTCAGTGATAGGGATTGTCCATCAGTCAGTGACAGGGATTGAACCTCAGACAGTGACACGGATTGATTCTCAGTCAGTGTCTGGGATTGAGCCTCAATCATTGACAGGGATTGAATCTCAGTCAGTGACAGGAATTGAACCTCAGTCTGTGACAGGGATTGAATCTCAGTCAGTGACAGGGATTGAATCTCAGTTAGTGACAGGGATTGAGGATCAAATTGTGACAGGGAATAACCCTCAGTCAGTGACAGGAATTGAATCTCAATCAATGACAGGAAGTGATTCTCAGTCATTGCCAGGGATTGAGCCTCAGTGAGTGACAGGGATTGACCCTCAGTCAGTGACAGGGATTGAGGTTCAAATAGTGACAGGGATTGAATCTCAGTCAGTGACGGGGATTGAATGTCAGTTAGTGACAGGGATTGAATCTCAGTCAGTGACAGGGATTGAGACTCAGTCAGTGACAGGGATTGAACCTCTGTCAGTGACAGGAATTGAATCTCAGTCAGTGACAGGGATTGAGTTTCAGTCAGTGATGGGGATTATCCTTCAGTCAGTGGCAAGAATTGAATCTCAGTTAGTGACAGGGATTGAATCTCAGTCAGTGACAGGGTTTGAGCCTCAGTCAGTGACAGGGATTGAACCTCTGTCAGTGACAGGGATTGAAACTCAGTTAGTGACAGGGATTGAATCTCTGTTAATTACAGGGATTGAATCCCAGTCAGTGACATGGATTGACCCTCAGACAGTGACAGGGATTGAACCTCAGCCAGTGACAGGGATTGAGTTCCAGTCAGTGATAGGGACTGTCCCTCAGTCAGTGACAGGGATTGAACCTCAGTCAGTGACAGGGATTGATTCTCAGTCAGTGTCAGGGATTGAGCTTCAATCAGTGACAGAGTTTGAGCCTCAGTCAGTGACAGGGATTGAGTTCCATTCACTGATAGGGATTGTCCCTCAGTCAGTGATAGGGATTGTCCCTCAGTCAGTGACAGGGATTGAATCTCATTCAGTAACAGGGTTTGAGCCTCAGTCAGTGTCAGGTATTGAGCCTCAATCAGTGACAGGGATTGAATCTCAGTCAGTGACAGGGATTGAGCCTCAGTCAGTGACAGGGATTGAACCTCTGTCAATGACAGGGATTGAGTTTCAGTCAGTGATAGGGATTGTCCCTCAGTCAGTGACAGGGATTGAATCTCAGTCAGTGACAGGGATTGAATATCAGTTAGTTACAGGGATTGAACCTCAGTCAATGACAGGGATTGAGTTTCAGTCAGTGATAGGGATTGTCCCTCAGTCAGTGACAGGGATTGAATCTCAGTCAGTGACAGGGATTGAATGTCAGTTAGTTACAGGGATTGAATCTCAGTCAGTGACAGGGATTGAGACTCAGTCAGTGACAGGGATTGAACCTCTGTCAGTGACAGGGATTGAATCTCAGTCAGTGACAGGGATTGAATCTCAGTCAGTGACAGGGATTGAGCCTCAATCAGAGACAGGGATTGAGCCTCAGTCAGTGACAGGTATTGAATCGCAGTCAGTGACAGGGATGGAATCTCAATCAGTGACAGGAAGTGAATCTCAGTCAGTGACAGGGTTTGAGCCTCAGTCTGTGACAGGGATTGAACCTCAGTCAGTGACAGGGATTGAATCTCAGTCAGTGACAGGGATTGAATCTCAGTCAGTGCCAGGGATTGAATCTCAGTCAGTGGTAGGAATTGCATCTCAGTTCGTGACAGGTATTGAGCCTCATTCAGTGACAGGGATTGAACCTAATTCCGTGACAGGGATTGAAAGTCAGTCAGTGACAGGGATTGAATCTCAGTCAGTGACAGGGATTGAACCTCAGTCAGTGACAGATTTTGTATTTCAGTCAGTGACAGCGATTGAACCTCAGCCATTAACAGGAATTGATTCTCAGAAAGTGACAGGAATTTAATCTCAGTCAGTGACAGGGATTGAGTCTCAGTCTGTGACAGTGATTGAATCTCAGTTAGTGACAGGATTGAATCTCAGTCAGTGACAGGGATTGAGCCTCAGTCAGTGACAGCGATTGAACATCCGTCAGTGTCAGGGAATAAACCTAAGTCAGTGACAGGGATTGAATCTCAATCAGTGACAGGAATTGACCCTCAGAGAGTGATAGGAATGCAATATCCGTCAGTGACAGGCCTTGAATCGCAGTCAGTGACAGGATTGAATCTCAGTCAGTGACAGGGATTGAATCTCAGTCAGTGACAGGGATTGAAACTCAAGTCAGTGACAAAGATTGAATCTCAGTCTGTGACAGGGATTAAGCATCAGTCTGTGACATGGATTGAACCTCAATCAGTGTCAGGGATTGAATCTCAGCCAGTGACAGGGATTGAATCGACGTCAGTGACAGGGATTGAATCTCAGTCAGTGACAGGAATTGAACCTCAGTCTGTGACAGGGATTGCATCTCAGTCAGTGACAGGGATTGAATCTCAGTTAGTGACAGGGATTGAATCCCAGTCAGTGTCTAGGATTGAACCTCAGTCAGTAACAGGGATTGAATCTCAGACAGTGACAGGGATTGAAACGCCGTCAGTGACAGGGATTGAATCTCAGTCAGTGACAGGAATTGAACCTCAGTCTGTGACAGGGATTGAATCTCAGTCAGTGACAGGAATTGAATCTCAATCAATGACCGGAAATGGTTCTCAGTCATTGCCAGGGATTGAGCCTCAGTGAGTGACAGGGACTGACCCTCAGTCAGTGACAGGGATTGAGGTTCAAATAGTGACAGGGATTGAATCTCAGTCAGTGACAGGGATTGAATGTCAGTTAGTTGCAGGGATTGAATCTCAGTCAGTGACAGGGATTGAGATTCAGTCAGTGACAGGGATTGAACCTCTGTCAGTGACAGGGATTGAATCTCAGTCAGTGACGGGGATTGAATGTCAGTTAGTGACAGGGATTGAATCTCAGTCAGTGACAGGGATTGAGACTCAGTCAGTGACAGGGATTGAACCTCTGTCAGTGACAGGAATTGAATCTCAGTCAGTGACAGGGATTGAGTTTCAGTCAGTGATGGGGATTATCCTTCAGTCAGTGGCAAGAATTGAATCTCAGTTAGTGACAGGGATTGAATCTCAGTCAGTGACAGGGTTTGAGCCTCAGTCAGTGACAGGGATTGAACCTCTGTCAGTGACAGGGATTGAAACTCAGTTAGTGACAGGGATTGAATCTCTGTTAATTACAGGGATTGAATCCCAGTCAGTGACATGGATTGACCCTCAGACAGTGACAGGGATTGAACCTCAGCCAGTGACAGGGATTGAGTTCCAGTCAGTGATAGGGACTGTCCCTCAGTCAGTGACAGGGATTGAACCTCAGTCAGTGACAGGGATTGATTCTCAGTCAGTGTCAGGGATTGAGCTTCAATCAGTGACAGAGTTTGAGCCTCAGTCAGTGACAGGGATTGAGTTCCATTCACTGATAGGGATTGTCCCTCAGTCAGTGATAGGGATTGTCCCTCAGTCAGTGACAGGGATTGAATCTCATTCAGTAACAGGGTTTGAGCCTCAGTCAGTGTCAGGTATTGAGCCTCAATCAGTGACAGGGATTGAATCTCAGTCAGTGACAGGGATTGAGCCTCAGTCAGTGACAGGGATTGAACCTCTGTCAATGACAGGGATTGAGTTTCAGTCAGTGATAGGGATTGTCCCTCAGTCAGTGACAGGGATTGAATCTCAGTCAGTGACAGGGATTGAATATCAGTTAGTTACAGGGATTGAACCTCAGTCAATGACAGGGATTGAGTTTCAGTCAGTGATAGGGATTGTCCCTCAGTCAGTGACAGGGATTGAATCTCAGTCAGTGACAGGGATTGAATGTCAGTTAGTTACAGGGATTGAATCTCAGTCAGTGACAGGGATTGAGACTCAGTCAGTGACAGGGATTGAACCTCTGTCAGTGACAGGGATTGAATCTCAGTCAGTGACAGGGATTGAATCTCAGTCAGTGACAGGGATTGAGCCTCAATCAGAGACAGGGATTGAGCCTCAGTCAGTGACAGGTATTGAATCGCAGTCAGTGACAGGGATGGAATCTCAATCAGTGACAGGAAGTGAATCTCAGTCAGTGACAGGGTTTGAGCCTCAGTCTGTGACAGGGATTGAACCTCAGTCAGTGACAGGGATTGAATCTCAGTCAGTGACAGGGATTGAATCTCAGTCAGTGCCAGGGATTGAATCTCAGTCTGTGGTAGGAATTGCATCTCAGTTCGTGACAGGTATTGAGCCTCATTCAGTGACAGGGATTGAACCTAATTCCGTGACAGGGATTGAAAGTCAGTCAGTGACAGGGATTGAATCTCAGTCAGTGACAGGGATTGAACCTCAGTCAGTGACAGATTTTGTATTTCAGTCAGTGACAGCGATTGAACCTCAGCCATTAACAGGAATTGATTCTCAGAAAGTGACAGGAATTTAATCTCAGTCAGTGACAGGGATTGAGTCTCAGTCTGTGACAGTGATTGAATCTCAGTTAGTGACAGGGATTGAATCTCAGTCAGTGACAGGGATTGAGCCTCAGTCAGTGACAGCGATTGAACATCCGTCAGTGTCAGGGAATAAACCTAAGTCAGTGACAGGGATTGAATCTCAATCAGTGACAGGAATTGACCCTCAGAGAGTGATAGGAATGCAATATCCGTCAGTGACAGGCCTTGAATCGCAGTCAGTGACAGGATTGAATCTCAGTCAGTGACAGGGATTGAATCTCAGTCAGTGACAGGGATTGAAACTCAAGTCAGTGACAAAGATTGAATCTCAGTCTGTGACAGGGATTAAGCATCAGTCTGTGACATGGATTGAACCTCAATCAGTGTCAGGGATTGAATCTCAGCCAGTGACAGGGATTGAATCGACGTCAGTGACAGGGATTGAATCTCAGTCAGTGACAGGAATTGAACCTCAGTCTGTGACAGGGATTGCATCTCAGTCAGTGACAGGGATTGAATCTCAGTTAGTGACAGGGATTGATTCCCAGTCAGTGTCTAGGATTGAACCTCAGTCAGTAACAGGGATTGAATCTCAGACAGTGACAGGGATTGAAACGCCGTCAGTGACAGGGATTGAATCTCAGTCAGTGACAGGAATTGAACCTCAGTCTGTGACAGGGATTGAATCTCAGTCAGTGACAGGAATTGAATCTCAATCAATGACAGGAAATGGTTCTCAGTCATTGCCAGGGATTGAGCCTCAGTGAGTGACAGGGACTGACCCTCAGTCAGTGACAGGGATTGAGGTTCAAATAGTGACAGGGATTGAATCTCAGTCAGTGACAGGGATTGAATGTCAGTTAGTTACAGGGATTGAATCTCAGTCAGTGACAGGGATTGAGATTCAGTCAGTGACAGGGATTGAACCTCTGTCAGTGACAGGGATTGAATCTCAGTCAGTGACAGGAATTGAATCTCAGTCAGTGACAGGGATTGAGTTTCAGTCAGTGACAGGGATTGAACCTCTGTCAGTGACAGGGATTGAAACTCAGTTAGTGACAGGGATTGAATCTCTGTTAATTACAGGGATTGAATCCCAGTCAGTGACATGGATTGACCCTCAGACAGTGACAGGGATTGAACCTCAGCCAGTGACAGGGATTGAGTTCCAGTCAGTGATAGGGACTGTCCCTCAGTCAGTGACAGGGATTGAACCTCAGTCAGTGACAGGGATTGATTCTCAGTCAGTGTCAGGGATTGAGCTTCAATCAGTGACAGAGTTTGAGCCTCAGTCAGTGACAGGGATTGAGTTCCATTCACTGATAGGGATTGTCCCTCAGTCAGTGATAGGGATTGTCCCTCAGTCAGTGACAGGGATTGAATCTCATTCAGTAACAGGGTTTGAGCCTCAGTCAGTGTCAGGTATTGAGCCTCAATCAGTGACAGGGATTGAATCTCAGTCAGTGACAGGGATTGAGCCTCAGTCAGTGACAGGGATTGAACCTCTGTCAATGACAGGGATTGAGTTTCAGTCAGTGATAGGGATTGTCCCTCAGTCAGTGACAGGGATTGAATCTCAGTCAGTGACAGGGATTGAATATCAGTTAGTTACAGGGATTGAACCTCAGTCAATGACAGGGATTGAGTTTCAGTCAGTGATAGGGATTGTCCCTCAGTCAGTGACAGGGATTGAATCTCAGTCAGTGACAGGGATTGAATGTCAGTTAGTTACAGGGATTGAATCTCAGTCAGTGACAGGGATTGAGACTCAGTCAGTGACAGGGATTGAACCTCTGTCAGTGACAGGGATTGAATCTCAGTCAGTGACAGGGATTGAATCTCAGTCAGTGACAGGGATTGAGCCTCAATCAGAGACAGGGATTGAGCCTCAGTCAGTGACAGGTATTGAATCGCAGTCAGTGACAGGGATGGAATCTCAATCAGTGACAGGAAGTGAATCTCAGTCAGTGACAGGGTTTGAGCCTCAGTCTGTGACAGGGATTGAACCTCAGTCAGTGACAGGGATTGAATCTCAGTCAGTGACAGGGATTGAATCTCAGTCAGTGCCAGGGATTGAATCTCAGTCTGTGGTAGGAATTGCATCTCAGTTCGTGACAGGTATTGAGCCTCATTCAGTGACAGGGATTGAACCTAATTCCGTGACAGGGATTGAAAGTCAGTCAGTGACAGGGATTGAATCTCAGTCAGTGACAGGGATTGAACCTCAGTCAGTGACAGATTTTGTATTTCAGTCAGTGACAGCGATTGAACCTCCGCCATTAACAGGAATTGATTCTCAGAAAGTGACAGGAATTTAATCTCAGTCAGTGACAGGGATTGAGTCTCAGTCTGTGACAGTGATTGAATCTCAGTTAGTGACAGGGATTGAATCTCAGTCAGTGACAGGGATTGAGCCTCAGTCAGTGACAGCGATTGAACATCCGTCAGTGTCAGGGAATAAACCTAAGTCAGTGACAGGGATTGAATCTCAATCAGTGACAGGAATTGACCCTCAGAGAGTGATAGGAATGCAATATCCGTCAGTGACAGGCCTTGAATCGCAGTCAGTGACAGGATTGAATCTCAGTCAGTGACAGGGATTGAATCTCAGTCAGTGACAGGGATTGAAACTCAAGTCAGTGACAAAGATTGAATCTCAGTCTGTGACAGGGATTAAGCATCAGTCTGTGACATGGATTGAACCTCAATCAGTGTCAGGGATTGAATCTCAGCCAGTGACAGGGATTGAATCGACGTCAGTGACAGGGATTGAATCTCAGTCAGTGACAGGAATTGAACCTCAGTCTGTGACAGGGATTGCATCTCAGTCAGTGACAGGGATTGAATCTCAGTTAGTGACAGGGATTGATTCCCAGTCAGTGTCTAGGATTGAACCTCAGTCAGTAACAGGGATTGAATCTCAGACAGTGACAGGGATTGAAACGCCGTCAGTGACAGGGATTGAATCTCAGTCAGTGACAGGAATTGAACCTCAGTCTGTGACAGGGATTGAATCTCAGTCAGTGACAGGAATTGAATCTCAATCAATGACAGGAAATGGTTCTCAGTCATTGCCAGGGATTGAGCCTCAGTGAGTGACAGGGACTGACCCTCAGTCAGTGACAGGGATTGAGGTTCAAATAGTGACAGGGATTGAATCTCAGTCAGTGACAGGGATTGAATGTCAGTTAGTTACAGGGATTGAATCTCAGTCAGTGACAGGGATTGAGATTCAGTCAGTGACAGGGATTGAACCTCTGTCAGTGACAGGGATTGAATCTCAGTCAGTGACAGGAATTGAATCTCAGTCAGTGACAGGGATTGAGTTTCAGTCAGTGACAGGAATTGAACCTCAGTCAGTGACAGGAATTGAATATCAGTCAGTGACAGGGATTGAGTCTCAGTCAGTGACAGGAATTGAATCTCAGTCAGTGACAGGGATTGAGTTTCAGTCAGTGATAGGGATTATCCTTCAGTCAGTGGCAGGGATTGAATCTCAGTTAGTGACGGGGATTGAATCTCAGTTAGTTACAGGGATTGAATCCCAGTCAGTGACATGGATTGACCCTCAGACAGTGACAGGGATTGATCCTCAGTCAGTGACAGGGATTGAACCTCAGTCAGTGACAGGGATTGAGCCTCAGTCAGTGACAGGAATTGAACCTCAGTCTGTGACAGGGATTGAATCTCAGTCAGTGACAGGAATTGAATCTCAGTTAGTGACAGGGATTGAATCTCAGGTAGTTACAGGGATTGAATCCCAGTCAGTGACATGGATTGATCCTCAGACAGTGACAGGGATTGAACCTCAGTCAGTGACAGGGATTGATTTCCAGTCAGTTATAGGGATTGTCCCTCAGTCAGTGACAGGGATTCAATCTCAGTCAATGACAGGGATTGAGTTTCAGTCATTGATAGGGATTGAGTTCCATTCAGTGATAGGGATTGTGCCTCAGTCATTGACAGGGATTGAATCTCAGTCAGTGACAGGAATTGAATCTCAGTCAGTGTCTGGGATTGAACCTCAGTCAGTAACAGTGATTGAATCTCAGCCAGTGACAGGGATTGAAACGCCGTTAGTGACAGGGATTGAATCTCAGTCAGTGACAGGAATTGAACCTCAGTCTGTGACAGGGATTGAATCTCAGTCAGTGACAGGAATTGAATCTCAATCAATGACAGGAAATGGTTCTCAGTCATTGCCAGGGATTGAGCCTCAGTGAGTGACAGGGATTGACCCTCAGTCAGTGACAGGGATTGAGGTTCAAATAGTGACAGGGATTGAATCTCAGTCAGTGACAGGGATTGAATGTCAGTTAGTTACAGGGATTGAATCTCAGTCAGTGACAGGGATTGAGACTCAGTCAGTGACAGGGATTGAACCTCTGTCAGTGACAGGGATTGAATCTCAGTCAGTGACAGGAATTGAATCTCAGTCAGTGACAGGGTTTGAGTTTCAGTCAGTGATAGGGATTATCCTTCAGTCAGTGGCAGGGATTGAACCTCAGTCAGTGACAGGGATTGATTCTCAGTCAGTGTCAGGGATTGAGCCTCAATCAGTGACAGGGATTGAGCCTCAGTCAGTGACAGGAATGGAACCTCAGTCTGTGACAGGGATTGAATCTCAGTCAGTGACAGGGATTGAATCTCAGTTAGTGACGGGGATTGAATCTCAGTTAGTTACAGGGATTGAATCCCAGTCAGTGACATGGATTGACCCTCAGACAGTGACAGGGATTGAGTTCCAGTCAGTGTTAGGGATTGTCCCTCAGTCGGTGACAGGGATTGAACCTCAGTCAGTGACAGGGATTGATTCTCAGTCAGTATCAGGGATTGAGCCTCAATCAGTGACAGGGATTGAGCCTCAGTCAGTGACAGGAATTGAACGTCAGTCTGTGACAGGGATTGAATCTCAGTCAGTGACAGGGATTGAATCTCAGTTAGTGACAGGGATTGAATCTCAGGTAGTTACAGGGATTGAATCTCAGTCAGTGACATGGATTGACCCTCAGACAGTGACAGGGATTGAACCTCAGTCAGTGACAGGGATTGAGTTCCAGTCAGTGATAGGGATTGTCCCTCAGTCAGTGACAGGGATTGAACCTCAGCCAGTGACACGGATTGATTCTCAGTCAGTGTCTGGGATTGAGCCTCAATCAGTGACAGGGATTGAATCTCAGTCAGTGACAGGAATTGAACCTCAGTCTGTGACAGGGATTGAATCTCAGTCAGTGACAGGGATTGAATCTCAGTTAGTGACAGGGATTGAGGATCAAATTGTGACAGGGAATAACCCTCAGTCAGTGACAGGAATTGAATCTCAATCAATGACAGGAAGTGATTCTCAGTCATTGCCAGGGATTGAGCCTCAGTGAGTGACAGGGATTGACCCTCAGTCAGTGACAGGGATTGAGGTTCAAATAGTGACAGGGATTGAATCTCAGTCAGTGACGGGGATTGAATGTCAATTAGTGACAGGGATTGAATCTCAGTCAGTGACAGGGATTGAACCTCTGTCAGTGACAGGAATTGAATCTCAGTCAGTGACAGGGATTGAGTTTCAGTCAGTGATGGGGATTATCCTTCAGTCAGTGGCAAGAATTGAATCTCAGTTAGTGACAGGGATTGAATCTCAGTCAGTGACAGGGATTGAGCCTCAGTCAGTGACAGGGATTGAACCTCTGTCAGTGACAGGGATTAAAACTCAGTTAGTGACAGGGATTGAATCTCTGTTAGTTACAGGGATTGAATCCCAGTCAGTGACATGGATTGACCCTCAGACAGTGACAGGGATTGAACCTCAGCCAGTGACAGGGATTGAGTTCCAGTCAGTGATAGGGACTGTCCCTCAGTCAATGACAGGGATTGAACCTCAGTCAGTGACCGGGATTGATTCTCAGTCAGTGTCAGGGATTGAGCTTCAATCAGTGACAGAGTTTGAGCCTTAGTCAGTGACCGGGATTGAGTTCCATTCAGTGATAGGGATTGTCCATCAGTCAGTGATAGGGATTGTCCCTCAGTCAGTGACAGGGATTGAATCTCATTCAGTAACAGGGTTTGAGCCTCAGTCAGTGTCAGATATTGAGCCTCAATCAGTGACAGGGATTGAATCTCAGTCAGTGACAGGGATTGCGCCTCAGTCAGTGACAGGGATTGAACCTCAGTTAATGACAGGGATTGAGTTTCAGTCAGTGATAAGGATTGTCCCTCAGTCAGTGACAGGGATTGAATCTCAGTCAGTGACAGGGATTGAATATCAGTTAGTTACAGGGATTGAACCTCAGTCAATGACAGGGATTGAGTTTCAGTCAGTGATAGGGATTGTCCCTCAGTCAGTGACAGGGATTGAATCTCAGTCAGTGACAGGGATTGAATGTCAGTTAGTTACAGGGATTGAATCTCAGTCAGTGACAGGGATAGAGACTCAGTCAGTGACAGGGATTGAACCTCTGTCAGTGACAGGGATTGAATCTCAGTCAGTGACAGGAATTGAATCTCAGTCAGTGACAGGGATTGAGTTTCAGTCAGTGACAGGAATTGAACCTCAGTCAGTGACAGGAATTGAATATCAGTCAGTGACAGGGATTGAGTCTCAGTTTGTGACAGGAATTGAATCTCAGTCAGTGACAGGGATTGAGTTTCAGTCAGTGATAGGGATTATCCTTCAGTCAGTGGCAGGGATTGAACCTCAGTCAGTGACAGGGATTGATTCTCAGTCAGTGTCAGGGATTGAGCCTCAATCAGTGACAGGGATTGAGCCTCAGTCAGTGACAGGAATGGAACCTCAGTCTGTGACAGGGATTGAATCTCAGTCAGTGACAGGGATTGAATCTCAGTTAGTGACGGGGATTGAATCTCAGTTAGTTACAGGGATTGAATCCCAGTCAGTGACATGGATTGACCCTCAGACAGTGACAGGGATTGAGTTCCAGTCAGTGTTATGGATTGTCCCTCAGTCGGTGACAGGGATTGAACCTCAGTCAGTGACAGGGATTGATAATCAGTCAGTGTCAGGGATTGAGCCTCAATCAGTGACAGGGATTGAGCCTCAGTCAGTGACAGGAATTGAACCTCAGTCTGTGACAGGGATTGAATCTCAGTCAGTGACAGGGATTGAATCTCAGTTAGTGACAGGGATTGAATCTCAGGTAGTTACAGGGATTGAATCCCAGTCAGTGACATGGATTGACCCTCAGACAGTGACAGGGATTGAACCTCAGTCAGTGACAGGGATTGAGTTCCAGTCAGTGATAGGGATTGTCCCTCAGTCAGTGACAGGGATTGAACCTCAGACAGTGACAGGGATTAATTCTCAGTCAGTGTCTGGGATTGAGCCTCAATCAGTGACAGGGATTAAATCTCAGTCAGTGACAGGAATTGAACCTCAGTCTGTGACAGGGATTGAATCTCAGTCAGTGACAGGGATTGAATCTCAGTCAGTGACAGGGATTGAGGATCAAATTGTGACAGGGAATAACCCTCAGTCAGTGTTTTAAAAAATTCTCAAGGTCAGGTTCGTAGGAGAGTAGTCTGACACAGAACAAACGACCAAGAGGCGAGTCTGCTCGAATATGGGCATTTTATTCCCCGCAGCGTCGCCAGAACGGGTCTGGCTTATACTCACTCTACATGTTACCAAAACTGGGAGCCGTCAGTTCTCGTAGAGCGGTTGCCAACAACCCACGCTCGGCGGTTAAACGTAACCCCGGAGCAGACTCACCGAACTGGAGACTTTTCCAGCTGATATACTCTTTTCCAGATATAAACATTCATGTGAACAGCAGAGCAAGGCTAAAAAACACATTCCATTCTGGTTACATACAGATAAGAAGATTCACACGGGACTAAGCAACACCTCCATTCCGGTTAGATTCACACATGTATTGGGACATAATTTTTAACCGTTTCACCACATTCCACTGCTTGGAATTTTACACCACATTTGTTACATTATGATTCACACATGTATTGGGACATAATTTTACACCACATTCCACTGCTTGGCCCAATACATGTGTTACATTATGCTTAATTCAGTTCTATTCGTTTCAGTTAATTTCAGTTCAGTCAATTCAGTGTAATTCAATTCAGCTCAGTTCAGGTCTGTTCAGTTCAATTCAATTGTGTTCAATTCAGTTCCGTCCATTTCAATTCAATTTAGCTCAGTTCCATTTTGTTCCGTTCAATTTGATTCACTTCAGTTCCACACAGTTCAGTTCAGTTCAATCCCATTCAATTCTGTTAACTCTGCTTCAGCTTTTTGGACATGCCCACATCCTCCGCTGTACCCCAGGCAAGAGGTTCTTCGGCAGGACTGGGATCCTTTCTCAAACAAACTGCCACGTACATGCCCACATCCATGCCATCCCGGGACGGTCGGGACCTCCACAGTTTGTTCTTCTGGTTTCTTAGTCTTTTTCCAAAACATTGTTCTGTATCAAAATCTCTCCTCAATTGCGATTGATCCTGCCGACTACGCCAAATGTTTTAAAAAATTCTCAAGGTCAGGTTCGTAGGAGAGTAGTCTGACACAGAACAAACGACCAAGAGGCGAGTCTGCTAGAATATGGGCATTTTATTCCCCGCAGCGTCGCCAGAACGGGTCTGGCTTATACTCACTCTACATGTTACTAAAAATGGGAGCCGTCAGTTCTCGTAGAGCGGTTGCCAACAACCCACGCTCGGCGGTTAAACGTAACCCCGGAGCAGACTCACCGAACTGGAGACTTTTCCAGCTGATATACTCTTTTCCAGATATAAACATTCATGTGAACAGCAGAGCAAGGCTAAAAAACACATTCCATTCTGGTTACATACAGATAAGAAGATTCACACGGGACTAAGCAACACCTCCATTCCGGTTAGATTCACACATGTATTGGGACATAATTTTTAACCGTTTCACCACATTCCACTGCTTGGAATTTTACACCACATTTGTTACATTATGATTCACACATGTATTGGGACATAATTTTACACCACAGTCAGTGACAGGAATTGAATCTCAATCAATGACAGGAAGTGATTCTCAGTCATTGCCAGGGATTGAGCCTCAGTGAGTGACAGGGATTGACCCTCAGTCAGTGACAGGGATTGAGGTTCAAATAGTGACAGGGATTGAATCTCAGTCAGTGACGGGGATTGAATGTCAGTTAGTGACAGGGATTGAATCTCAGTCAGTGACAGGGATTGAGACTCAGTCAGTGACAGGGATTGAACCTCTGTCAGTGACAGGAATTGAATCTCAGTCAGTGACAGGGATTGAGTTTCAGTCAGTGATGGGGATTATCCTTCAGTCAGTGGCAGGGATTGAATCTCAGTTAGTGACAGGGATTGAATCTCAGTCAGTGACAGGGATTGAGCCTCAGTCAGTGACAGGGATTGAACCTCTGTCAGTGACAGGGATTGAAACTCAGTTAGTGACAGGGATTGAATCTCTGTTAGTTACAGGGATTGAATCCCAGTCAGTGACATGGATTGACCCTCAGACAGTGACAGGGATTGAACCTCAGCCAGTGACAGGGATTGAGTTCCAGTCAGTGATAGGGACTGTCCCTCAGTCAGTGACAGGGATTGAACCTCAGTCAGTGACAGGGATTGATTCTCAGTCAGTGTCAGGGATTGAGCTTCAATCAGTGACAGAGTTTGAGCCTCAGTCAGTGACAGGGATTGAGTTCCATTCAGTGATAGGGATTGTCCATCAGTCAGTGATAGGGATTGTCCCTCAGTCAGTGACAGGGATTGAATCTCATTCAGTAACAGGGTTTGAGCCTCAATCAGTGTCAGGTATTGAGCCTCAATCAGTGACAGGGATTGAATCTCAGTCAGTGACAGGGATTGCGCCTCAGTCAGTGACAGGGATTGAACCTCAGTTAATGACAGGGATTGAGTTTCAGTCAGTGATAAGGATTGTCCCTCAGTCAGTGACAGGGATTGAATCTCAGTCAGTGACAGGGATTGAATATCAGTTAGTTACAGGGATTGAACCTCAGTCAATGACAGGGATTGAGTTTCAGTCAGTGATAGGGATTGTCCCTCAGTCAGTGACAGGGATTGAATCTCAGTCAGTGACAGGGATTGAATGTCAGTTAGTTACAGGGATTGAATCTCAGTCAGTGACAGGGATAGAGACTCAGTCAGTGACAGGGATTGAACCTCTGTCAGTGACAGGGATTGAATCTCAGTCAGTGACAGGAATTGAATCTCAGTCAGTGACAGGGATTGAGTTTCAGTCAGTGACAGGAATTGAACCTCAGTCAGTGACAGGAATTGAATATCAGTCAGTGACAGGGATTGAGTCTCAGTTTGTGACAGGAATTGAATCTCAGTCAGTGACAGGGATTGAGTTTCAGTCAGTGATAGGGATTATCCTTCAGTCAGTGGCAGGGATTGAACCTCAGTCAGTGACAGGGATTGATTCTCAGTCAGTGTCAGGGATTGAGCCTCAATCAGTGACAGGGATTGAGCCTCAGTCAGTGACAGGAATGGAACCTCAGTCTGTGACAGGGATTGAATCTCAGTCAGTGACAGGGATTGAATCTCAGTTAGTGACGGGGATTGAATCTCAGTTAGTTACAGGGATTGAATCCCAGTCAGTGACATGGATTGACCCTCAGACAGTGACAGGGATTGAGTTCCAGTCAGTGTTATGGATTGTCCCTCAGTCGGTGACAGGGATTGAACCTCAGTCAGTGACAGGGATTGATAATCAGTCAGTGTCAGGGATTGAGCCTCAATCAGTGACAGGGATTGAGCCTCAGTCAGTGACAGGAATTGAACCTCAGTCTGTGACAGGGATTGAATCTCAGTCAGTGACAGGGATTGAATCTCAGTTAGTGACAGGGATTGAATCTCAGGTAGTTACAGGGATTGAATCCCAGTCAGTGACATGGATTGACCCTCAGACAGTGACAGGGATTGAACCTCAGTCAGTGACAGGGATTGAGTTCCAGTCAGTGATAGGGATTGTCCCTCAGTCAGTGACAGGGATTGAACCTCAGACAGTGACAGGGATTGATTCTCAGTCAGTGTCTGGGATTGAGCCTCAATCAGTGACAGGGATTAAATCTCAGTCAGTGACAGGAATTGAACCTCAGTCTGTGACAGGGATTGAATCTCAGTCAGTGACAGGGATTGAATCTCAGTCAGTGACAGGGATTGAGGATCAAATTGTGACAGGGAATAACCCTCAGTCAGTGTTTTAAAAAATTCTCAAGGTCAGGTTCGTAGGAGAGTAGTCTGACACAGAACAAACGACCAAGAGGCGAGTCTGCTCGAATATGGGCATTTTATTCCCCGCAGCGTCGCCAGAACGGGTCTGGCTTATACTCACTCTACATGTTACCAAAACTGGGAGCCGTCAGTTCTCGTAGAGCGGTTGCCAACAACCCACGCTCGGCGGTTAAACGTAACCCCGGAGCAGACTCACCGAACTGGAGACTTTTCCAGCTGATATACTCTTTTCCAGATATAAACATTCATGTGAACAGCAGAGCAAGGCTAAAAAACACATTCCATTCTGGTTACATACAGATAAGAAGATTCACACGGGACTAAGCAACACCTCCATTCCGGTTAGATTCACACATGTATTGGGACATAATTTTTAACCGTTTCACCACATTCCACTGCTTGGAATTTTACACCACATTTGTTACATTATGATTCACACATGTATTGGGACATAATTTTACACCACAGTCAGTGACAGGAATTGAATCTCAATCAATGACAGGAAGTGATTCTCAGTCATTGCCAGGGATTGAGCCTCAGTGAGTGACAGGGATTGACCCTCAGTCAGTGACAGGGATTGAGGTTCAAATAGTGACAGGGATTGAATCTCAGTCAGTGACGGGGATTGAATGTCAGTTAGTGACAGGGATTGAATCTCAGTCAGTGACAGGGATTGAGACTCAGTCAGTGACAGGGATTGAACCTCTGTCAGTGACAGGAATTGAATCTCAGTCAGTGACAGGGATTGAGTTTCAGTCAGTGATGGGGATTATCCTTCAGTCAGTGGCAGGGATTGAATCTCAGTTAGTGACAGGGATTGAATCTCAGTCAGTGACAGGGATTGAGCCTCAGTCAGTGACAGGGATTGAACCTCTGTCAGTGACAGGGATTGAAACTCAGTTAGTGACAGGGATTGAATCTCTGTTAGTTACAGGGATTGAATCCCAGTCAGTGACATGGATTGACCCTCAGACAGTGACAGGGATTGAACCTCAGCCAGTGACAGGGATTGAGTTCCAGTCAGTGATAGGGACTGTCCCTCAGTCAGTGACAGGGATTGAACCTCAGTCAGTGACAGGGATTGATTCTCAGTCAGTGTCAGGGATTGAGCTTCAATCAGTGACAGAGTTTGAGCCTCAGTCAGTGACAGGGATTGAGTTCCATTCAGTGATAGGGATTGTCCCTCAGTCAGTGATAGGGATTGTCCCTCAGTCAGTGACAGGGATTGAATCTCATTCAGTAACAGGGTTTGAGCCTCAGCCAGTGTCAGGTATTGAGCCTCAATCAGTGACAGGGATTGAATCTCAGTCAGAGACAAGGATTGAGCCTCAGTCAGTGACAGGGATTGAACCTCAGTCAATGACAGGGATTGAGTTTCAGTCAGTGATAGGGATTGTCCCTCAGTCAGTGACAGGGATTGAATCTCAGTCAGTGACAGGGATTGAATATCAGTTAGTTACAGGGATTGAACCTCAGTCAATGACAGGGATTGAGTTTCAGTCAGTGATAGGGATTGTCCCTCAGTCAGTGACAGGGATTGAACCTCTGTCAGTGACAGGGATTGAATCTCAGTCAGTGACAGGAATTGAATCTCAGTCAGTGACAGGGATTGAGTTTCAGTCAGTGACAGGAATTGAACCTCAGTCAGTGACAGGAATTGAATATCAGTCAGTGACAGGGATTGAGTCTCAGTCAGTGACAGGAATTGAATCTCAGTCAGTGACAGGGATTGAATATCAGTCAGTGACAGGGATTATCCTTCAGTCACTGTTCGGGATTGTCCCTCAGTCGGTGACAGGGATTGAACCTCAGTCAGTGACAGGGATTGATTCTCAGTCAGTGACAGGGATTGAGTCTCAGTCAGTGACAGGAATTGAGCCTCAGTCAGTGACAGGAATTGAACCTCAGTCTGTGACAGGGATTGAATCTCAGTCAGTGACAGGGATTGAATCTCAGTTAGTGACAGGGATTGAATCTCAGGTAGTTACAGGGATTGAATCCCACTCAGTGACATGGATTGACCGTCAGACAGTGACAGGGATTGAACCTCAGTCAGTGACAGGGATTGAGTTCCAGTCAGTGATAGGGATTGTCCCTCAGTCAGTGACAGGGATTGAATCTCAGTCAGTGACAGGGATTGAGTTTCAGTCAGTGATAGGGATTGAGTTCCATTCAGTGATAGGGATTGTCCCTCAGTCAGTGACAGGGATTGAATCTCAGTCAGTGACAGGAATTGAATCTCAGTCAATGACAGGGATTGAGTTTCAGTCAGTGATAGGTATTGTCCCTCAGTCAGTGACAAGGATTGTCCCTCAGTCAGTGACAGGCATTGATTCTCAGTCAGTGTCAGGGATTGAGCCTCAATCAGTGACAGGGATTGAGCCTCAGTCAGTGACAGGGTTTGAGTTCCAGTCAGTGATAGGGATTGTCCCTCATTCAGTGATAGTGATTGAATCTCAATAAGTGATAGCGTTTGAATCTCAATCAGTGACAGGGATTGACGCTCAGACGGTGATAGGAATGGAATCTCAGTCAGTGACAGGCATGGAATCACAGTCAGTGACAGGGATTGAATCTCAGTCAGTGACAGGGATTGAATCTCAGTCAGTGACAGGGATTGAGCCTCAATCAGAGACAGGGATTGAGCCTCAGTCAGTGACAGGTATTGAATCGCAGTCAGTGACAGGGATGGAATCTCAATCAGTGACAGGAAGTGAATCTCAGTCAGTTACAGGGTTTGATCCTCAGTCTGTGACAGGGATTGAACCTCAGTCAGTGACAGGGATTGAATCTCAGTCAGTGACAGGGAGTGAATCTCAGTCAGTGACAGGGATTGAATCTCAGTCAGTGGTAGGAATTGCATGTCAGTTCGTGACAGGTGTTGAGCCTCATTCAGTGACAGGGATTGAACCTAATTTAGTGACAGGGATTGAAACTCAGTCAGTGACAGGGATTGAGTCTCAGTCAGTGACAGGAATTGAATCTCAGTCAGTGACAGGGATTGAGTTTCAGTCAGTGATAGGGATTATCCTTCAGTCAGTGGCAGGGATTGAAACACAGTCAGTGACAGGGATTGATTCTCAGTCAGTGTCAGGGATTGAGCCTCAATCAGTGACAGGGATTGAGCCTCAGTCAGTGACAGGAATGGAACCTCAGTCTGTGACAGGGATTGAATCTCAGTCAGTGACAGGGATTGAATCTCAGTTAGTGACGGGGATTGAATCTCAGTTAGTTACAGGGATTGAATCCCAGTCAGTGACATGGATTGACCCTCAGACAATGACAGGGATTGAGTTCCAGTCAGTGTTAGGGATTGTCCCTCAGTCGGTGACAGGGATTGAACCTCAGTCAGTGACAGGGATTGATTCTCAGTCAGTGTCAGGGATTGAGCCTCAATCAGTGACAGGGATTGAGCCTCAGTCAGTGACAGGAATTGAACGTCAGTCTGTGACAGGGATTGAATCTCAGTCAGTGACAGGGATTGAATCTCAGTTAGTGACAGGGATTGAATCTCAGGTAGTTACAGGGATTGAATCTCAGTCAGTGACATGGATTGACCCTCAGACAGTGACAGGGATTGAACCTCAGTCAGTGACAGGGATTGAGTTCCAGTCAGTGATAGGGATTGTCCCTCAGTCAGTGACAGGGATTGAACCTCAGACAGTGACACGGATTGATTCTCAGTCAGTGTCTGGGATTGAGCCTCAATCAGTGACAGGGATTGAATCTCAGTCAGTGACAGGAATTGAACCTCAGTCTGTGACAGGGATTGAATCTCAGTCAGTGACAGGGATTGAATCTCAGTAAGTGACAGGGATTGAGGATCAAATTGTGACAGGGAATAACCCTCAGTCAGTGACAGGAATTGAATCTCAATCAATGACAGGAAGTGATTCTCAGTCATTGCCAGGGATTGAGCCTCAGTGAGTGACAGGGATTGACCCTCAGTCAGTGACAGGGATTGAGGTTCAAATAGTGACAGGGATTGAATCTCAGTCAGTGACGGGGATTAAATGTCAGTTAGTGACAGGGATTGAATCTCAGTCAGTGACAGGGATTGAACCTCTGTCAGTGACAGGAATTGAATCTCAGTCAGTGACAGGGATTGAGTTTCAGTCAGTGATGGGGATTATCCTTCAGTCAGTGGCAAGAATTGAATCTCAGTTAGTGACAGGGATTGAATCTCAGTCAGTGACAGGGATTGAGCCTCAGTCAGTGACAGGGATTGAACCTCTGTCAGTGACAGGGATTGAAACTCAGTTAGTGACAGGGATTGAATCTCTGTTAGTTACAGGGATTGAATCCCAGTCAGTGACATGGATTGACCCTCAGACAGTGACAGGGATTGAACCTCAGCCAGTGACAGGGATTGAGTTCCAGTCAGTGATAGGGACTGTCCCTCAGTCAGTGACAGGGATTGAACCTCAGTCAGTGACAGGGATTGATTCTCAGTCAGTGTCAGGGATTGAGCTTCAATCAGTGACAGAGTTTGAGCCTCAGTCAGTGACAGGGATTGAGTTCCATTCAGTGATAGGGATTGTCCCTCAGTCAGTGATAGGGATTGTCCCTCAGTCAGTGACAGGGATTGAATCTCATTCAGTAACAGGGTTTGAGCCTCAGTCAGTGTCAGATATTGAGCCTCAATCAGTGACAGGGATTGAATCTCAGTCAGTGACAGGGATTGAGCCTCAGTCAGTGCCAGGGATTGAACCTCAGTTAATGACAGGGATTGAGTTTCAGTCAGTGATAGGGATTGTCCCTCAGTCAGTGACAGGGATTGAATCTCAGTCAGTGACAGGGATTGAATATCAGTTAGTTACAGGGATTGAACCTCAGTCAATGACAGGGATTGAGTTTCAGTCAGTGATAGGGATTGTCCCTCAGTCAGTGACAGGGATTGAATCTCAGTCAGTGACAGGGATTGAATGTCAGTTAGTTACAGGGATTGAATCTCAGTCAGTGACAGGGATTGAGACTCAGTCAGTGACAGGGATTGAACCTCTGTCAGTGACAGGGATTGAATCTCAGTCAGTGACAGGAATTGAATCTCAGTCAGTGACAGGGATTGAGCTTCAGTCAGTGACAGGAATTGAACCTCAGTCAGTGACAGGAATTGAATATCAGTCAGTGACAGGGATTGAGTCTCAGTTTGTGACAGGAATTGAATCTCAGTCAGTGACAGGGATTGAGTTTCAGTCAGTGATAGGGATTATCCTTCAGTCAGTGGCAGGGATTGAACCTCAGTCAGTGACAGGGATTGATTCTCAGTCAGTGTCAGGGATTGAGCCTCAATCAGTGACAGGGATTGAGCCTCAGTCAGTGACAGGAATGGAACCTCAGTCTGTGACAGGGATTGAATCTCAGTCAGTGACAGGGATTGAATCTCAGTTAGTGACGGGGATTGAATCTCAGTTAGTTACAGGGATTGAATCCCAGTCAGTGACATGGATTGACCCTCAGACAGTGACAGGGATTGAGTTCCAGTCAGTGTTAGGGATTGACCCTCAGTCGGTGACAGGGATTGAACCTCAGTCAGTGACAGGGATTGATAATCAGTCAGTGTCAGGGATTGAGCCTCAATCAGTGACAGGGATTGAGCCTCAGTCAGTGACAGGAATGGAACCTCAGTCTGTGACAGGGATTGAATCTCAGTCAGTGACAGGGATTGAATCTCAGTGAGTGACAGGGATTGAATCTCAGGTAGTTACAGGGATTGAATCCCAGTCAGTGACATGGATTGACCCTCAGACAGTGACAGGGATTGAACCTCAGTCAGTGACAGGGATTGAGTTCCAGTCAGTGACAGGGATTGTCCCTCAGTCAGTGACAGGGATTGAACCTCAGACAGTGACAGGGATTGATTCTCAGTCAGTGTCTGTGATTGAGCCTCAATCAGTGACAGGGATTAAATCTCAGTCAGTGACAGGAATTGAACCTCAGTCTGTGACAGGGATTGAATCTCAGTCAGTGACAGGGATTGAATCTCAGTCAGTGACAGGGATTGAGGATCAAATTGTGACAGGGAATAACCCTCAGTCAGTGACAGGAATTGAATCTCAATCAATGACAGGAAGTGATTCTCAGTCATTGCCAGGGATTGAGCCTCAGTGAGTGACAGGGATTGACCCTCAGTCAGTGACAGGGATTGAGGTTCAAATAGTGACAGGGATTGAATCTCAGTCAGTGACGGGAATTGAATGTCAGTTAGTGACAGGGATTGAATCTCAGTCAGTGTCAGGGATTGAGACTCAGTCAGTGACAGGGATTGAACCTCTGTCAGTGACAGGAATTGAATCTCAGTCAGTGACAGGGATTGAGTTTCGGTCAGTGATGGGGATTATCCTTCAGTCAGTGGCAGGGATTGAATCTCAGTTAGTGACAGGGATTGAATCTCAGTCAGTGACAGGGATTGAGCCTCAGTCAGTGACAGGGATTGAACCTCTGTCAGTGACAGGGATTGAAACTCAGTTAGTGACAGGGATTGAATCTCTGTTAGTTACAGGGATTGAATCCCAGTCAGTGACATGGATTGACCCTCAGACAGTGACAGGGATTGAACCTCAGCCAGTGACAGGGATTGAGTTCCAGTCAGTGATAGGGACTGTCCCTCAGTCAGTGACAGGGATTGAACGTCAGTCAGTGACAGGGATTGATTCTCAGTCAGTGTCAGGGATTGAGCTTCAATCAGTGACAGAGTTTGAGCCTCAGTCAGTGACAGGGATTGAGTTCCATTCAGTGATAGGGATTGTCCCTCAGTCAGTGATAGGGGGTTTGTCCCTCAGTCAGTGACAGGGATTGAATCTCATTCAGTAACAGGGTTTGAGCCTCAGTCAGTGTCAGGTATTGAGCCTCAATCAGTGACAGGGATTGAATCTCAGTCAGTGACAGGGATTGAGCCTCAGTCAGTGACAGGGATTGAACCTCAGTCAATGACAGGGATTCAGTTTCAGTCAGTGAGAGGGATTGTCCCTCAGTCAGTGACAGGGATTGAATCTCAGTCAGTGACAGGGATTGAATATCAGTTAGTTACAGGGAGTGAACCTCAGTCAATGACAGGGATTGAGTTTCAGTCAGTGATAGGGATTGTCCCTCAGTCAGTGACAGGGATTGAATCTCAGTCAGTGACAGGGATTGAATGTCAGTTAGTTACAGGGATTGAATCTCAGTCAGTGACAGGGATTGAGACTCAGTCAGTGACAGGGATTGAACCTCTGTCAGTGACAGGGATTGAATCTCAGTCAGTGACAGGAATTGAATCTCAGTCAGTGACAGGGATTGAGTTTCAGTCAGTGACAGGAATTGAACCTCAGTCAGTGACAGGAATTGAATATCAGTCAGTGACAGGGATTGAGTCTCAGTCAGTGACAGGAATTGAATCTCAGTCAGTGACAGGGATTGAGTTTCAGTCAGTGACAGGGATTATCCTTCAGTCACTGTTAGGGATTGTCCCTCAGTCGGTGACAGGGATTGAACCTCAGTCAGTGACAGGGATTGATTCTCAGTCAGTGACAGGGATTGAGTCTCAGTCAGTGACAGGAATTGAGCCTCAGTCAGTGACAGGAATTGAACCTCAGTCTGTGACATGGATTGAATCTCAGTCAGTGACAGGGATTGAATCTCAGTTAGTGACAGGGATTGAATCTCAGGTAGTTACAGGGATTGAATCCCAGTCAGTGACATGGATTGACCCTCAGACAGTGACAGGGATTGAACCTCAGTCAGTGACAGGGATTGAGTTCCAGTCAGTGATAGGGATTGTCCCTCAGTCAGTGACAGGGTTTGAATCTCAGTCAGTGACAGGGATTGAGTTTCAGTCAGTGATAGGGATTGTCTCTCAGTCAGTGACAAGGATTGTCCCTCAGTCAGTGACAGGGATTGATTCTCAGTCAGTGTCAGGGATTGAGCCTCAATCAGTGACAGGGATTGAGACTCAGTCAGTGACAGGGTTTGAGTTCCAGTCAGTGATAGGGATTGTCCCTCATTCAGTGATAGTGATTGAATCTCAATAAGTGATAGCGTTTGAATCTCAATCAGTGACAGGGATTGACGCTCAGACGGTGATAGGAATGGAATCTCAGTCAGTGACAGGCATGGAATCACAGTCAGTGACAGGGATTGAATCTCAGTCAGTGACAGGGATTGAATCTCAGTCAGTGACAGGGATTGAGCCTCAATCAGAGACAGGGATTGAGCCTCAGTCAGTGACAGGTATTGAATCGCAGTCAGTGACAGGGATGGAATCTCAATCAGTGACAGGAAGTGAATCTCAGTCAGTTACAGGGTTTAATCCTCAGTCTGTGACAGGGATTGAACCTCAGTCAGTGACAGGGATTGAATCTCAGTCAGTGACAGGGAGTGAATCTCAGTCAGTGCCAGGGATTGAATCTCAGTCAGTGGTAGGAATTGCATGTCAGCTCGTGACAGGTGTTGAGCCTCATTCAGTGACAGGGATTGAACCTAATTTAGTGACAGGGATTGAAACTCAGTCAGTGACAGGGATTGAATCTCAGTCAGTGACAGGGATTGAGTCTCAGTCAGTGACAGGAATTGAATCTCAGTCAGTGACAGGGATTGAGTTTCAGTCAGTGATAGGGATTATCCTTCAGTCAGTGGCAGGGATTGAACCTCAGTCAGTGACAGGGATTGATTCTCAGTCAGTGTCAGGGATTGAGCCTCAATCAGTGACAGGGATTGAGCCTCAGTCAGTGACAGGAATGGAACCTCAGTCTGTGACAGGGATTGAATCTCAGTCAGTGACAGGGATTGAATCTCAGTTAGTGGCGGGGATTGAATCTCAGTTAGTTGCAGGGATTGAATCCCAGTCAGTGACATGGATTGACCCTCAGACAGTGACAGGGATTGAGTTCCAGTCAGTGTTAGGGATTGTCCCTCAGTCGGTGACAGGGATTCAACCTCAGTCAGTGACAGGGATTGATTCTCAGTCAGTGTCAGGGATTGAGCCTCAGTCAGTGACAGGGATTGAACATCCGTCAGTGTCAGGGAATAAACCTAAGTCAGTGGCAGGGATTGAATCTCAATCAGTGACAGGAATTGACCCTCAGAGAGTGATAGGAATGGAATCTCCGTCAGTGACAGGCCTTGAATCGCAGTCAGTGACAGGATTGAATCTCAGTCAGTGACAGGGATTGCATCTCAGTCAGTGACAGGGATTGAAACTCAAGTCAGTGACAACGATTGAATCTCAGTCTGTGACAGGGATTAAGCATCAGTCTGTGACACGGATTGAACCTCAATCAGTTTCAGGGATTGAAACTCAGTCAGTAACAGGGATTGAATCTCAGCCAGTGACAGGGATTGAATCGACGTCAGTGACAGGGATTGAATCTCAGTCAGTGACAGGAATTGAACCTCAGTCTGTGACAGGGATTGTATCTCAGTCAGTGACAGGGATTGAATCTCAGTTAGTGACAGGGATTGAATCTCAGTCAGTGTCTGGGATTGAACCTCAGTCAGTAACAGGGATTGAATCTCAGCCAGTGACAGGGATTGAAACGCCGTCAGTGACAGGGATTGAATCTCAGTCAGTGACAGGAATTGAACCTCAGTCTGTGACAGGGATTGAATCTCAGTCAGTGACAGGAATTGAATCTCAATCAATGACAGGAAATGGTTCTCAGTCATTGCCAGGGATTGAGCCTCAGTGAGTGACAGGGATTGACCCTCAGTCAGTGACAGGGATTGAGGTTCAAATAGTGACAGGGATTGAATCTCAGTCAGTGTCAGGGATTGAATGTCAGTTAGTTACAGGGATTGAATCTCAGTCAGTGACAGGATTGAGACTCAGTCAGTGACAGGGATTGAACGTCTGTCAGTGACAGGGATTGAATCTCAGTCAGTGACAGGAATTGAATCTCAGTCAGTGACAGGGATTGAGTTTCAGTCAGTGACAGGAATTGAACCTCAGTCAGTGACAGGAATTGAATATCAGTCAGTGACAGGGATTGAGTCTCAGTCTGTGACAGGAATTGAATCTCAGTCAGTGACAGGGATTGAGTTTCAGTCAGTGATAGGGATTATCCGTCAGTCAGGGCAGGGATTAAATCTCAGTTCGTGACGGGGATTGAATCTCAGTTAGTTACAGGGATTGAATCCCAGTCAGTGACATGGATTGACCCTCAGACAGTGACAGGGATTGAATCTCAGACAGTGACAGGGATTGAACCTCAGTCAGTGACAGGAATGGAACCTCAGTCTGTGACAGGGATTGAATCTCAGTCAGTGACACGGATTGAATCTCAGTTAGTGACGGGGATTGAATCTCAGTTAGTTACAGGGATTGAATCCCAGTCAGTGACATGGATTGACCCTCAGACAGTGATAGGGATTGAGTTCCAGTCAGTGTTAGGGATTGTCCCTCAGTCGGTGACAGGGATTGAACCTCAGTCAGTGACAGGGATTGATAATCAGTCAGTGTCAGGGATTGAGCCTCAATCAGTGACAGGGATTGAGCCTCAGTCAGTGACAGGAATTGAACCTCAGTCTGTGACAGGGATTGAATCTCAGTCAGTGACAGGGATTGAATCTCAGTTAGTGACAGGGATTGAATCTCAGGTAGTTACAGGGATTGAATCTCAGTCAGTGACATGGATTGACCCTCAGACAGTGACAGGGATTGAACCTCCGTCAGTGACAGGGATTGAGTTCCAGTCAGTGATAGGGATTGTCCCTCAGTCAGTGACAGGGATTGAATCTCAGTCAGTGACAGGGATTGAGTTTCAGTCAGTGATAGGGATTGAGTTCCATTCAGTGATAGGGATTGTCCCTCAGTCAGTGACAGGGATTGAATCTCAGTCAGTGACAGGAATTGAATCTCAGTCAATGACAGGGATTGAGTTTCAGTCAGTGATAGGTATTGTCCCTCAGTCAGTTGCAAGGATTGTCCCTCAGTCAGTGACAGGGATTGATTCTCAGTCAGTGTCAGGGATTGAGCCTCAATCAGTGACAGGGATTGAGCCTCAGTCAGTGACAGGGTTTTAGTTCCAGTCAGTGATAGGGATTGTCCCTCATTCAGTGATAGTGATTGAATCTCAATAAGTGATAGCGTTTGAATCTCAATCAGTGACAGGGATTGACGCTCAGACGGTGATAGGAATGGAATCTCAGTCAGTGACAGGCATGGAATCACAGTCAGTGACAGGGATTGAATCTCAGTCAGTGACAGGGATTGAATCTCAGTCAGTGACAGGGATTGAGCCTCAATCAGAGACAGGGATTGAGCCTCAGTCAGTGACAGGTATTGAATCGCAGTCAGTGACAGGGATGGAATCTCAATCAGTGACAGGAAGTGAATCTCAGTCAGTTACAGGGTTTGATCCTCAGTCTGTGACAGGGATTGAACCTCAGTCAGTGACAGGGATTGAATCTCAGTCAGTGACAGGGAGTGAATCTCAGTCAGTGACAGGGATTGAATCTCAGTCAGTGGTAGGAATTGCATGTCAGTTCGTGACAGGTGTTGAGCCTCATTCAGTGACAGGGATTGAACCTAATTTAGTGACAGGGATTGAAACTCAGTCAGTGACAGGGATTGAATCTCAGTCAGTGACAGGGATTGAGTCTCAGTCAGTGATAGGAATTGAATCTCAGTCAGTGACAGGGATTGAGTTTCAGTCAGTGTCAGGGATTGAGCCTCAATCAGTGACAGGGATTGAGCCTCAGTCAGTGACAGGAATGGAACCTCAGTCTGTGACAGGGATTGAATCTCAGTCAGTGACAGGGATTGAATCTCAGTGAGTGACGGGGATTGAATCTCAGTTAGTTACAGGGATTGAATCCCAGTCAGTGACATGGATTGACCCTCAGACAGTGACAGGGATTGAGTTCCAGTCAGTGTTAGGGATTGTCCCTCAGTCGGTGACAGGGATTGAACCTCAGTCAGTGACAGGGATTGATTCTCAGTCAGTGTCAGGGATTGAGCCTCAATCAGTGACAGGGATTGAGCCTCAGTCAGTGACAGGAATTGAACGTCAGTCTGTGACAGGGATTGAATCTCAGTCAGTGACAGGGATTGAATCTCAGTTAGTGACAGGGATTGAATCTCAGGTAGTTACAGGGATTGAATCTCAGTCAGTGACATGGATTGACCCTCAGACAGTGACAGGGATTGAACCTCAGTCAGTGACAGGGATTGAGTTCCAGTCAGTGATAGGGATTGTCCCTCAGTCAGTGACAGGGATTGAACCTCAGACAGTGACACGGATTGATTCTCAGTCAGTGTCTGGGATTGAGCCTCAATCAGTGACAGGGATTGAATCTCAGTCAGTGACAGGAATTGAACCTCAGTCTGTGACAGGGATTGAATCTCAGTCATTGCCAGGGATTGAGCCTCAGTGAGTGACAGGGATTGACCCTCAGTCAGTGACAGGGATTGAGGTTCAAATAGTGACAGGGATTGAATCTCAGTCAGTGACGGGGATTAAATGTCAGTTAGTGACAGGGATTGAACCTCTGTCAGTGACAGGAATTGAATCTCAGTCAGTGACAGGGATCGAGTTTCAGTCAGTGATGGGGATTATCCTTCAGTCAGTGGCATGAATTGAATCTCAGTTAGTGACAGGGATTGAATCTCAGTCAGTGACAGGGATTGAGCCTCAGTCAGTGACAGGGATTGAACCTCTGTCAGTGACAGGGATTGAAACTCAGTTAGTGACAGGGATTGAATCTCTGTTAGTTACAGGGATTGAATCCCAGTCAGTGACATGGATTGACCCTCAGACAGTGACAGGGATTGAACCTCAGCCAGTGACAGGGATTGAGTTCCAGTCAGTGATAGGGACTGTCCCTCAGTCAGTGACAGGGATTGAACCTCAGTCAGTGACAGGGATTGATTCTCAGTCAGTGTCAGGGATTGAGCTTCAATCAGTGACAGAGTTTGAGCCTCAGTCAGTGACAGGGATTGAGTTCCATTCAGTGATAGGGATTGTCCCTCAGTCAGTGATAGGGATTGTCCCTCAGTCAGTGACAGGGATTGAATCTCATTCAGTAACAGGGTTTGAGCCTCAGTCAGTGTCAGATATTGAGCCTCAATCAGTGACAGGGATTGAATCTCAGTCAGTGACAGGGATTGAGCCTCAGTCAGTGCCAGGGATTGAACCTCAGTTAATGACAGGGATTGAGTTTCAGTCAGTGATAGGGATTGTCCCTCAGTCAGTGACAGGGATTGAATCTCAGTCAGTGACAGGGATTGAATATCAGTTAGTTACAGGGATTGATCCTCAGTCAATGACAGGGATTGTCCCTCAGTCTGTGACAGGGATTGAATCTCAGTCAGTGACAGGGATTGAATGTCAGTTAGTTACAGGGATTGAATCTCAGTCAGTGACAGGGATTGAGACTCAGTCAGTGACAGGGATTGAACCTCTGTCAGTGACAGGGATTGAATCTCAGTCAGTGACAGGAATTGAATCTCAGTCAGTGACAGGGATTGAGTTTCAGTCAGTGACAGGAATTGAACCTCAGTCAGTGACAGGAATTGAATATCAGTCAGTGACAGGGATTGAGTCTCAGTTTGTGACAGGAATTGAATCTCAGTCAGTGACAGGGATTGAGTTTCAGTCAGTGATAGGGATTATCCTTCAGTCAGTGGCAGGGATTGAACCTCAGTCAGTGACAGGGATTGATTCTCAGTCAGTGTCAGGAATTGAGCCTCAATCAGTGACAGGGATTGAGCCTCAGTCAGTGACAGGAATGGAACCTCAGTCTGTGACAGGGATTGAATCTCAGTCAGTGACAGGGATTGAATCTCAGTTAGTGACGGGGATTGAATCTCAGTTAGTTACAGGGATTGAATCCCAGTCAGTGACATGGATTGACCCTCAGACAGTGACAGGGATTGAGTTCCAGTCAGTGTTAGGGATTGTCCCTCAGTCAGTGACAGGGATTGAACCTCAGTCAGTGACAGGGATTGATAGTCAGTCAGTGTCAGGGATTGAGCCTCAATCAGTGACAGGAATTGAGCCTCAGTCAGTGACAGGAATGGAACCTCAGTCTGTGACAGGGATTGAATCTCAGTCAGTGACAGGGATTGAATCTCAGTTAGTGACGGGGATTGAATCTCAGTTAGTTACAGGGATTGAATCCCAGTCAGTGACATGGATTGACCCTCAGACAGTGACAGGGATTGAGTTCCAGTCAGTGTTAGGGATTGTCCCTCAGTCGGTGACAAGGATTGAACCTCAGTCAGTGACAGGGATTGATAATCAGTCAGTGTCAGGGATTGAGCCTCAATCAGTGACAGGGATTGAGCCTCAGTCAGTGACAGGAATGGAACCTCAGTCTGTGACAGGGATTGAATCTCAGTCAGTGACAGGGATTGAATCTCAGTTAGTGACAGGGATTGAATCTCAGGTAGTTACAGGGATTGAATCCCAGTCAGTGACATGGATTGACCCTCAGACAGTGACAGGGATTGAACCTCAGTCAGTGACAGGGATTGAGTTCCAGTCAGTGATAGGGATTGTCCCTCAGTCAGTGACAGGGATTGAACCTCAGACAGTGACAGGGATTGATTCTCAGTCAGTGTCTGGGATTGAGCCTCAATCAGTGACAGGGATTAAATCTCAGTCAGTGACAGGAATTGAACCTCAGTCTGTGACAGGGATTGAATCTCAGTCAGTGACAGGGATTGAATCTCAGTCAGTGACAGGGATTGAGGATCAAATTGTGACAGGGAATAACCCTCAGTCAGTGACAGGAATTGAATCTCAATCAATGACAGGAAGTGATTCTCAGTCATTTCCAGGGATTGAGCCTCAGTGAGTGACAGGGATTGACCCTCAGTCAGTGACAGGGATTGAGGTTCAAATAGTGACAGGGATTGAATCTCAGTCAGTGACGGGAATTGAATGTCAGTTAGTGACAGGGATTGAATCTCAGTCAGTGTCAGGGATTGAGACTCAGTCAGTGACAGGGATTGAACCTCTGTCAGTGACAGGAATTGAATCTCAGTCAGTGACAGGGATTGAGTTTCAGTCAGTGATGGGGATTATCCTTCAGTCAGTGGCAGGGATTGAATCTCAGTTAGTGACAGGGATTGAATCTCAGTCAGTGACAGGGATTGAGCCTCAGTCAGTGACAGGGATTGAACCTCTGTCAGTGACAGGGATTGAAACTCAGTTAGTGACAGGCATTGAATCTCTGTTAGTTACAGGGATTGAATCCCAGTCAGTGACATGGATTGACCCTCAGACAGTGACAGGGATTGAACCTCAGCCAGTGACAGGGATTGAGTTCCAGTCAGTGTTAGGGACTGTCCCTCAGTCAGTGACAGGGATTGAACGTCAGTCAGTGACAGGGATTGATTCTCAGTCAGTGTCAGGGATTGAGCTTCAATCAGTGACAGAGTTTGAGCCTCAGTCAGTGACAGGGATTGAGTTCCATTCAGTGATAGGGATTGTCCCTCAGTCAGTGATAGGGGGTTTGTCCCTCAGTCAGTGACAGGGATTGAATCTCATTCAGTAACAGGGTTTGAGCCTCAGTCAGTGTCAGGTATTGAGACTCAATCAGTGACAGGGATTGAATCTCAGTCAGTGACAGGGATTGAGCCTCAGTCAGTGACAGGGATTGAACCTCAGTCAATGACAGGGATTGAGTTTCAGTCAGTGAGAGGGATTGTCCCTCAGTCAGTGACAGGGATTGAATCTCAGTCAGTGACAGGGATTGAATATCAGTTAGTTACAGGGAGTGAACCTCAGTCAATGACAGGGATTGAGTTTCAGTCAGTGATAGGGATTGTCCCTCAGTCAGTGACAGGGATTGAATCTCAGTCAGTGACAGGGATTGAATGTCAGTTAGTTACAGGGATTGAATCTCAGTCAGTGACAGGGATTGCGACTCAGTCAGTGACAGGGATTGAACCTCTGTCAGTGACAGGGATTGAATCTCAGTCAGTGACAGGAATTGAATCTCAGTCAGTGACAGGGATTGAGTTTCAGTCAGTGACAGGAATTGAACCTCAGTCAGTGACAGGAATTGAATATCAGTCAGTGACAGGGATTGAGTCTCAGTCAGTGACAGGAATTGAATCTCAGTCAGTGACAGGGATTGAGTTTCAGACAGTGACAGGGATTATCCTTCAGTCACTGTTAGGGATTGTTCCTCAGTCGGTGACAGGGATTGAACCTCAGTCAGTGACAGGGATTGATTCTCAGTCAGTGACAGGGATTGAGTCTCAGTCAGTGACAGGAATTGAGCCTCAGTCAGTGACAGGAATTGAACCTCAGTCTGTGACAGGGATTGAATCTCAGTCAGTGACAGGGATTGAATCTCAGTTAGTGACAGGGATTGAATCTCAGGTAGTTACAGGGATTGAATCCCAGTCAGTGACATGGATTGACCCTCAGACAGTGACAGGGATTGAACCTACGTCAGTGACAGGGATTGAGTTCCAGTCAGTGATAGGGATTGTCCCTCAGTCAGTGACAGGGATTGAATCTCAGTCAGTGACAGGGATTGAGACTCAGTCAGTGACAGGGATTGAACCTCTGTCAGTGACAGGGATTGAATCTCAGTCAGTGACAGGAATTGAATCTCAGTCAGTGACAGGGATTGAGTTTCAGTCAGTGACAGGAATTGAACCTCAGTCAGTGACAGGAATTGAATATCAGTCAGTGACAGGGATTGAGTCTCAGTTTGTGACAGGAATTGAATCTCAGTCAGTGACAGGGATTGAGTTTCAGTCAGTGATAGGGATTATCCTTCAGTCAGTGGCAGGGATTGAACCTCAGTCAGTGACAGGGATTGATTCTCAGTCAGTGTCAGGAATTGAGCCTCAATCAGTGACAGGGATTGAGCCTCAGTCAGTGACAGGAATGGAACCTCAGTCTGTGACAGGGATTGAATCTCAGTCAGTGACAGGGATTGAATCTCAGTTAGTGACGGGGATTGAATCTCAGTTAGTAACAGGGATTGAATCCCAGTCAGTGACATGGATTGACCCTCAGACAGTGACAGGGATTGAGTTCCAGTCAGTGTTAGGGATTGTCCCTCAGTCGGTGACAAGGATTGAACCTCAGTCAGTGACAGGGATTGATAATCAGTCAGTGTCAGGGATTGAGCCTCAATCAGTGACAGGGATTGAGCCTCAGTCAGTGACAGGAATGGAACCTCAGTCTGTGACAGGGATTGAATCTCAGTCAGTGACAGGGATTGAATCTCAGTTAGTGACAGGGATTGAATCTCAGGTAGTTACAGGGATTGAATCCCAGTCAGTGACATGGATTGACCCTCAGACAGTGACAGGGATTGAACCTCAGTCAGTGACAGGGATTGAGTTCCAGTCAGTGATAGGGATTGTCCCTCAGTCAGTGACAGGGATTGAACCTCAGACAGTGACAGGGATTGATTCTCAGTCAGTGTCTGGGATTGAGCCTCAATCAGTGACAGGGATTAAATCTCAGTCAGTGACAGGAATTGAACCTCAGTCTGTGACAGGGATTGAATCTCAGTCAGTGACAGGGATTGAATCTCAGTCAGTGACAGGGATTGAGGATCAAATTGTGACAGGGAATAACCCTCAGTCAGTGACAGGAATTGAATCTCAATCAATGACAGGAAGTGATTCTCAGTCATTTCCAGGGATTGAGCCTCAGTGAGTGACAGGGATTGACCCTCAGTCAGTGACAGGGATTGAGGTTCAAATAGTGACAGGGATTGAATCTCAGTCAGTGACGGGAATTGAATGTCAGTTAGTGACAGGGATTGAATCTCAGTCAGTGTCAGGGATTGAGACTCAGTCAGTGACAGGGATTGAACCTCTGTCAGTGACAGGAATTGAATCTCAGTCAGTGACAGGGATTGAGTTTCAGTCAGTGATGGGGATTATCCTTCAGTCAGTGGCAGGGATTGAATCTCAGTTAGTGACAGGGATTGAATCTCAGTCAGTGACAGGGATTGAGCCTCAGTCAGTGACAGGGATTGAACCTCTGTCAGTGACAGGGATTGAAACTCAGTTAGTGACAGGGATTGAATCTCTGTTAGTTACAGGGATTGAATCCCAGTCAGTGACATGGATTGACCCTCAGACAGTGACAGGGATTGAACCTCAGCCAGTGACAGGGATTGAGTTCCAGTCAGTGATAGGGACTGTCCCTCAGTCAGTGACAGGGATTGAACGTCAGTCAGTGACAGGGATTGATTCTCAGTCAGTGTCAGGGATTGAGCTTCAATCAGTGACAGAGTTTGAGCCTCAGTCAGTGACAGGGATTTAGTTCCATTCAGTGATAGGGATTGTCCCTCAGTCAGTGATAGGGGGTTTGTCCCTCAGTCAGTGACAGGGATTGAATCTCATTCAGTAACAGGGTTTGAGCCTCAGTCAGTGTCAGGTATTGAGCCTCAATCAGTGACAGGGATTGAATCCCAGTCAGTGACATGGATTGACCCTCAGACAGTGACAGGGATTGAACCTCAGTCAGTGACAGGGATTGAGTTTCAGTCAGTGATAGGGATTGTCCCTCAGTCAGTGACAGGGATTGAATCTCAGTCAGTGACAGGGATTGAATGTCAGTTAGTTACAGGGATTGAATCTCAGTCAGTGACAGGGATTGCGACTCAGTCAGTGACAGGGATTGAACCTCTGTCAGTGACAGGGATTGAATCTCAGTCAGTGACAGGAATTGAATCTCAGTCAGTGACAGGGATTGAGTTTCAGTCAGTGACAGGAATTGAACCTCAGTCAGTGACAGGAATTGAATATCAGTCAGTGACAGGGATTGAGTCTCAGTCAGTGACAGGAATTGAATCTCAGTCAGTGACAGGGATTGAGTTTCAGTCAGTGACAGGGATTATCCTTCAGTCACTGTTAGGGATTGTTCCTCAGTCGGTGACAGGGATTGAACCTCAGTCAGTGACAGGGATTGATTCTCAGTCAGTGACAGGGATTGAGTCTCAGTCAGTGACAGGAATTGAGCCTCAGTCAGTGACAGGAATTGAACCTCAGTCTGTGACAGGGATTGAATCTCAGTCAGTGACAGGGATTGAATCTCAGTTAGTGACAGGGATTGAATCTCAGGTAGTTACAGGGATTGAATCCCAGTCAGTGACATGGATTGACCCTCAGACAGTGACAGGGATTGAACCTCAGTCAGTGACAGGGATTGAGTTCCAGTCAGTGATAGGGATTGTCCCTCAGTCAGTGACAGGGATTGAATCTCAGTCAGTGACAGGGATTGAGTTTCAGTCAGTGACAGGAATTGAACCTCAGTCAGTGACAGGAATTGAATATCAGTCAGTGACAGGGATTGAGTCTCAGTTTGTGACAGGAATTGAATCTCAGTCAGTGACAGGGATTGAGTTTCAGTCAGTGATAGGGATTATCCTTCAGTCAGTGGCAGGGATTGAACCTCAGTCAGTGACAGGGATTGATTCTCAGTCAGTGTCAGGAATTGAGCCTCAATCAGTGACAGGGATTGAGCCTCAGTCAGTGACAGGAATGGAACCTCAGTCTGTGACAGGGATTGAATCTCAGTCAGTGACAGGGATTGAATCTCAGTTAGTGACGGGGATTGAATCTCAGTTAGTAACAGGGATTGAATCCCAGTCAGTGACATGGATTGACCCTCAGACAGTGACAGGGATTGAGTTCCAGTCAGTGTTAGGGATTGTCCCTCAGTCGGTGACAAGGATTGAACCTCAGTCAGTGACAGGGATTGATAATCAGTCAGTGTCAGGGATTGAGCCTCAATCAGTGACAGGGATTGAGCCTCAGTCAGTGACAGGAATGGAACCTCAGTCTGTGACAGGGATTGAATCTCAGTCAGTGACAGGGATTGAATCTCAGTTAGTGACAGGGATTGAATCTCAGGTAGTTACAGGGATTGAATCCCAGTCAGTGACATGGATTGACCCTCAGACAGTGACAGGGATTGAACCTCAGTCAGTGACAGGGATTGAGTTCCAGTCAGTGATAGGGATTGTCCCTCAGTCAGTGACAGGGATTGAACCTCAGACAGTGACAGGGATTGATTCTCAGTCAGTGTCTGGGATTGAGCCTCAATCAGTGACAGGGATTAAATCTCAGTCAGTGACAGGAATTGAACCTCAGTCTGTGACAGGGATTGAATCTCAGTCAGTGACAGGGATTGAATCTCAGTCAGTGACAGGGATTGAGGATCAAATTGTGACAGGGAATAACCCTCAGTCAGTGACAGGAATTGAATCTCAATCAATGACAGGAAGTGATTCTCAGTCATTTCCAGGGATTGAGCCTCAGTGAGTGACAGGGATTGACCCTCAGTCAGTGACAGGGATTGAGGTTCAAATAGTGACAGGGATTGAATCTCAGTCAGTGACGGGAATTGAATGTCAGTTAGTGACAGGGATTGAATCTCAGTCAGTGTCAGGGATTGAGACTCAGTCAGTGACAGGGATTGAACCTCTGTCAGTGACAGGAATTGAATCTCAGTCAGTGACAGGGATTGAGTTTCAGTCAGTGATGGGGATTATCCTTCAGTCAGTGGCAGGGATTGAATCTCAGTTAGTGACAGGGATTGAATCTCAGTCAGTGACAGGGATTGAGCCTCAGTCAGTGACAGGGATTGAACCTCTGTCAGTGACAGGGATTGAAACTCAGTTAGTGACAGGGATTGAATCTCTGTTAGTTACAGGGATTGAATCCCAGTCAGTGACATGGATTGACCCTCAGACAGTGACAGGGATTGAACCTCAGCCAGTGACAGGGATTGAGTTCCAGTCAGTGATAGGGACTGTCCCTCAGTCAGTGACAGGGATTGAACGTCAGTCAGTGACAGGGATTGATTCTCAGTCAGTGTCAGGGATTGAGCTTCAATCAGTGACAGAGTTTGAGCCTCAGTCAGTGACAGGGATTTAGTTCCATTCAGTGATAGGGATTGTCCCTCAGTCAGTGATAGGGGGTTTGTCCCTCAGTCAGTGACAGGGATTGAATCTCATTCAGTAACAGGGTTTGAGCCTCAGTCAGTGTCAGGTATTGAGCCTCAATCAGTGACAGGGATTGAATCCCAGTCAGTGACATGGATTGACCCTCAGACAGTGACAGGGATTGAACCTCAGTCAGTGACAGGGATTGAGTTTCAGTCAGTGATAGGGATTGTCCCTCAGTCAGTGACAGGGATTGAATCTCAGTCAGTGACAGGGATTGAATGTCAGTTAGTTACAGGGATTGAATCTCAGTCAGTGACAGGGATTGCGACTCAGTCAGTGACAGGGATTGAACCTCTGTCAGTGACAGGGATTGAATCTCAGTCAGTGACAGGAATTGAATCTCAGTCAGTGACAGGGATTGAGTTTCAGTCAGTGACAGGAATTGAACCTCAGTCAGTGACAGGAATTGAATATCAGTCAGTGACAGGGATTGAGTCTCAGTCAGTGACAGGAATTGAATCTCAGTCAGTGACAGGGATTGAGTTTCAGTCAGTGACAGGGATTATCCTTCAGTCACTGTTAGGGATTGTTCCTCAGTCGGTGACAGGGATTGAACCTCAGTCAGTGACAGGGATTGATTCTCAGTCAGTGACAGGGATTGAGTCTCAGTCAGTGACAGGAATTGAGCCTCAGTCAGTGACAGGAATTGAACCTCAGTCTGTGACAGGGATTGAATCTCAGTCAGTGACAGGGATTGAATCTCAGTTAGTGACAGGGATTGAATCTCAGGTAGTTACAGGGATTGAATCCCAGTCAGTGACATGGATTGACCCTCAGACAGTGACAGGGATTGAACCTCAGTCAGTGACAGGGATTGAGTTCCAGTCAGTGATAGGGATTGTCCCTCAGTCAGTGACAGGGATTGAATCTCAGTCAGTGACAGGGATTGAGTTTCAGTCAGTGATAGGGATTGAGTTCCATTCAGTGATAGGGATTGTCCCTCAGTCAGTGACAGGGATTGAATCTCAGTCAGTGACAGGAATTGAATCTCAGTCAGTGACAGGGATTGAGTTTCAGTCAGTGATACGGATTGTCCCTCAGTCAGTGACAAGGATTGTCCCTCAGTCAGTGACAGGGATTGATTCTCAGTCAGTGTCAGGGATTGAGCCTCAATCAGTGACAGGGATTGAGCCTCAGTCAGTGACAGGGTTTGAGTTCCAGTCAGTGATAGGGATTGTCCCTCATTCAGTGATAGTGATTGAATCTCAATAAGTGATAGCGTTTGAATCTCAATCAGTGACAGGGATTGACGCTCAGACGGTGATAGGAATGGAATCTCAGTCAGTGACAGGCATGGAATCACAGTCAGTGACAGGGATTGAATCTCAGTCAGTGACAGGGATTGAATCTCAGTCAGTGACAGGGATTGAGCCTCAATCAGAGACAGGGATTGAGCCTCAGTCAGTGACAGGTATTGAATCGCAGTCAGTTACAGGGTTTGATCCTCAGTCTGTGACAGGGATTGAACCTCAGTCAGTGACAGGGATTGAATCTCAGTCAGTGACAGGGAGTGAATCTCAGTCAGTGACAGGGATTGAATCTCAGTCAGTGGTAGGAATTGCATGTCAGCTCGTGACAGGTGTTGAGCCTCATTCAGTGACAGGGATTGAACCTAATTTAGTGACAGGGATTGAAACTCAGTCAGTGACAGGGATTGAATCTCAGTCAGTGACAGGGATTGAGTTTCAGTCAGTGATAGGGATTATCCTTCAGTCAGTGGCAGGGATGGAACCTCGGTCAGTGACAGGGATTGATTCTCAGTCAGTGTCAGGGATTGAGCCTCAATCAGTGACAGGGATTGAGCCTCAGTCAGTGACAGGAATGGAACCTCAGTCTGTGACAGGGATTGAATCTCAGTCAGTGACAGGGATTGAATCTCAGTTAGTGACGGGGATTGAATCTCAGTTAGTTACAGGGATTGAATCCCAGTCAGTGACATGGATTGACCCTCAGACAGTGACAGGGATTGAGTTCCAGTCAGTGTTAGGGATTGTCCCTCAGTCGGTGACAGGGATTGAACCTCAGTCAGTGACAGGGATTGATTCTCAGTCAGTGTCAGGGATTGAGCCTCAATCAGTGACAGGGATTGAGCCTCAGTCAGTGACAGGAATTGAACCTCAGTCTGTGACAGGGATTGAATCTCAGTCAGTGACAGGGATTGAGCCTCAGTCAGTGACAGGGATTGAACATCCGTCAGTGTCAGGGAATAAACCTAAGTCAGTGGCAGGGATTGAATCTCAATCAGTGACAGGAATTGACCCTCAGAGAGTGATAGGAATGGAATCTCCGTCAGTGACAGGCCTTGAATCGCAGTCAGTGACAGGATTGAATCTCAGTCAGTGACAGGGATTGAATCTCAGTCAGTGACAGGGATTGAAACTCAAGTCAGTGACAACGAATGAATCTCAGTCTGTGACAGGGATTAAGCATCAGTCTGTGACACGGATTGAACCTCAATCAGTTTCAGGGATTGAAACTCAGTCAGTAACAGGGATTGAATCTCAGCCAGTGACAGGGATTGAATCGACGTCAGTGACAGGGATTGAATCTCAGTCAGTGACAGGAATTGAACCTCAGTCTGTGACAGGGATTGTATCTCAGTCAGTGACAGGGATTGAATCTCAGTTAGTGACAGGGATTGAATCTCAGTCAGTGTCTGGGATTGAACCTCAGTCAGTAACAGGGATTGAATCTCAGCCAGTGACAGGGATTGAAACGCCGTCAGTGACAGGGATTGAATCTCAGTCAGTGACAGGAATTGAACCTCAGTCTGTGACAGGGATTGAATCTCAGTCAGTGACAGGAATTGAATCTCAATCAATGACAGGAAATGGTTCTCAGTCATTGCCAGGGATTGAGCCTCAGTGAGTGACAGGGATTGACCCTCAGTCAGTGACAGGGATTGAGGTTCAAATAGTGACAGGGATTGAATCTCAGTCAGTGTCAGGGATTGAATGTCAGTTAGTTACAGGGATTGAATCTCAGTCAGTGACAGGATTGAGACTCAGTCAGTGACAGGGATTGAACGTCTGTCAGTGACAGGGATTGAATCTCAGTCAGTGACAGGAATTGAATCTCAGTCAGTGACAGGGATTGAGTTTCAGTCAGTGAAAGGAATTGAACCTCAGTCAGTGACAGGAATTGAATATCAGTCAGTGACAGGAATTGAATATCAGTCAGTGACAGGGATTGAGTCTCAGTTTGTGACAGGAATTGAATCTCAGTCAGTGACAGGGATTGAGTTTCAGTCAGTGACAGGGATTGAGTTTCAGTCAGTGACAGGAATTGAACCTCAGTCAGTGACAGGAATTGAATATCAGTCAGTGACAGGGATTGAGTCTCAGTTTGTGACAGGAATTGAATCTCAGTCAGTGACAGGGATTGAGTTTCAGTCAGTGATAGGGATTATCCTTCAGTCAGTGGCAGGGATTGAACCTCAGTCAGTGACAGGGATTGATTCTCAGTCAGTGTCAGGAATTGAGCCTCAATCAGTGACAGGGATTGAGCCTCAGTCAGTGACAGGAATGGAACCTCAGTCTGTGACAGGGATTGAATCTCAGTCAGTGACAGGGATTGAATCTCAGTTAGTGACGGGGATTGAATCTCAGTTAGTTACAGGGATTGAATCCCAGTCAGTGACATGGATTGACCCTCAGACAGTGACAGGGATTGAGTTCCAGTCAGTGTTAGGGATTGTCCCTCAGTCAGTGACAGGGATTGAACCTCAGTCAGTGACAGGGATTGATAGTCAGTCAGTGTCAGGGATTGAGCCTCAATCAGTGACAGGAATTGAGCCTCAGTCAGTGACAGGAATGGAACCTCAGTCTGTGACAGGGATTGAATCTCAGTCAGTGACAGGGATTGAATCTCAGTTAGTGACGGGGATTGAATCTCAGTTAGTTACAGGGATTGAATCCCAGTCAGTGACATGGATTGACCCTCAGACAGTGACAGGGATTGAGTTCCAGTCAGTGTTAGGGATTGTCCCTCAGTCGGTGACAAGGATTGAACCTCAGTCAGTGACAGGGATTGATAATCAGTCAGTGTCAGGGATTGAGCCTCAATCAGTGACAGGGATTGAGCCTCAGTCAGTGACAGGAATGGAACCTCAGTCTGTGACAGGGATTGAATCTCAGTCAGTGACAGGGATTGAATCTCAGTTAGTGACAGGGATTGAATCTCAGGTAGTTACAGGGATTGAATCCCAGTCAGTGACATGGATTGACCCTCAGACAGTGACAGGGATTGAACCTCAGTCAGTGACAGGGATTGAGTTCCAGTCAGTGATAGGGATTGTCCCTCAGTCAGTGACAGGGATTGAACCTCAGACAGTGACAGGGATTGATTCTCAGTCAGTGTCTGGGATTGAGCCTCAATCAGTGACAGGGATTAAATCTCAGTCAGTGACAGGAATTGAACCTCAGTCTGTGACAGGGATTGAATCTCAGTCAGTGACAGGGATTGAATCTCAGTCAGTGACAGGGATTGAGGATCAAATTGTGACAGGGAATAACCCTCAGTCAGTGACAGGAATTGAATCTCAATCAATGACAGGAAGTGATTCTCAGTCATTTCCAGGGATTGAGCCTCAGTGAGTGACAGGGATTGACCCTCAGTCAGTGACAGGGATTGAGGTTCAAATAGTGACAGGGATTGAATCTCAGTCAGTGACGGGAATTGAATGTCAGTTAGTGACAGGGATTGAATCTCAGTCAGTGTCAGGGATTGAGACTCAGTCAGTGACAGGGATTGAACCTCTGTCAGTGACAGGAATTGAATCTCAGTCAGTGACAGGGATTGAGTTTCAGTCAGTGATGGGGATTATCCTTCAGTCAGTGGCAGGGATTGAATCTCAGTTAGTGACAGGGATTGAATCTCAGTCAGTGACAGGGATTGAGCCTCAGTCAGTGACAGGGATTGAACCTCTGTCAGTGACAGGGATTGAAACTCAGTTAGTGACAGGCATTGAATCTCTGTTAGTTACAGGGATTGAATCCCAGTCAGTGACATGGATTGACCCTCAGACAGTGACAGGGATTGAACCTCAGCCAGTGACAGGGATTGAGTTCCAGTCAGTGTTAGGGACTGTCCCTCAGTCAGTGACAGGGATTGAACGTCAGTCAGTGACAGGGATTGATTCTCAGTCAGTGTCAGGGATTGAGCTTCAATCAGTGACAGAGTTTGAGCCTCAGTCAGTGACAGGGATTGAGTTCCATTCAGTGATAGGGATTGTCCCTCAGTCAGTGATAGGGGGTTTGTCCCTCAGTCAGTGACAGGGATTGAATCTCATTCAGTAACAGGGTTTGAGCCTCAGTCAGTGTCAGGTATTGAGCCTCAATCAGTGACAGGGATTGAATCTCAGTCAGTGACAGGGATTGAGCCTCAGTCAGTGACAGGGATTGAACCTCAGTCAATGACAGGGATTGAGTTTCAGTCAGTGAGAGGGATTGTCCCTCAGTCAGTGACAGGGATTGAATCTCAGTCAGTGACAGGGATTGAATATCAGTTAGTTACAGGGAGTGAACCTCAGTCAATGACAGGGATTGAGTTTCAGTCAGTGATAGGGATTGTCCCTCAGTCAGTGACAGGGATTGAATCTCAGTCAGTGACAGGGATTGAATGTCAGTTAGTTACAGGGATTGAATCTCAGTCAGTGACAGGGATTGCGACTCAGTCAGTGACAGGGATTGAACCTCTGTCAGTGACAGGGATTGAATCTCAGTCAGTGACAGGAATTGAATCTCAGTCAGTGACAGGGATTGAGTTTCAGTCAGTGACAGGAATTGAACCTCAGTCAGTGACAGGAATTGAATATCAGTCAGTGACAGGGATTGAGTCTCAGTCAGTGACAGGAATTGAATCTCAGTCAGTGACAGGGATTGAGTTTCAGACAGTGACAGGGATTATCCTTCAGTCACTGTTAGGGATTGTTCCTCAGTCGGTGACAGGGATTGAACCTCAGTCAGTGACAGGGATTGATTCTCAGTCAGTGACAGGGATTGAGTCTCAGTCAGTGACAGGAATTGAGCCTCAGTCAGTGACAGGAATTGAACCTCAGTCTGTGACAGGGATTGAATCTCAGTCAGTGACAGGGATTGAATCTCAGTTAGTGACAGGGATTGAATCTCAGGTAGTTACAGGGATTGAATCCCAGTCAGTGACATGGATTGACCCTCAGACAGTGACAGGGATTGAACCTACGTCAGTGACAGGGATTGAGTTCCAGTCAGTGATAGGGATTGTCCCTCAGTCAGTGACAGGGATTGAATCTCAGTCAGTGACAGGGATTGAGACTCAGTCAGTGACAGGGATTGAACCTCTGTCAGTGACAGGGATTGAATCTCAGTCAGTGACAGGAATTGAATCTCAGTCAGTGACAGGGATTGAGTTTCAGTCAGTGACAGGAATTGAACCTCAGTCAGTGACAGGAATTGAATATCAGTCAGTGACAGGGATTGAGTCTCAGTTTGTGACAGGAATTGAATCTCAGTCAGTGACAGGGATTGAGTTTCAGTCAGTGATAGGGATTATCCTTCAGTCAGTGGCAGGGATTGAACCTCAGTCAGTGACAGGGATTGATTCTCAGTCAGTGTCAGGAATTGAGCCTCAATCAGTGACAGGGATTGAGCCTCAGTCAGTGACAGGAATGGAACCTCAGTCTGTGACAGGGATTGAATCTCAGTCAGTGACAGGGATTGAATCTCAGTTAGTGACGGGGATTGAATCTCAGTTAGTAACAGGGATTGAATCCCAGTCAGTGACATGGATTGACCCTCAGACAGTGACAGGGATTGAGTTCCAGTCAGTGTTAGGGATTGTCCCTCAGTCGGTGACAAGGATTGAACCTCAGTCAGTGACAGGGATTGATAATCAGTCAGTGTCAGGGATTGAGCCTCAATCAGTGACAGGGATTGAGCCTCAGTCAGTGACAGGAATGGAACCTCAGTCTGTGACAGGGATTGAATCTCAGTCAGTGACAGGGATTGAATCTCAGTTAGTGACAGGGATTGAATCTCAGGTAGTTACAGGGATTGAATCCCAGTCAGTGACATGGATTGACCCTCAGACAGTGACAGGGATTGAACCTCAGTCAGTGACAGGGATTGAGTTCCAGTCAGTGATAGGGATTGTCCCTCAGTCAGTGACAGGGATTGAACCTCAGACAGTGACAGGGATTGATTCTCAGTCAGTGTCTGGGATTGAGCCTCAATCAGTGACAGGGATTAAATCTCAGTCAGTGACAGGAATTGAACCTCAGTCTGTGACAGGGATTGAATCTCAGTCAGTGACAGGGATTGAATCTCAGTCAGTGACAGGGATTGAGGATCAAATTGTGACAGGGAATAACCCTCAGTCAGTGACAGGAATTGAATCTCAATCAATGACAGGAAGTGATTCTCAGTCATTTCCAGGGATTGAGCCTCAGTGAGTGACAGGGATTGACCCTCAGTCAGTGACAGGGATTGAGGTTCAAATAGTGACAGGGATTGAATCTCAGTCAGTGACGGGAATTGAATGTCAGTTAGTGACAGGGATTGAATCTCAGTCAGTGTCAGGGATTGAGACTCAGTCAGTGACAGGGATTGAACCTCTGTCAGTGACAGGAATTGAATCTCAGTCAGTGACAGGGATTGAGTTTCAGTCAGTGATGGGGATTATCCTTCAGTCAGTGGCAGGGATTGAATCTCAGTTAGTGACAGGGATTGAATCTCAGTCAGTGACAGGGATTGAGCCTCAGTCAGTGACAGGGATTGAACCTCTGTCAGTGACAGGGATTGAAACTCAGTTAGTGACAGGGATTGAATCTCTGTTAGTTACAGGGATTGAATCCCAGTCAGTGACATGGATTGACCCTCAGACAGTGACAGGGATTGAACCTCAGCCAGTGACAGGGATTGAGTTCCAGTCAGTGATAGGGACTGTCCCTCAGTCAGTGACAGGGATTGAACGTCAGTCAGTGACAGGGATTGATTCTCAGTCAGTGTCAGGGATTGAGCTTCAATCAGTGACAGAGTTTGAGCCTCAGTCAGTGACAGGGATTTAGTTCCATTCAGTGATAGGGATTGTCCCTCAGTCAGTGATAGGGGGTTTGTCCCTCAGTCAGTGACAGGGATTGAATCTCATTCAGTAACAGGGTTTGAGCCTCAGTCAGTGTCAGGTATTGAGCCTCAATCAGTGACAGGGATTGAATCCCAGTCAGTGACATGGATTGACCCTCAGACAGTGACAGGGATTGAACCTCAGTCAGTGACAGGGATTGAGTTTCAGTCAGTGATAGGGATTGTCCCTCAGTCAGTGACAGGGATTGAATCTCAGTCAGTGACAGGGATTGAATGTCAGTTAGTTACAGGGATTGAATCTCAGTCAGTGACAGGGATTGCGACTCAGTCAGTGACAGGGATTGAACCTCTGTCAGTGACAGGGATTGAATCTCAGTCAGTGACAGGAATTGAATCTCAGTCAGTGACAGGGATTGAGTTTCAGTCAGTGACAGGAATTGAACCTCAGTCAGTGACAGGAATTGAATATCAGTCAGTGACAGGGATTGAGTCTCAGTCAGTGACAGGAATTGAATCTCAGTCAGTGACAGGGATTGAGTTTCAGTCAGTGACAGGGATTATCCTTCAGTCACTGTTAGGGATTGTTCCTCAGTCGGTGACAGGGATTGAACCTCAGTCAGTGACAGGGATTGATTCTCAGTCAGTGACAGGGATTGAGTCTCAGTCAGTGACAGGAATTGAGCCTCAGTCAGTGACAGGAATTGAACCTCAGTCTGTGACAGGGATTGAATCTCAGTCAGTGACAGGGATTGAATCTCAGTTAGTGACAGGGATTGAATCTCAGGTAGTTACAGGGATTGAATCCCAGTCAGTGACATGGATTGACCCTCAGACAGTGACAGGGATTGAACCTCAGTCAGTGACAGGGATTGAGTTCCAGTCAGTGATAGGGATTGTCCCTCAGTCAGTGACAGGGATTGAATCTCAGTCAGTGACAGGGATTGAGTTTCAGTCAGTGACAGGAATTGAACCTCAGTCAGTGACAGGAATTGAATATCAGTCAGTGACAGGGATTGAGTCTCAGTTTGTGACAGGAATTGAATCTCAGTCAGTGACAGGGATTGAGTTTCAGTCAGTGATAGGGATTATCCTTCAGTCAGTGGCAGGGATTGAACCTCAGTCAGTGACAGGGATTGATTCTCAGTCAGTGTCAGGAATTGAGCCTCAATCAGTGACAGGGATTGAGCCTCAGTCAGTGACAGGAATGGAACCTCAGTCTGTGACAGGGATTGAATCTCAGTCAGTGACAGGGATTGAATCTCAGTTAGTGACGGGGATTGAATCTCAGTTAGTAACAGGGATTGAATCCCAGTCAGTGACATGGATTGACCCTCAGACAGTGACAGGGATTGAGTTCCAGTCAGTGTTAGGGATTGTCCCTCAGTCGGTGACAAGGATTGAACCTCAGTCAGTGACAGGGATTGATAATCAGTCAGTGTCAGGGATTGAGCCTCAATCAGTGACAGGGATTGAGCCTCAGTCAGTGACAGGAATGGAACCTCAGTCTGTGACAGGGATTGAATCTCAGTCAGTGACAGGGATTGAATCTCAGTTAGTGACAGGGATTGAATCTCAGGTAGTTACAGGGATTGAATCCCAGTCAGTGACATGGATTGACCCTCAGACAGTGACAGGGATTGAACCTCAGTCAGTGACAGGGATTGAGTTCCAGTCAGTGATAGGGATTGTCCCTCAGTCAGTGACAGGGATTGAACCTCAGACAGTGACAGGGATTGATTCTCAGTCAGTGTCTGGGATTGAGCCTCAATCAGTGACAGGGATTAAATCTCAGTCAGTGACAGGAATTGAACCTCAGTCTGTGACAGGGATTGAATCTCAGTCAGTGACAGGGATTGAATCTCAGTCAGTGACAGGGATTGAGGATCAAATTGTGACAGGGAATAACCCTCAGTCAGTGACAGGAATTGAATCTCAATCAATGACAGGAAGTGATTCTCAGTCATTTCCAGGGATTGAGCCTCAGTGAGTGACAGGGATTGACCCTCAGTCAGTGACAGGGATTGAGGTTCAAATAGTGACAGGGATTGAATCTCAGTCAGTGACGGGAATTGAATGTCAGTTAGTGACAGGGATTGAATCTCAGTCAGTGTCAGGGATTGAGACTCAGTCAGTGACAGGGATTGAACCTCTGTCAGTGACAGGAATTGAATCTCAGTCAGTGACAGGGATTGAGTTTCAGTCAGTGATGGGGATTATCCTTCAGTCAGTGGCAGGGATTGAATCTCAGTTAGTGACAGGGATTGAATCTCAGTCAGTGACAGGGATTGAGCCTCAGTCAGTGACAGGGATTGAACCTCTGTCAGTGACAGGGATTGAAACTCAGTTAGTGACAGGGATTGAATCTCTGTTAGTTACAGGGATTGAATCCCAGTCAGTGACATGGATTGACCCTCAGACAGTGACAGGGATTGAACCTCAGCCAGTGACAGGGATTGAGTTCCAGTCAGTGATAGGGACTGTCCCTCAGTCAGTGACAGGGATTGAACGTCAGTCAGTGACAGGGATTGATTCTCAGTCAGTGTCAGGGATTGAGCTTCAATCAGTGACAGAGTTTGAGCCTCAGTCAGTGACAGGGATTTAGTTCCATTCAGTGATAGGGATTGTCCCTCAGTCAGTGATAGGGGGTTTGTCCCTCAGTCAGTGACAGGGATTGAATCTCATTCAGTAACAGGGTTTGAGCCTCAGTCAGTGTCAGGTATTGAGCCTCAATCAGTGACAGGGATTGAATCCCAGTCAGTGACATGGATTGACCCTCAGACAGTGACAGGGATTGAACCTCAGTCAGTGACAGGGATTGAGTTTCAGTCAGTGATAGGGATTGTCCCTCAGTCAGTGACAGGGATTGAATCTCAGTCAGTGACAGGGATTGAATGTCAGTTAGTTACAGGGATTGAATCTCAGTCAGTGACAGGGATTGCGACTCAGTCAGTGACAGGGATTGAACCTCTGTCAGTGACAGGGATTGAATCTCAGTCAGTGACAGGAATTGAATCTCAGTCAGTGACAGGGATTGAGTTTCAGTCAGTGACAGGAATTGAACCTCAGTCAGTGACAGGAATTGAATATCAGTCAGTGACAGGGATTGAGTCTCAGTCAGTGACAGGAATTGAATCTCAGTCAGTGACAGGGATTGAGTTTCAGTCAGTGACAGGGATTATCCTTCAGTCACTGTTAGGGATTGTTCCTCAGTCGGTGACAGGGATTGAACCTCAGTCAGTGACAGGGATTGATTCTCAGTCAGTGACAGGGATTGAGTCTCAGTCAGTGACAGGAATTGAGCCTCAGTCAGTGACAGGAATTGAACCTCAGTCTGTGACAGGGATTGAATCTCAGTCAGTGACAGGGATTGAATCTCAGTTAGTGACAGGGATTGAATCTCAGGTAGTTACAGGGATTGAATCCCAGTCAGTGACATGGATTGACCCTCAGACAGTGACAGGGATTGAACCTCAGTCAGTGACAGGGATTGAGTTCCAGTCAGTGATAGGGATTGTCCCTCAGTCAGTGACAGGGATTGAATCTCAGTCAGTGACAGGGATTGAGTTTCAGTCAGTGATAGGGATTGAGTTCCATTCAGTGATAGGGATTGTCCCTCAGTCAGTGACAGGGATTGAATCTCAGTCAGTGACAGGAATTGAATCTCAGTCAGTGACAGGGATTGAGTTTCAGTCAGTGATACGGATTGTCCCTCAGTCAGTGACAAGGATTGTCCCTCAGTCAGTGACAGGGATTGATTCTCAGTCAGTGTCAGGGATTGAGCCTCAATCAGTGACAGGGATTGAGCCTCAGTCAGTGACAGGGTTTGAGTTCCAGTCAGTGATAGGGATTGTCCCTCATTCAGTGATAGTGATTGAATCTCAATAAGTGATAGCGTTTGAATCTCAATCAGTGACAGGGATTGACGCTCAGACGGTGATAGGAATGGAATCTCAGTCAGTGACAGGCATGGAATCACAGTCAGTGACAGGGATTGAATCTCAGTCAGTGACAGGGATTGAATCTCAGTCAGTGACAGGGATTGAGCCTCAATCAGAGACAGGGATTGAGCCTCAGTCAGTGACAGGTATTGAATCGCAGTCAGTTACAGGGTTTGATCCTCAGTCTGTGACAGGGATTGAACCTCAGTCAGTGACAGGGATTGAATCTCAGTCAGTGACAGGGAGTGAATCTCAGTCAGTGACAGGGATTGAATCTCAGTCAGTGGTAGGAATTGCATGTCAGCTCGTGACAGGTGTTGAGCCTCATTCAGTGACAGGGATTGAACCTAATTTAGTGACAGGGATTGAAACTCAGTCAGTGACAGGGATTGAATCTCAGTCAGTGACAGGGATTGAGTTTCAGTCAGTGATAGGGATTATCCTTCAGTCAGTGGCAGGGATGGAACCTCGGTCAGTGACAGGGATTGATTCTCAGTCAGTGTCAGGGATTGAGCCTCAATCAGTGACAGGGATTGAGCCTCAGTCAGTGACAGGAATGGAACCTCAGTCTGTGACAGGGATTGAATCTCAGTCAGTGACAGGGATTGAATCTCAGTTAGTGACGGGGATTGAATCTCAGTTAGTTACAGGGATTGAATCCCAGTCAGTGACATGGATTGACCCTCAGACAGTGACAGGGATTGAGTTCCAGTCAGTGTTAGGGATTGTCCCTCAGTCGGTGACAGGGATTGAACCTCAGTCAGTGACAGGGATTGATTCTCAGTCAGTGTCAGGGATTGAGCCTCAATCAGTGACAGGGATTGAGCCTCAGTCAGTGACAGGAATTGAACCTCAGTCTGTGACAGGGATTGAATCTCAGTCAGTGACAGGGATTGAGCCTCAGTCAGTGACAGGGATTGAACATCCGTCAGTGTCAGGGAATAAACCTAAGTCAGTGGCAGGGATTGAATCTCAATCAGTGACAGGAATTGACCCTCAGAGAGTGATAGGAATGGAATCTCCGTCAGTGACAGGCCTTGAATCGCAGTCAGTGACAGGATTGAATCTCAGTCAGTGACAGGGATTGAATCTCAGTCAGTGACAGGGATTGAAACTCAAGTCAGTGACAACGATTGAATCTCAGTCTGTGACAGGGATTAAGCATCAGTCTGTGACACGGATTGAACCTCAATCAGTTTCAGGGATTGAAACTCAGTCAGTAACAGGGATTGAATCTCAGCCAGTGACAGGGATTGAATCGACGTCAGTGACAGGGATTGAATCTCAGTCAGTGACAGGAATTGAACCTCAGTCTGTGACAGGGATTGTATCTCAGTCAGTGACAGGGATTGAATCTCAGTTAGTGACAGGGATTGAATCTCAGTCAGTGTCTGGGATTGAACCTCAGTCAGTAACAGGGATTGAATCTCAGCCAGTGACAGGGATTGAAACGCCGTCAGTGACAGGGATTGAATCTCAGTCAGTGACAGGAATTGAACCTCAGTCTGTGACAGGGATTGAATCTCAGTCAGTGACAGGAATTGAATCTCAATCAATGACAGGAAATGGTTCTCAGTCATTGCCAGGGATTGAGCCTCAGTGAGTGACAGGGATTGACCCTCAGTCAGTGACAGGGATTGAGGTTCAAATAGTGACAGGGATTGAATCTCAGTCAGTGTCAGGGATTGAATGTCAGTTAGTTACAGGGATTGAATCTCAGTCAGTGACAGGATTGAGACTCAGTCAGTGACAGGGATTGAACGTCTGTCAGTGACAGGGATTGAATCTCAGTCAGTGACAGGAATTGAATCTCAGTCAGTGACAGGGATTGAGTTTCAGTCAGTGACAGGAATTGAACCTCAGTCAGTGACAGGAATTGAATATCAGTCAGTGACAGGGATTGAGTCTCAGTCAGTGACAGGAATTGAATCTCAGTCAGTGACAGGGATTGAGTTTCAGTCAGTGATAGGGATTATCCGTCAGTCAGGGCAGGGATTGAATCTCAGTTCGTGACGGGGATTGAATCTCAGTTAGTTACAGGGATTGAATCCCAGTCAGTGACATGGATTGACCCTCAGACAGTGACAGGGATTGAATCTCAGACAGTGACAGGGATTGAACCTCAGTCAGTGACAGGAATGGAACCTCAGTCTGTGACAGGGATTGAATCTCAGTCAGTGACACGGATTGAATCTCAGTTAGTGACGGGGATTGAATCTCAGTTAGTTACAGGGATTGAATCCCAGTCAGTGACATGGATTGACCCTCAGACAGTGACAGGGATTGAGTTCCAGTCAGTGTTAGGGATTGTCCCTCAGTCGGTGACAGGGATTGAACCTCAGTCAGTGACAGGGATTGATAATCAGTCAGTGTCAGGGATTGAGCCTCAATCAGTGACAGGGATTGAGCCTCAGTCAGTGACAGGAATTGAACCTCAGTCTGTGACAGGGATTGAATCTCAGTCAGTGACAGGGATTGAATCTCAGTTAGTGACAGGGATTGAATCTCAGGTAGTTACAGGGATTGAATCCCAGTCAGTGACATGGATTGACCCTCAGACAGTGACAGGGATTGAACCTCAGTCAGTGACAGGGATTGAGTTCCAGTCAGTGATAGGGATTGTCCCTCAGTCAGTGACAGGGATTGAACCTCAGACAGTGACACGGATTGATTCTCAGTCATTGTCTGGGATTGAGCCTCAATCAGTGACAGGGATTAAATCTCAGTCAGTGACAGGAATTGAACCTCAGTCTGTGACAGGGATTGAATCTCAGTCAGTGACAGGGATTGAATCTCAGTCAGTGACAGGGATTGAGGATCAAATTGTGACAGGGAATAACCCTCAGTCAGTGACAGGAATTGAATCTCAATCAATGACAGGAAGTGATTCTCCGTCATTGTCAGGGATTGAGCCTCAGTGAGTGACAGGGATTGACCCTCAGTCAGTGACAGGGATTGAGGTTCAAATAGTGACAGGGATTGAATCTCAGTCAGTGACGGGGATTGAATGTCAGTTAGTGACAGGGATTGAATCTCAGTCAGTGACAGGGATTGAGACTCAGTCAGTGACAGGGATTGAACCTCTGTCAGTGACAGGAATTGAGTTTCAGTCAGTGATGGGGATTATCCTTCAGTCAGTGGCAGGGATTGAATCTCAGTTAGTGACAGGGATTGAATCTCAGTCAGTGACAGGGATTGAGCCTCAATCAGAGACAGGGATTGAGCCTCAGTCAGTGACAGGTATTGAATCGCAGTCAGTGACAGGGATGGAATCTCAATCAGTGACAGGAAGTGAATCTCAGTCAGTTACAGGGTTTGATCCTCAGTCTGTGACAGGGATTGAACCTCAGTCAGTGACAGGGATTGAATCTCAGTCAGTGACAGGGAGTGAATCTCAGTCAGTGACAGGGATTGAATCTCAGTCAGTGGTAGGAATTGCATGTCAGCTCGTGACAGGTGTTGAGCCTCATTCAGTGACAGGGATTGAACCTAATTTAGTGACAGGGATTGAAACTCAGTCAGTGACAGGGATTGAATCTCAGTCAGTGACAGGGATTGAGTCTCAGTCAGTGACAGGAATTGAATCTCAGTCAGTGACAGGGATTGAGTTTCAGTCAGTGATAGGGATTATCCTTCAGTCAGTGGCAGGGATTGAACCTCAGTCAGTGACAGGGATTGATTCTCAGTCAGTGTCAGGGATTGAGCCTCAATCAGTGACAGGGATTGAGCCTCAGTCAGTGACAGGAATGGAACCTCAGTCTGTGACAGAGATTGAATCTCAGTCAGTGACAGGGATTGAATCTCAGTTAGTGACGGGGATTGAATCTCAGTTAGTTACAGGGATTGAATCCCAGTCAGTGACATGGATTGACCCTCAGACAGTGACAGGGATTGAGTTCCAGTCAGTGTTAGGGATTGTCCCTCAGTCGGTGACAGGGATTGAACCTCAGTCAGTGACAGGGATTGATTCTCAGTCAGTGTCAGGGATTGAGCCTCAATCAGTGACAGGGATTGAGCCTCAGTCAGTGACAGGAATTGAAACTCAGTCTGTGACAGGGATTGAATCTCAGTCAGTGACAGGGATTGAGCCTCAGTCAGTGACAGGGATTGAACATCCGTCAGTGTCAGGGAATAAACCTAAGTCAGTGGCAGGGATTGAATCTCAATCAGTGACAGGAATTGACCCTCAGAGAGTGATAGGAATGGAATCTCCGTCAGTGACAGGCCTTGAATCGCAGTCAGTGACAGGATTGAATCTCAGTCAGTGACAGGGATTGAATCTCAGTCAGTGACAGGGATTGAAACTCAAGTCAGTGACAACGAATGAATCTCAGTCTGTGACAGGGATTAAGCATCAGTCTGTGACACGGATTGAACCTCAATCAGTTTCAGGGATTGAAACTCAGTCAGTAACAGGGATTGAATCTCAGCCAGTGACAGGGATTGAATCGACGTCAGTGACAGGGATTGAATCTCAGTCAGTGACAGGAATTGAACCTCAGTCTGTGACAGGGATTGTATCTCAGTCAGTGACAGGGATTGAATCTCAGTTAGTGACAGGGATTGAATCTCAGTCAGTGTCTGGGATTGAACCTCAGTCAGTAACAGGGATTGAATCTCAGCCAGTGACAGGGATTGAAACGCCGTCAGTGACAGGGATTGAATCTCAGTCAGTGACAGGAATTGAACCTCAGTCTGTGACAGGGATTGAATCTCAGTCAGTGACAGGAATTGAATCTCAATCAATGACAGGAAATGGTTCTCAGTCATTGCCAGGGATTGAGCCTCAGTGAGTGACAGGGATTGACCCTCAGTCAGTGACAGGGATTGAGGTTCAAATTGTGACAGGGATTGAATCTCAGTCAGTGTCAGGGATTGAATGTCAGTTAGTTACAGGGATTGAATCTCAGTCAGTGACAGGATTGAGACTCAGTCAGTGACAGGGATTGAACGTCTGTCAGTGACAGGGATTGAATCTCAGTCAGTGACAGGAATTGAATCTCAGTCAGTGACAGGGATTGAGTTTCAGTCAGTGACAGGAATTGAACCTCAGTCAGTGACAGGAATTGAATATCAGTCAGTGACAGGGATTGAGTCTCAGTCAGTGACAGGAATTGAATCTCAGTCAGTGACAGGGATTGAGTTTCAGTCAGTGATAGGGATTATCCGTCAGTCAGGGCAGGGATTGAATCTCAGTTCGTGACGGGGATTGAATCTCAGTTAGTTACAGGGATTGAATCCCAGTCAGTGACATGGATTGACCCTCAGACAGTGACAGGGATTGAATCTCAGACAGTGACAGGGATTGAACCTCAGTCAGTGACAGGAATGGAACCTCAGTCTGTGACAGGGATTGAATCTCAGTCAGTGACACGGATTGAATCTCAGTTAGTGACGGGGATTGAATCTCAGTTAGTTACAGGGATTGAATCCCAGTCAGTGACATGGATTGACCCTCAGACAGTGACAGGGATTGAGTTCCAGTCAGTGTTAGGGATTGTCCCTCAGTCGGTGACAGGGATTGAACCTCAGTCAGTGACAGGGATTGATAATCAGTCAGTGTCAGGGATTGAGCCTCAATCAGTGACAGGGATTGAGCCTCAGTCAGTGACAGGAATTGAACCTCAGTCTGTGACAGGGATTGAATCTCAGTCAGTGACAGGGATTGAATCTCAGTTAGTGACAGGGATTGAATCTCAGGTAGTTACAGGGATTGAATCCCAGTCAGTGACATGGATTGACCCTCAGACAGTGACAGGGATTGAACCTCAGTCAGTGACAGGGATTGAGTTCCAGTCAGTGATAGGGATTGTCCCTCAGTCAGTGACAGGGATTGAACCTCAGACAGTGACACGGATTGATTCTCAGTCATTGTCTGGGATTGAGCCTCAATCAGTGACAGGGATTAAATCTCAGTCAGTGACAGGAATTGAACCTCAGTCTGTGACAGGGATTGAATCTCAGTCAGTGACAGGGATTGAATCTCAGTCAGTGACAGGGATTGAGGATCAAATTGTGACAGGGAATAACCCTCAGTCAGTGACAGGAATTGAATCTCAATCAATGACAGGAAGTGATTCTCCGTCATTGTCAGGGATTGAGCCTCAGTGAGTGACAGGGATTGACCCTCAGTCAGTGACAGGGATTGAGGTTCAAATAGTGACAGGGATTGAATCTCAGTCAGTGACGGGGATTGAATGTCAGTTAGTGACAGGGATTGAATCTCAGTCAGTGACAGGGATTGAGACTCAGTCAGTGACAGGGATTGAACCTCTGTCAGTGACAGGAATTGAATCTCAGTCAGTGACAGGGATTGAGTTTCAGTCAGTGATGGGGATTATCCTTCAGTCAGTGGCAGGGATTGAATCTCAGTTAGTGACAGGGATTGAATCTCAGTCAGTGACAGGGATTGAGCCTCAGTCAGTGACAGGGATTGAACCTCTGTCAGTGACAGGGATTGAAACTCAGTTAGTGACAGGGATTGAATCTCTGTTAGTTACAGGGATTGAATCCCAGTCAGTGACATGGATTGACCCTCAGACAGTGACAGGGATTGAACCTCCGCCAGTGACAGGGATTGAGTTCCAGTCAGTGATAGGGACTGTCCCTCAGTCAGTGACAGGGATTGAACCTCAGTCAGTGACAGGGATTGATTCTCAGTCAGTGTCAGGGATTGAGCTTCAATCAGTGACAGAGTTTGAGCCTCAGTCAGTGACAGGGATTGAGTTCCATTCAGTGATAGGGATTGTCCCTCAGTCAGTGATAGGGATTGTCCCTCAGTCAGTGACAGGGATTGAATCTCATTCAGTAACAGGGATTGAGCCTCAATCAGTGTCAGGTATTGAGCCTCAATCAGTGACAGGGATTGAATCTCAGTCAGTGACAGGGATTGAGCCTCAGTCAGTGACAGGGATTGAACCTCAGTCAATGACAGGGATTGAGTTTCAGTCAGTGATAGGGATTGTCCCTCAGTCAGTGACAGGGATTGAACCTCAGACAGTGACACGGATTGATTCTCAGTCATTGTCTGGGATTGAGCCTCAATCAGTGACAGGGATTAAATCTCAGTCAGTGACAGGAATTGAACCTCAGTCTGTGACAGGGATTGAATCTCAGTCAGTGACAGGGATTGAATCTCAGTCAGTGACAGGGATTGAGGATCAAATTGTGACAGGGAATAACCCTCAGTCAGTGACAGGAATTGAATCTCAATCAATGACAGGAAGTGATTCTCCGTCATTGCCAGGGATTGAGCCTCAGTGAGTGACAGGGATTGACCCTCAGTCAGTGACAGGGATTGAGGTTCAAATAGTGACAGGGATTGAATCTCAGTCAGTGACGGGGATTGAATGTCAGTTAGTGACAGGGATTGAATCTCAGTCAGTGACAGGGATTGAGACTCAGTCAGTGACAGGGATTGAACCTCTGTCAGTGACAGGAATTGAATCTCAGTCAGTGACAGGGATTGAGTTTCAGTCAGTGATGGGGATTATCCTTCAGTCAGTGGCAGGGATTGATTCTCAGTTAGTGACAGGGATTGAATCTCAGTCAGTGACAGGGATTGAGCCTCATTCAGAGACAGGGATTGAGCCTCAGTCAGTGACAGGTATTGAATCGCAGTCAGTGACAGGGATGGAATCTCAATCAGTGACAGGAAGTGAATCTCAGTCAGTGACAGGGATTGAGTTTCAGTCAGTGACAGAAATTGAACCTCAGTCAGTGACAGGAATTGAATATCACTCAGTGACAGGGATTGATTCTCAGTCAGTGACAGGGATTGATTTTCAGTCAGTGACAGGGATTATCCTTCAGTCACTGTTAGGGATTGTCCCTCAGTCGGTGACAGGGATTGAACCTCAGTCAGTTACAGGGTTTGATCCTCAGTCTGTGACAGGGATTGAACCTCAGTCAGTGACAGGGATTGAATCTCAGTCAGTGACAGGGAGTGAATCTCAGTCAGTGACAGGGATTGAATCTCAGTCAGTGACAGGGATTGAATGTCAGTTAGTTACAGGGATTGAATCTCAGTCAGTGACAGGGATTGAGACTCAGTCAGTGACAGGGATTGAACCTCTGTCAGTGACAGGGATTGAATCTCAGTCAGTGACAGGAATTGAATCTCAGTCAGTGACAGGGATTGAGTTTCAGTCAGTGACAGAAATTGAACCTCAGTCAGTGACAGGAATTGAATATCACTCAGTGACAGGGATTGATTCTCAGTCAGTGACAGGGATTGATTTTCAGTCAGTGACAGGGATTATCCTTCAGTCACTGTTAGGGATTGTCCCTCAGTCGGTGACAGGGATTGAACCTCAGTCAGTGACAGGGATTGATTCTCAGTCAGTGACAGGGATTGAGTCTCAGTCAGTGACAGGAATTGAGCCTCAGTCAGTGACAGGAATTGAACCTCAGTCTGTGACAGGGATTGAATCTCAGTCAGTGACAGGGATTGAATCTCAGTTAGTGACAGGGATTGAATCTCAGGTAGTTACAGGAATTGAATCCCAGTCAGTGACATGGATTGACCCTCAGACAGTGACAGGGATTGAACCTCCGTCAGTGACAGGGATTGAGTTCCAGTCAGTGATAGGGATTGTCCCTCAGTCAGTGACAGGGATTGAATCTCAGTCAGTGACAGGGATTGAGTTTCAGTCAGTGATAGGGATTGAGTTCCATTCAGTGATAGGGATTGTCCCTCAGTCAGTGACAGGGATTGAATCTCAGTCAGTGACAGGAATTGAATCTCAGTCAGTGACAGGGATTGAGTTTCAGTCAGTGATAGGGATTGTCCCTCAGTCAGTGACAAGGATTGTCCCTCAGTGAGTGACAGGGATTGATTCTCAGTCAGTGTCAGGGATTGAGCCTCAATCAGTGACAGGGATTGAGCCTCAGTCAGTGACAGGGTTTGAGTTCCAGTCAGTGATAGGGATTGTCCCTCATTCAGTGACAGTGATTGAATCTCAATAAGTGATAGCGTTTGAATCTCAATCAGTGACAGGGATTGACGCTCAGACGGTGATAGGAATGGAATCTCAGTCAGTGACAGGCATGGAATCACAGTCAGTGACAGGGATTGAATCTCAGTCAGTGACAGGGATTGAATCTCAGTCAGTGACAGGGATTGAGCCTCAATCAGAGACAGGGATTGAGCCTCAGTCAGTGACAGGTATTGAATCGCAGTCAGTGACAGGGATGGAATCTCAATCAGTGACAGGAAGTGAATCTCAGTCAGTTACAGGGTTTGATCCTCAGTCTGTGACAGGGATTGAACCTCAGTCAGTGACAGGGATTGAATCTCAGTCAGTGACAGGGAGTGAATCTCAGTCAGTGACAGGGATTGAATCTCAGTCAGTGGTAGGAATTGCATGTCAGTTCGTGACAGGTTTTGAGCCTCATTCAGTGACAGGGATTGAACCTAATTTAGTGACAGGGATTGAAACTCAGTCAGTGACAGGGATTGAATCTCAGTCAGTGACAGGGATTGAACCTCAGTCAGTGACAGGGATTGAACCTCAGCCTTTAACAGGAATTGATTCTCAGAAAGTGACAGGAATTTAATCTCAGTCAGTGACAGGGATTGAGTCTCGGTCTGTGACAGTGATTGAATCTCAGTCAGTGACAGGGATTGAACATCCGTCAGTGTCAGGGAATAAACCTAAGTCAGTGGCAGGGATTGAATCTCAATCAGTGACAGGAATTGACCCTCAGAGAGTGATAGGAATGGAATCTCCGTCAGTGACAGGCCTTGAATCGCAGTCAGTGACAGGATTGAATCTCTGTCAGTGACAGGGATTGAATCTCAGTCAGTGACAGGGATTGAAACTCAAGTCAGTGACAACGATTGAATCTCAGTCTGTGACAGGGATTAAGCATCAGTCTGTGACACGGATTGAACCTCAATCAGTTTCAGGGATTGAAACTCAGTCAGTGACAGGAATTGAACCTCAGTCTGTGACAGGGATCGTATCTCAGTCAGTGACAGGGATTGAATCTCAGTCAGTGACAGGAATTGAACCTCAGTCAGTGACAGGAATTGAGCCTCAGTCAGTGACAGGAATTGAACCTCAGTCTGTGACAGGGATTGAATCTCAGTCAGTGACAGGGATTGAATCTCAGTTAGTGACAGGGATTGAATCTCAGGTAGTTACAGGGATTGAATCCCAGTCAGTGACATGGATTGACCCTCAGACAGTGACAGGGATTGAACCTCCGTCAGTGACAGGGATTGAGTTCCAGTCAGTGATAGGGATTGTCCCTCAGTCAGTGACAGGGATTCAATCTCAGTCAGTGACAGGGATTGAGTTTCAGTCAGTGATAGGGATTGAGTTCCATTCAGTGATAGGGATTGTCCCTCAGTCAGTGACAGGGATTGAATCTCAGTCAGTGACAGGAATTGAATCTCAGTCAGTGACAGGGATTGAGTTTCAGTCAGTGATAGGGATTGTCCCTCAGTCAGTGACAAGGATTGTCCCTCAGTGAGTGACAGGGATTGATTCTCAGTCAGTGTCAGGGATTGAGCCTCAATCAGTGACAGGGATTGAGCCTCAGTCAGTGACAGGGTTTGAGTTCCAGTCAGTGATAGGGATTGTCCCTCATTCAGTGACAGTGATTGAATCTCAATAAGTGATAGCGTTTGAATCTCAATCAGTGACAGGGATTGACGCTCAGACGGTGATAGGAATGGAATCTCAGTCAGTGACAGGCATGGAATCACAGTCAGTGACAGGGATTGAATCTCAGTCAGTGACAGGGATTGAATCTCAGTCAGTGACAGGGATTGAGCCTCAATCAGAGACAGGGATTGAGCCTCAGTCAGTGACAGGTATTGAATCGCAGTCAGTGACAGGGATGGAATCTCAATCAGTGACAGGAAGTGAATCTCAGTCAGTTACAGGGTTTGATCCTCAGTCTGTGACAGGGATTGAACCTCAGTCAGTGACAGGGATTGAATCTCAGTCAGTGACAGGGAGTGAATCTCAGTCAGTGACAGGGATTGAATCTCAGTCAGTGGTAGGAATTGCATGTCAGTTCGTGACAGGTGTTGAGCCTCATTCAGTGACAGGGATTGAACCTAATTTAGTGACAGGGATTGAAACTCAGTCAGTGACAGGGATTGAATCTCAGTCAGTGACAGGGATTGAACCTCAGTCAGTGACAGGGATTGAACCTCAGCCATTAACAGGAATTGATTCTCAGAAAGTGACAGGAATTTAATCTCAGTCAGTGACAGGGATTGAGTCTCAGTCTGTGACAGGGATTGAATCTCAGTCAGTGACAGGGATTGAACCTCAGTCAGTGACAGGGATTGAACCTCAGCCATTAACAGGAATTGATTATCAGAAAGTGACAGGAATTGAATCTCAGTCAGTGACAGGGATTGAATCTCAGTTAGTGGCGGGGATTGAATCTCAGTTAGTTGCAGGGATTGAATCCCAGTCAGTGACATGGATTGACCCTCAGACAGTGACAGGGATTGAGTTCCAGTCAGTGTTAGGGATTGTCCCTCAGTCGGTGACAGGGATTCAACCTCAGTCAGTGACAGGGATTGATTCTCAGTCAGTGTCAGGGATTGAGCCTCAATCAGTGACAGGGATTGAGCCTCAGTCAGTGACAGGAATTGAACGTCAGTCTGTGACAGGGATTGAATCTCAGTCAGTGACAGGGATTGAGCCTCAGTCAGTGACAGGGATTGAACATCCGTCAGTGTCAGGGAATAAACCTAAGTCAGTGGCAGGGATTGAATCTCAATCAGTGACAGGAATTGACCCTCAGAGAGTGATAGGAATGGAATCTCCGTCAGTGACAGGCCTTGAATCGCAGTCAGTGACAGGATTGAATCTCAGTCAGTGACAGGGATTGAATCTCAGTCAGTGACAGGGATTGAAACTCAAGTCAGTGACAACGATTGAATCTCAGTCTGTGACAGGGATTAAGCATCAGTCTGTGACACGGATTGAACCTCAATCAGTTTCAGGGATTGAAACTCAGTCAGTGACAGGAATTGAACCTCAGTCTGTGACAGGGATTGTATCTCAGTCAGTGACAGGGATTGAATCTCAGTCAGTGACAGGAATTGAACCTCAGTCTGTGACAGGGATTGTATCTCAGTCAGTGACAGGGATTGAATCTCAGTTAGTGACAGGGATTGAATCTCAGTCAGTGACAGGAATTGAACCTCAGTATGTGACAGGGATTGAATCTCAGTCAGTGACAGGAATTGAATCTCAATCAATGACAGGAAATGGTTCTCAGTCATTGCCAGGGATTGAGCCTCAGTGAGTGACAGGGATTGACCCTCAGTCAGTGACAGGGATTGAGGTTCAAATAGTGACAGGGATTGAATCTCAGTCAGTGACAGGGATTGAATGTCAGTTAGTTACAGGGATTGAATCTCAGTCAGTGACATGGATTGAGACTCAGTCAGTGACAGGGATTGAACCTCTGTCAGTGACAGGGATTGAATCTCAGTCAGTGACAGGAATTGAATCTCAGTCAGTGACAGGGATTGAGTTTCAGTCAGTGACAGGAATTGAACCTCAGTCAGTGACAGGAATTGAATATCAGTCAGTGACAGGGATTGAGTCTCAGTCAGTGACAGGAATTGAATCTCAGTCAGTGACAGGGATTGAGTTTCAGTCAGTGATAGGGATTATCCGTCAGTCAGGGCAGGGATTGAATCTCAGTTCGTGACGGGGATTGAATCTCAGTTAGTTACAGGGATTGAATCCCAGTCAGTGACATGGATTGACCCTCAGACAGTGACAGGGATTGAATCTCAGTCAGTGACAGGAATTGAACCTCAGTCTGTGACAGGGATTGAATCTCAGTCAGTGACAAAGATTGAATCTCAGTTAGTGACAGGGATTGAATCTCAGGTAGTTACAGGGATATAATCCCAGTCAGTGACATGGATTGACCCTCAGACAGTGACAGGGATTGAACCTCAGTCAGTGACAGGGATTGAGTTCCAGTCAGTGATAGGGATTGTCCCTCAGTCAGTGACAGGGATTGAACCTCAGTCAGTGACAGGGATTGATTCTCAGTCAGTGTCTGGGATTGAGCCTCAATCAGTGACAGGGATTAAATCTCAGTCAGTGACAGGAATTGAACCTCAGTCTGTGACAATGATTGAATCTCAATCAATGACAGGAAGTGATTCTCAGTCATTGCCAGGGATTGAGCCTCAGTGAGTGACAGGGATTGACCCTCAGTCAGTGACAGGGATTGAGGTTCAAATAGTGACAGGGATTGAATCTCAGTCAGTGACGGGGATTGAATGTCAGTTAGTGACAGGGATTGAATCTCAGTCAGTGACAGGGATTGAGACTCAGTCAGTGACAGGGATTGAACCTCTGTCAGTGACAGGAATTGAATCTCAGTCAGTGACAGGGATTGAGTTTCAGTCAGTGATGGGGATTATCCTTCAGTCAGTGGCAGGGATTGAATCTCAGTTAGTGACAGGGATTGAATCTCAGTCAGTGACAGGGATTGAGCCTCAGTCAGTGACAGGGATTGAACCTTTGTCAGTGACAGGGATTGAAACTCAGTTTGTGACAGGGATTGAATCCCAGTCCGTGACATGGATTGACCCTCAGACAGTGACAGGGATTGAACCTCAGCCAGTGACAGGGATTGAGTTCCAGTCAGTGATAGGGACTGTCCCGCAGTCATTGACAGGGATTGAACCTCAGTCAGTGACAGGGATAGATTCTCAGTCAGTGTCAGGGATTGAGCTTCAATCAGTGACAGAGTTTGAGCCTCAGTCAGTGACAGGGATTGAGTTCCATTCAGTGATAGGGATTGTCCCTCAGTCAGTGATAGGGATTGTCCCTCAGTCAGTGACAGGGATTGAATCTCAGTCAGTGACAGGGATTAATTCTCAGTCAGTGTCAGGGATTGAGCCTCAATCAGTGACAGGGATTGAGTTCCAGTCAGTGATAGGGATTGTCCCTCAGTCAGTGACAGGGATTCAATCTCAGTCAGTGACAGGGATTGAGTTTCAGTCAGTGGTAGGGACTTTCCCTCAGTCAGTGACAGGGATTGAATCTCAGTCAGTGACAGGGATTGATTTTCAGTCAGTGTCAGGGATTGAGCCTCAATCAGTGACAGGGATTGAGCCTCAGTCACTGACAGGCATTGAATCTCTGTCAGTGACAGGGATTGAGCCTCAAATAGTGACAGGGAATGACCCTCAGTCTGTTACAGGGATTGAATCTCAATCAGTGACAGGAAGTGAATCTCAGTAAGTGCCATGGATTGAATCTCAGTCAGTGGTAGGGATTGAATCACAGTCAGTGACAGGAATTGAATGTCAGTCAGTGACAGGGATTGAACCTCAGACAGTGACAGGGATTGAAATTTAGTCAGTGACAGGAATGGAATCTCAGTTAGTGACAGGGTTTGAATCTCAGTCAGTGACTGGGATTGCCCCTCAGACAGTGACAAGGATTGAAGCTCAGTCAGTGACACGGATGGAGCCTCAGTCAGTGACAGTGATTGAGCCTCAGTCCGTGACAGGGATTGAACCTCAGTCAGTGTCAGGGATTGAACCTTAGTCAGTGACAGGGATTGAATTTCAGTCAGTGACTGGGATTAACCCTCAAACAGTAACAGAGAATGAAACTCATTCAGTGACAGGGATTGAACCTCAGTCTGTGACAGGGATTGAATGTCAGTCAGTGACAAGGATTGAATCTTAGTCAGTGACAGGGTTTGAGGATCAAATAGTGACAGGAAATGACCCTCAGACAGTGACAGGGATTGAATCTCAGTCAGTGACACGGATTGAGCCTCAATCAGTGACATGGATTGAGCCTCAGTCACTGACAGGGATTGAATCTCACTCAGTGACAGGGATTGAGCCTCAGTCAGTGACAGGGATTGAATCTCAATCAGTGACAAGGATTGAATCTCAGTCAGAGACAGGCATAGAATCACAGACAGTTACAGGGATTGAATCTCAGTCAGTGACAGGGATTGAATCTCACTCAGTGACAGGGATTGAGCCTCAGTCAGTGACAGGGATTGAATCTCAATCAGTGACAAGGATTGAATCTCAGTCAGAGACAGGCATAGAATCACAGACAGTGACAGGGATTGAATCTCAGTCAGTGATAGGGATTGAATCTCAGTCAGTGACAGGGATTCAATCTCATTCAGTGACAGTGATTGAATCTCAGTCAGTGCCAGGGTTTGATTCTCAGTCAGTTTCAGGGATTGAGCCTCAATCAGTGACAGGGATTGAGCCTCAGTCACTGACAGGGATTGAATCTCAGTCTGTGTCAGGGATTGAGACTCAAATAGTGACAGGGAATGACCCTCAGTCTGTTACAGGGATTGAATCTCAATCAGTGACAGGAAGTGAGTCTCAGTAAGTGCCATGGATTGAATCTCAGTCAGTGGTTGGAATTGCATCTCAGTTAGTGACAGGGATTGAACCTTAGTCAGTGACAGGGATTGAATCTGACTCAGTGACAGGGATTGAGCCTCAGTCAGTGACAGGGATTGAATCTCAATCAGTGACAAGGATTGAATCTCAATCAGTGACATGGATTGACACTCAGACAGTGATAGGAATTGAATCTCAGTCAGTGACAGGAATTGAATCTCAGTCAGTGACAGGGATTGAACCTAAGACAGTGACAGGAATTGATTCTCAGTAAGTGACAGGAATTTAATCTCAATCAGTGACAGGGATTGAATCTCAGTCTGCGACAGGGATTGATTCTCAGTCAGTGACAGGAATTGAACCTCAGTCAGTGACAGGCATTGAATCTCAGTCAGTGTCAGGGATTGAACCTCAGTCAGTGACAGGGATTGATTCTCAGTCAGTGACAGTAATTGAACCTCAGTCTGTGACAGGGATTGTATCTCAGTCAGTGACAGGGATTGAGGATCAAATTGTGACAGGGAATGACCCACAGTCAGTGACAGGAATTGAATCTCAATCAATGACAGGAAGTGATTCTCAGTCATTGCCAGGGATTGAGCCTCAGTCAGTGACAGGGATTGAGGTTCAAATAGTGACAGGGATTGAATCTCAGTCAGTGACAGGGATTGAATGTCAGTTAGTGACAGGGATTGAATCTCATTCAGTGACAGGGATTGAGACTCAGTCAGTGACAGGGATTGAACCTCTGTCAGTGACAGGGATTGAATCTCAGTCAGTGACAGGAATTGAATCTCAGTCAGTGACAGGGATTGAGTTTCATTCAGTGATAGGGATTATCCTTCAGTCAGTGGCAGGCATTGAATCTCAGTTCGTGACAGGGATTGAATCCCAGTCAGTGACAGAGATTGAACCTCAGTCTGTGACAGGGATTGAATCTCAGTCAGTGACAGGGATTGAGGAACAAATAGTGACCGCAAATGACCCTCAGTCAGTGACAGGGTATGAATCACAATCAGTGACAGAAAGTTATTCTCAGTTAGTTACAGGTATTTAATCCCAGTCAGTTACAGGGATTGGCCCTCAGACAGTGACAGGGATTGAACCTCAGTCAGTGACAGGGATTGAGTTCCAGTCAGTGATAGGGATTGTCCCTCAGTCAGTGACAGGGATTGAATCTCAGTCAGTGACAGGGATTGATTCTCAGTCAGTGTCAGGGATTGAGCCTCAGTCAGTGACAGGGATTGAATCTCAATCAGTGACAAGGATTGAATCTCAATCTGTGACAGGGATTGACACTCAGACAGTGATAGGAATTGAATCTCAGTCAGTGACAGGAATTGAATCTCAGTTAGTGACAGGGATTGAAACTAAGACAGTGACAGGAATTGATTCTCAGTAAGTGACAGGAATTTAATCTCAATCAGTGACAGGGATTGAATCTCAGTTTGTGACAGTGATTGAATCTCAGTTAGTGACAGGGATTGAATCTCAGTCAGTGTCAGGGATTGAACCACAGTCCGTAACAGGGATTGAATCTCAGCCAGTGACAGGGATTGAATCGCAGTCAGTGACAGGAATTGAATCTCAATCAATGACAGGAAGTGATTCTCAGTCATTGCCAGTGATTGAGCCTCAGTGAGTGACAGGGATTGAATCTCAGTCAGGGACAGGGATTGAATGTCAGTTCGTGACAGGGATTGAATCTCAGTCAGTGACAGGGATTGAGACTCAGTCAGTCACAGGGATTGAACCTCTGTCAGTGACAGGGATTGAATCTCAGTCAGTGACAGGAATTGAATCTCAGTCAGTGACAGGGATTGAGTTTCAGTCTGTGATAGGGATTATCCTTCAGTCAGTGGCAGGGATTGAATCTCAGTTAGTGACAGGGATTGAATCTCAGTAAATTGCAGGGATTGAATACCAGTCAATGACATGGATTGCCCCTCAGACAGTGACAGGGATTGAACCTCAGTCAGTCACAGGGATTGAGTTCCAGTCAGTGATAGGGATTGTCCCTCAGTCAGTGACAGGGATTGAACCTCAGTCAGTGACAGGGATTGATTCACAATCAGTGACAGGGATTGAGCCTCAGTCAGTGACAGGAATTGAACCTCAGTCTGTGACAGGGATTGAATCTCAGTTAGTGACAGGGATTGAACCTCAGTCAGTGACAGGGATTGAACCTCAGCCAATGACAGGAATTGAGCCTCAGTCAGTGACATGGATTGAAGCTCATTCAGTGTCAGGGATTGAATCTCAGTCTGTGACAGGGATTGAACCTCAGTCAGTGACAGGGATTGAATCCCAGTCTTTGACAGGGATTGTATCTCAGTCAGTGACAGGGATTGAGCCTCAAATAGTGACAGGGAATCCCCCTCAGTCAGTGACAGGGATTGAATCACAATCAGTGACAGGAAGTGAATCTCAGTCAGTGCCAGGGATTGAATCTCATTCAGTGACAGGGATTGAACCTCTGTCAGTGACAGGGATTGAATCTCAGTCAGTGACAGGAATTGAATCTCAGTCAGTGACAGGGATTGAGTTTCAGTCTGTGATAGGGATTATCCTTCAGTCAGTGGCAGGGATTGAATCTCAGTTAGTGACAGGGATTGAATCTCAGTAAATTGCAGGGATTGAATACCAGTCAATGACATGGATTGACCCTCAGACAGTGACAGGGATTGAACCTCAGTCAGTCACAGGGATTGAGTTCCAGTCAGTGATGGGGATTGTCCCTCAGTCAGTGACAGGGATTGAACCTCAGTCAGTGACAGGGATTGATTCTCAGTCAGTGTCAGGGATTGAGCCACAATCAGTGACAGGGATTGAGCCTCAGTCAGTGACAGGAATTGAACCTCAGTCTGTGACAGGGATTGAATCTCAGTCAGTGACAGGGATTCAATCTCAGTCAGTGACAGGGGTTGATTCTCAGTCAGTATCAGGGATTGAACCTCAGTCAGTGAAAGGGTTAGAACCTCAGTCAGTGTCAGGGATTGACACTCAGTCAGTGACAGGGATTGAACCTCAGTCAGAGACAAGGATTGAAACTCGGACAGTGACAGGGATTGAACCTCAATCCGTGACAGGAATTGAGCCTCAGTCAGTGACAGGGATTGAATCTCAGTTAGTGACAGGGTTTGAATCTCAGTCAGTGACAGGGATTGAACCTCAGTCAGTGATACGGATTGAGCCTCAGTCTGTGACAGGGATTGAGCCTCAGTCCGTGACAGGGATTGAACCTCAGTCACTGTCAGGGATTGAACCTCAGTCAGTGACAGGCATTGAATCGCAGTCAGTGACAGGGATTGAATCTCAGTCAGTGACAGGGATTGAACCTCAGTCAGTGACAGGGATTGAACCTCAGTCAGTGACAGTGATTGAAACTCAATTAGTGACAGCGGTTGTCCCTCAGACATTGATAGGAATGGAATCTCAGTCAGTGAAAGGCATCGAATCGTATTCAGTGACTGTGAATGAATCTTAGTCAGAGACAGGGATTGAACCTCAGTCAGTGACAGGGATTGAACCTCAATCAGTGACAGGAATTGAACATCAGTCAGTGACAGGGATTGAACCTCAGCCAATGACAGGAATTGAGACTCAGTCAGTGACATGGATTGAAGCTCATTCAGTGTCAGGGATTGAATCTCAGTCTGTGACAGGGATTGAACCTCAGTCAGTGACAGGGATTGAATCCCAGTCTGTGACAGGGATTGTATCTCAGTCAGTGACAGGGATTGAGCCTCAAATAGTGACAGGGAATCCCCCTCAGTCAGTGACAGGGATTGAATCACAATCAGTGACAGGAAGTGAATCTCAGTCAGTGCCAGGGATTGAATCTCATTCAGTGACAGGGATTGAATCTCAGTCAGTGACAGGGATTGAGACTCAGTCAGTGACAGGGATTGAACCTCTGTCAGTGACAGGGATTGAATCTCAGTCAGTGACAGGAATTGAATCTCAGTCAGTGACAGGGATTGAACCTAAGACAGTGACAGGAATTGATTCTCAGTAAGTGACAGGAATTTAATCTCAATCAGTGACAGGGATTGAATCTCAGTCTGCGACAGGGATTGATTCTCAGTCAGTGACAGGAATTGAACCTCAGTCACTGTCAGGGATTGAACCTCAGTCAGTGACAGGCATTGAATCGCAGTCAGTGACAGGGATTGAATCTCAGTCAGTGACAGGTATTGAATCTCTGCCAGTGACTGGGATTGAATCTCAGTCAGTGACAGGGATTGAATCTCAGTCAGTGACAGGGATTGAACCTCAGTCAGTGACAGTGATTGAATCTCAATTAGTGACAGCGGTTGTCCCTCAGACATTGATAGGAATGGAATCTCAGTCAGTGAAAGGCATCGAATCGTATTCAGTGACTGAGAATGAATCTTATTCAGAGACAGTGATTGAACCTCAGTCAGTGACAGGGATTGAATCTCAGTCTGTGACAGGGATTGAATCTCACTCTGTGACAGAGATTGAGCCTCAAATAGTGACAGGGAATGCCCCTCAGTCCGTGACATGGATTGAAGCTCAGTCAGTGTCAGGGATTGAATCTCAGTCAGTGACAGGGATTGAGTTTCAGTCAGTGACAGGGATTATCCTTCAGTCACTGTTAGGGATTGTCCCTCAGTCGGTGACAGGGATTGAACCTCAGTCAGTGACAGGGATTGATTCTCAGTCAGTGACAGGGATTGAGTCTCAGTCAGTGACAGGAATTGAGCCTCAGTCAGTGACAGGAATTGAACCTCAGTCTGTGACAGGGATTGATTCACAATCAGTGACAGGGATTGAGCCTCAGTCAGTGACAGGAATTGAACCTCAGTCTGTGACAGGGATTGAATCTCAGTCAGTGACAGGGATTCAATCTCAGTCAGTGACAGGGGTTGATTCTCAATCAGTGTCAGGGATTGAACCTCAGTCAGTGAAAGGGTTAGAACCTCAGTCAGTGTCAGGGATTGACACTCAGTCAGTGACAGTGATTGAACCTCAGTCAGTGACAAGGATTGAAACTCGGACAGTGACAGGGATTGAACCTCAATCCGTGACAGGAATTGAGCCTGTCAGTGACAGGGATTGAATCTCAGTTAGTGACAGGGTTTGAATCTCAGTCAGTGACAGGGATTGAACCTCAGTCAGTGATACGGATTGAGCCTCAGTCTGTGACAGGGATTGAGCCTCAGTCCGTGACAGGGATTGAACCTCAGTCACTGTCAGGGATTGAACCTCAGTCAGTGACAGGCATTGAATCGCAGTCAGTGACAGGGATTGAATCTCAGTCAGTGACAGGGATTGAACCTCGGTCAGTGACAGGGATTGAACCTCAGTCAGTGACAGTGATTGAAACTCAATTAGTGACAGCGGTTGTCCCTCAGACATTGATAGGAATGGAATCTCAGTCAGTGAAAGGCATCGAATCGTATTCAGTGACTGTGAATGAATCTTAGTCAGAGACAGGGATTGAACCTCAGTCAGTGACAGGGATTGAATCTCAGTTAGTGACAGGGATTGAACCTCAGTCAGTGACAGGGATTGAACCTCAGCCAATGACAGGAATTGAACATCAGTCAGTGACAGGGATTGAACCTCAGCCAATGACAGGAATTGAGACTCAGTCAGTGACATGGATTGAAGCTCATTCAGTGTCAGGGATTGAATCTCAGTCTGTGACAGGGATTGAACCTCAGTCAGTGACAGGGATTGAATCCCAGTCTGTGACAGGGATTGTATCTCAGTCAGTGACAGGGATTGAGCCTCAAATAGTGACAGGGAATCCCCCTCAGTCAGTGACAGGGATTGAATCACAATCAGTGACAGGAAGTGAATCTCAGTCAGTGCCAGGGATTGAATCTCATTCAGTGACAGGGATTGAATCTCAGTCAGTGACAGGGATTGAGACTCAGTCAGTGACAGGGATTGAACCTCTGTCAGTGACAGGGATTGAATCTCAGTCAGTGACAGGAATTGAATCTCAGTCAGTGACAGGGATTGAACCTAAGACAGTGACAGGAATTGATTCTCAGTAAGTGACAGGAATTTAATCTCAATCAGTGACAGGGATTGAATCTCAGTCTGCGACAGGGAGTGATTCTCAGTCAGTGACAGGAATTGAACCTCAGTCACTGTCAGGGATTGAACCTCAGTCAGTGACAGGCATTGAATCGCAGTCAGTGACAGGGATTGAATCTCAGTCAGTGACAGGTATTGAATCTCTGTCAGTGACTGGGATTGAATCTCAGTCAGTGACAGGGATTGAACCTCAGTCAGTGACAGTGATTGAATCTCAATTAGTGACAGCGGTTGTCCCTCAGACATTGATAGGAATGGAATCTCAGTCAGTGAAAGGCATCGAATCGTATTCAGTGACTGAGAATGAATCTTATTCAGAGACAGGGATTGAACCTCAGTCAGTGACAGGGATTGAACCTCAGCCAATGACAGGAATTGAGCCTCAGTCAGTGACATGGATTGAAGCTCATTCAGTGTCAGGGATTGAATCTCAGTCTGTGACAGGGATTGAACCTCAGTCAGTGACAGGGATTGAATCCCAGTCTTTGACAGGGATTGTATCTCAGTCAGTGACAGGGAATGAGCCTCAAATAGTGACAGGGAATCCCCCTCAGTCAGTGACAGGGATTGATTCACAATCAGTGACAGGAAGTGAACATCAGTCAGTGACAGGGATTGAACCTCAGCCAATGACAGGAATTGAGACTCAGTCAGTGACATGGATTGAAGCTCATTCAGTGTCAGGGATTGAATCTCAGTCTGTGACAGGGATTGAACCTCAGTCAGTGACAGGGATTGAATCCCAGTCTGTGACAGGGATTGTATGTCAGTCAGTGACAGGGATTGAGCCTCAAATAGTGACAGGGAATCCCCCTCAGTCAGTGACAGGGATTGAATCACAATCAGTGACAGGAAGTGAATCTCAGTCAGTGCCAGGGATTGAATCTCATTCAGTGACAGGGATTGAATCTCAGTCAGTGACAGGGATTGAGACTCAGTCAGTGACAGGGATTGAACCTCTGTCAGTGACAGGGATTGAATCTCAGTCAGTGACAGGAATTGAATCTCAGTCAGTGACAGGGATTGAACCGAAGACAGTGACAGGAATTGATTCTCAGTAAGTGACAGGAATTTAATCTCAATCAGTGACAGGGATTGAATCTCAGTCTGCGACAGGGATTGATTCTCAGTCAGTGACAGGAATTGAACCTCAGTCACTGTCAGGGATTGAACCTCAGTCAGTGACAGGCATTGAATCGCAGTCAGTGACAGGGATTGAATCTCAGTCAGTGACAGGTATTGAATCTCTGTCAGTGACTGGGATTGAATCTCAGTCAGTGACAGGGATTGAATCTCAGTCAGTGACAGGGATTGAACCTCAGTCAGTGACAGTGATTGAATCTCAATTAGTGACAGCGGTTGTCCCTCAGACATTGATAGGAATGGAATCTCAGTCAGTGAAAGGCATCGAATCGTATTCAGTGACTGAGAATGAATCTTATTCAGAGACAGGGATTGAACCTCAGTCAGTGACAGGGATTGAATCTCAGTCTGTGACAGGGATTGAATCTCACTCTGTGACAGAGATTGAGCCTCAAATAGTGAGAGGGAATGCCCCTCAGTCCGTGACATGGATTGAAGCTCAGTCAGTGTCAGGGATTGAATCTCAGTCTGAGACAGGGATTGAACCTCAGTCAGTGACAGGGATTGAATCTCAGTTAGTGACACGGATTGAAACTCAGTCTGTGACAGGGATTGAACCTCAATCAGTGACAGGAATTGAACCTCAGTCAGTGACAGGGATTGAATTTCAGTCAGTGACAGGGATTGAACCTCAGTCAGTGACAGGGATTGAACATCAGTTAGTGACAGGGATTGAACCTCAATCAGTGACAGGAATTGAACATCAGTCAGTGACAGGGATTGAACCTCAGCCAATGACAGGAATTGAGCCTCAGTCAGTGACATGGATTGAAGCTCAGTCAGTGTCAGGGATTGAATCTCAGTCTGTGACAGGGATTGAACCTCAGTCAGTGACTGGGATTTAACATCAGTCAGTGACAGGGATTGACACGCAGACAGTGACAAGGACTGAATGTCAGTCAGTGACAGGGATTGAATCTCGGTCTGTGACAGTGATTGAATCTCAGTCAGTGACAGGGATTGAATCTTAATCATTGACACAGATTGAACCTCAGTCAGTGACAGGGGTTCAATCTCAATCAGTGACAGGGATTGACCCTCATACAGTTACAGGGATTGAACCTCAGTCTGTGACAGGGATTGAACCTCAGTCTGAGATAGGGATTGAACCTCAGTCAGTGAAAGGGATTGAACCTCAGTCAGTGTCAGGGATTGACACTCAGTCAGTGACAGGGATTGAACCTCAGTCAGTGACAGGGATTGAAACAGGACAGTGACAGGGATTGAACCACAATCCGTGACAGGGTTTGAACCTCACTCAGTGACAGGGATTGAACCTCAGTCAGTGACAGGGATTGAATCTCAGTCAGTGACAGGAATTGAATCGCATTCAGTGACAGAGATTGAATGTCAGTCAGTGACAGGGATTGAATTTCAGTCAGTGACAGGGATTGAATCTCAGTCAGTTACAGGGATAGAACCTCAGTCAGTGACAGGGATTGAATCTCAGTCATTGACAGGGATTGAGCCTCAGTCAGTGACAGGGATTGAACCTCAGTCAGTGACAGGGATTGAACCTCAGTCAGTGACAGGGATTGAATTCCAGTTAGTGACAGGGATTGAATCTCAGTCAGTGACAGGGATTGAACCTCAGTCAGTGACAGGGATTGATTCTCAGTCTGTTACAGGGATTGAGCCTCAGCCAGTGACAGGGATTGAACCTCAGTCAGTGACAGGGATTGAATGTCAGCCAGTGACAGGGATTGAACCACAGTCAGTGACTGGCATTGAATCTCAGTCTGTGACAGGGATTGAACCTCAGTCAGTGACATGAATAGAAACTCAGTCAGTGACAGCGATTGAATCCATGTCAGTAACTGGGAGTAACCCTCAAACAGTGACAGGGATTGAATCTCAGTCAATGACAGGTATTGAGCCTCAGTCAGTCACGGGGATTGAGCCTCAGTCAGTGACAGGGATTGAAACTCAGTCAGTGACAGGGATTCATCGTCCGTCAGTGACAGGGATTGAATCTCAGTCAGTGACAGGGGGTGAACATCAGTCAGTGACAGCGATTGAATCTCAGTCAGTGACACAGATTGAATCTCAGTCAGTGACAGGGACTGAATCTCTGGCAGTGACTGTGATTGAACATCAGTCAGTGACAGGGATTGACCCTCAGACAGTGACAGGGATTGAATCTCAGTCTGTGACAGGGATTTAAACTCCGTCAGTGACAGTAATTGAATAGCAGTCAGTGACAGGGATTGAACCTCAGTCAGTGACAGGGATTGAACCTCAGTCAGTGACAGGGATTGAATCTCAGTCAGTGACAGGGATTGACCCTCAGACAGTGACAGGGATTGAATCTCAGTCAATGACAGGGATTGAATCTCAGTTAGTGACAGGGATTGAATCTCTGTCAGTGACTGGGATTGAATCTCAGTCAGTGACTGGGATTGAATCACAATCAGTGACAGGTATTGACCTTCAGGCAGTGATAGGAATGGAATCTCAGTCAGTGACAGGCATAGAATCTCAGTCAATGACAGGGATTGAATCTCAGTCAGTGACAGGGATTGAACCTCCGTCATTGACAGGGATTGAATCTCAGTCTGTGACAGGGATTGACCCTCAGCCAGTGACAGGGATTGAATCTCAGTCTGTGACAGGGATTGAACATCAGGCAGTGACAGGGATTGAACCTCCGTCAGTGACAGGGATTGAATCTCAGTTAGTGACAGGGATTGAATCTCAGTCAGAGACTGGGAAAAAAACCCTCAAACAGTGACCGGGATTGAATCTCGGTCAGTGACAGCGATTGAACCTCAGTCAGTGACAGGGATTCAACCTTAGTCAGTGACTGGGATTAAGTCTCAGTTATTGACAGGGATTGAATCTCAGTGAGTGACTGGGATTGAATCTCAGTCAGTGACAGGGACTGAATCTCTGGCAGTGACAGTGATTGAACATCAGTCAGTGACTGGGATTGACCCTCAGTCAATGACAGGATTTGAACCTCAGTCAGTGACAGGGAATGAAGCTCAGTCAGTGACAGGGATTGACCCTCAGACAGTGACAGGGATTGAATCTCAGTCAATGACAGGGATTGTGTTTTAGTCAGTGATAAGGCTTGACCCTCAGGCAGTGACAGGGATTGAATCTCAGTTAGTGACAGGGATTGAATTTCAGTCATTGACTGGGATTGAATCTCAGTCAGTGACTGGGATTGAATCACAATCAGTGACAGGTATTGACCTTCATGCAGTGATAGGAATGGAATCTCAGTCAGTGACAGGCATAGAATCTCAGTCAGTGACAGGGATTGAATCTCAATCAGTGACAGGGATTGAACCTCACGCAATGACAGGGATTGAATCTCAGTCAGTGATAGGGATTGACCTTAAACAGTGACAGGGATTGAATCGCAGTCATGACAGGGATTGAGTTTCAGTCAGTGACTTGGATTGAACATCAGTCAGTGACACGGACTGAATTTCAGTCAGTGACAGGGATTAAATCTCAGCCAGTGACAAGGATTGAATCTCAGTCAGTGACACAGATTGAATCTCAGTCAGTGACAGGGATTGGACCTCAGGCAGTGACAGAGATTGACCCTCACACAGTGACATGGATTGAACCTCCGTCAGTGACACGGATTGAATCTCACTCAGTGACAGGGATTAAATCTCAGTCAGTGACAAGGATTGAATCTCAGTCAGTGACACAGATTGAATCTCAGTCAGTGACAGGGATTGGACCTCAGGCAGTGACAAGGATTAAATCTCAGTCTGTGACACAGATTGAATCTCAGTCAGTGACAGGGATTGAATCTCAGTCAGTGACAGGGATTGAATCTCAGTCAGTGACATGGATTGAACCTCCGTCAGTGACTGTGATTGAACCTCCGTCAGGGACAGGGATTGAATCTCAGTTAGTGACAGGGATTGAATCTCAGTCAGAGACTGGGAAAAAACCCTCAAACAGTGACAGGGATTGAATCTCGGTCAGTGACAGGGATTGAATCTCAGTCAGTGACAGGGATTGAATCTCAATCAGTGACAGGGATTGAATCTCAGTCAGTGACTGGGATTGAACCTCAGTCAGTGATTAGGATTGAATCGCAGTCAGTGACAGTGAATGAATCTCAGTCAATGACAGGGATTGACGCTCAGACATGATAGGAATGGAATCTCAGTCGGTGACAAGTATAGAATCGCAGTCAGTGACAGGGATTGAATCTCAATCAGTGACAGGGATTGAATCTCAATCAGTGACAGGGATTGACCCTGTGTCAGTGACAGGGATTGAATCTCAGTGAGTGACTGGGATTGAATCTCAGTCAGTGACAGGGATTGACCCGCAGTCAGTGACAGGGATTGAATCTCAGTCTGAGACAGGGATAGAATATCAGTCTTAGACAGGGAATGATACTCAATCAGTGACAGGGATTTAGCCTCATTCAGTGACAGTGTTGAATCTCAGTCAGTGACAGGGATTGAGCCTCAGTCTGTGACAGGGATTGAATCTCAGTCAGAGAAAGGGATTGACCCTCAAATAGTGACAGGGATTGACCCTCAAATAGTGACAGCGATTGACCCTCAGTCAGTGGCCGGGATTGAATCTCAATCAGTAACAGGGATTGAACCTCAGGCAGTGACAGGGATTGAATCTCAGTCAATGACAGGGATTGTGTTTTAGTCAGTGATAAGGATTGACCCTCAGGCAGTGACAGGGATTGAATCTCAGTAAGTGACAGGGATAGAATCTCAGTCTGTGACAGGATTGAATTTCAGTCTGTGACAGGGATTGAGACTCAATCAGTGACAGGGATTGACCCTCAATCAGTGGCAGGGATTGAATCTCAATCAGTGACAGAGATTGAACCTCAGGCAGTGATAGGTATTGAATCTCGGTCAGTGACAGGGATTGACCCTCAAACAGTGACAGGGATTGAATCGCAGTCAGTGACATGGATTGAGTTTCGGTCAGTGATAGGGATTGACCCTCAGTCAGTGAAAGGGATTGAATCTCAGCCTGTGACAGGGATTGAACCTGAGTCAGTGACTGGGATTGAACATCAGTCAGTGACAGGGGTTGAATCTCAGCCTGTGAGAGGGATTGAACCTGAGTCAGTGACTGGGATTGAACATCAGTCAGTGACAGGAATTGAACCTCAGTCAGTGACAGGGATTGAATCTCAGTCAGTGACAGGGATTGAACCTCAGTCAGTGACAGAGATTGAACCTCAGTCAGTGACAGGGATTGAACATCAGTTAGTGACAGGGATTGAACCTCAATCAGTGACAGGAATTGAACATCAGTCAGTGACAGGGATTGAACCTCAGTCAATGACAGGAATTGAGCCTCAGTCAGTGACATGGATTGAAGCTCAGTCAGTGTCAGGGATTGAATCTCAGTCTTTTACAGGGATTGAACCTCAGTCAGTGACAGGGATTGAATCCCAGTCTGTGACAGGGATTGTATCTCAGTCAGTGACAGGGATTGAGCCTCAAATAGTGACAGGGAATCCCCCTCAGTCAGTGACAGGGATTGAATCACAATCAGTGACAGGAAGTGAATCTCAGTCAATGCCAGGGTTTGAATCTCATTCAGTGACAGGGATTGAATCTCAGTCAGTGACAGGGATTGAACCTCAGTCAGTGACAGGGATTGAATCTCAGTCTGTGACAGGGATTGAGCCTCAGTCAGTGACAGGGATTGAACCTCAGTTAGTGACTCGGATTGAATCTCAGTGAGTGACTGGGATTGAATCTCAGTCAGTGACAAGGATTGAATCTCAGTCAGTGACACAGATTGAATCTCAGTCAGTGACCGGGATTGAACCTCAGGCAGTGACAGGAATTGAACCTCAGTCAGTGACTGGGATTTAACATCAGTCAGTGACAGGGATTGACCCGCAGACAGTGACAAGGATTGAATGTCAGTCAGTGACAGGTATTGAATCTCGGTCTTTGACAGTGATTGAATCTCAGTCAGTGACAGGGATTGAATCTTAATCAGTGACAGGGGTTGACCCTCAGACAGTGATAGGAATGGAATCTCAGTCAGTTACTGGGATTGAACATCAGTCAATGACAGGAATTCAGCCTCAGTCAGTGACAGGGATTAAACATCAGACAGTGACAGGGACTGAATCTCAGTCAGTGACAGGAATTGACCCTCAGACAGTGATAGGAATGGAATCTCAGTCAGTGACAGGCATCGAATCGTAGTCAGTGTCAGGGATTGAATCTCAGTCAGTGACAGTGATTGAACCTCAGCCAGTGACAGGGATTTAACCTCAGGCTGTGACAGTAATTGAACCGCAGTCAGTGACTGGGATTGAGCCTCAGTCAGTGACAGGGATTGAACCTCAGTCAGTGACAGGGTTTGAATCTCAGTCAGTGACTGGGATTGAATCTCAGCCAGTGACACGGATTCAACCTCAGTCAGTGACATGGATTGAACCTGAGTCAGCAACAGGGATTTAATCTCAGTTAGTGACAGGGTTTGAATCTCAGTCAGTGACAGGGATTGAATCTCTGTCAGTGACAGGGATTGAGCCTCAAATAGTGACAGGGAATCCCCCTAAGTCAGTGACATGAATTGAATCTCAATCAGTGACAGTAAGTGAATCTCAGTCAGTGCCAGGGATTGAATCTCAGTCAGCGACAGGGATTGAATCTCATTCAGTAACAGGGATTGAATCTCAGTCAGTGACAGGGATTGAATCTCATTCAGTGACAGGGATTGAAACTCTGTCAGTGTCAGTGATTGAGCCTCAGTCAGTGACAGGGATTGAACCTCAGTCAGTGACAGGGATTGATCCTGAGTCAGTGACAGGGATTGAATCTCAGTCAGAGACATGGATTTATCCTCAGTCAGTGACAGGGATTGAGATTCAGTCAGTGACAGGGATTGAATCTCAGTCAGTGACAGGGATTGAATCTCAGTCAGTGACAGGAATTGAATCGCATTCAGTGACAGAGATTGAATGTCAGTCAGTGACAGGGATTGAATTTCAGTCAGTGACACGGATTGAATCTCAGTCAGTTACAGGGATAGAACCTCAGTCAGTGACAGGGATTGAATCTCAGTCAGTGACAGGGATTGAACCTCAGTCAGTGACAGGGATTGAACCTCAGTCAGTGACAGGGATTGAACCTCAGTCAGTGAAAGGGATTGAATTCCAGTTAGTGACAGGGATTGAATCTTAGTCAGTGACAGGGATTGAACCTCAGTCAGTGACAGGGATTGATTCTCAGCCTGTTACAGGGATTGAACCTCAGTCAGTGACAGGGATTGAGATTCAGTCAGTGACAGGGATTGAATCTCAGTCAGTGACAGGGTTTGAATCTCAGTCAGTGACAGGAATTGAATCGCATTCAGTGACAGAGATTGAATGTCAGTCAGTGACAGGGATTGAATTTCAGTCAGGGACAGGGATTGAATCTCAGTCAGTTACAGTGATAGAACCTCAGTCAGTGACAGGGATTGAATCTCAGTCAGTGACAGGGATTGAATCTCAGTCAGTGACAGGGATTGAGCCTCAGTCAGTGACAGGGATTGAACCTCAGTCAGTGACAGGGATTGAACCTCAGTCAGTGACAGGGATTGAATTCCAGTTAGTGACAGGGATTGAGCCTCAGTCAGTGACAGGGATTGAACCTCAGTCAGTGAAAGGGATTGAATCTCAGTCTGTGACAGGGATTGAACCTCAGTCAGTGACAGGAATAGAAACTCAGTCAGTGACAGCGATTGAATCCAAGTCAGTGACTGGGAGTAACCCTCAAACAGTGACAGGGATTGAATCTCAGTCAGTGACAGGGATTGAGCCTCAGTCAGTCACAGGGATTGAGCCTCAGTCAGTGACAGGGATTGAAACTCAGTCAATGACAGGGATTCATCGTCCGTCAGTGACAGGGATTCAATGTCAGTCAGTGACAGGGAGTGAACATCTGTCAGTGACAGCGATTGAATCTCAGTCAGTGACACAGATTGAATCTCAGTCAGTGACAGGGACTGAATCTCTGGCAGTGACTGTGATTGAACATCAGTCAGTGACAGGAATTCACCGTCAGACAGTGACAGGGATTGAATCTCAGTCTGTGACAGGGATTGAGCCTCAGTCAGTCACAGGGATTGAGCCTCAGTCAGTGACAGGGATTGAAACTCAGTCAATGACAGGGATTCATCGTCCGTCAGTGACAGGGATTCAATGTCAGTCAGTGACAGGGAGTGAACATCTGTCAGTGACAGCGATTGAATCTCAGCCAGTGACACAGATTGAATCTCAGTCAGTGACAGGGACTGAATCTCTGGCAGTGACTGTGATTGAACATCAGTCAGTGACAGGAATTCACCGTCAGACAGTGACACGGAAAGAATCTCAGTCAATGACAGGGATTGAATCTCAGTCAGTGACTGGGATTGAATCACAATCAGTGACAGGTATTGACTTTCAGGCAGTGATAGGAATGGAATCTCAGTCAGTGACAGGCATAGAATCTCAGTCAGTGACAGGGATTGAATCTCAGTCAGTGACAGGGATTGAGCCTCCGTCATTGACAGGGATTGAATCTCAGTCTGTGACAGGGATTGACCCTCAGCCAGTGACAGGGATTGAATCTCAGTCTGTGAAAGGGATTGAACATCAGGCAGTGACAGGGATTGATCCTCCGTCAGTGACAGGGATTGAATCTCAGTTAGTGACAGGGATTGAATCTCAGTCAGAGACTGGGAAAAAACCCTCAAACAGTGACAGGGATTGAATCTCGGTCAGTGACAGCGATTGAACCTCAGTCAGTGACAGGGATTGAACCTTAGTCAGTGACAGGGATTGAATCTCAGTTAGTGACAGGGATTGAATCTCAGTGGGTGACTGGGATTGAATCTCAGTCAATGACACAGATTGAATCTCAGTCAGTGACACAGATTGAATCTCAGTCAGTGACAGGGATTGAACCTCAGTCAGTGACAAAGATTGAACTTCAGTCAGTGACAGGGATTGAATCTCAGTCAATGACACGGATTGAACCTCAGTCAGCGACAGTGATTGAATATCAGTCTATGACTGGGATTGAACCACAGTCTGTGACAGGGATTGAACTTCAGTCAGTGACAGGGATTGAAACTCAGTCAGTGACAGTGATTGAATCTCAATCAGTGACAGGGATTGAATCTCAGTCAGTGACTTGGATTGAACCTCAGTCAGTGAGTAGGATTGAATCTCAGTCAGTGACACAGATTGAATCTCAGTCAGTGACAGGGACTGAATCTCTGGCAGTGACTGTGATTGAACATCAGTCAGTGACAGGGATTGACCCTCAGTCAATTACAGGAATTGAACCTCAGTCAGTGACAGGGATTGAAGCTCAGTCAGTGACAGTGATTGACCCTCAGACAGTGACAGGGATTGAATCTCAGTCAATAACAGGGATTGTGTTTTAGTCAGTGATAAGGATTGACCCTCAGGCAGTGACAGGGATTGAATCTCAGTTAGTGACAGGGATTGAATTTCAGTCATTGACTGGGATTGAATCTCAGTCAGTGACTGGGATTGAATCACAATCAGTGACAGGTATTAACCTTCAGGCAGTGATAGGAATGGAATCTCAGTCAGTGACAGGCATAGAATATCAGTCAGTGACACGGATTGAATCTCAATCAGTGACAGGTATTGAACCTCACGCAATGACAGGGATTGAATCTCAGTCAGTGACAGGGATTGAATCGCAGTCATGACAGGAATTGAGTTTCAGTCAGTGACACGGATTGAATCTCAGTCAGTGACAGGGATTAAATCTCAGTCAGTGACAAGGATTGAATCTCAGTCAGTGAAACAGATTGAATCTCAGTCAGTGACATGGATCGGACCTCAGGCAGTGACAGGGATTGACCCTCAGACAGTGACATGGATTGAACCTCCGTCAGTGACACGGATTGAATCTCAGTCAGTGACAGGGATTGAATCTCAGTCAGTGACAAGGATTGAATCTCAGTCAGTGACACAGATTGAATCTCAGTCAGTGACAGGGATTGAACCTCAGGCAGTGACAGGGATTGAACATCCGTCAGTGACTGTGATTGAACATCAGTCAGTGTCAGGGATTGAACCTCAGTCAGTGACAGGGATTGAATCTCAGTCATTGACAGGGATAGTCCCTCAGACAGTGACATGGATTGAATCTCAGTCAATGCCAGGGATTGCGTTTAATCAGTGACAGGGATTGACCCTCAGGCAGTGACAGGGATTGAACCTCAGTCAGTGACAGGGATTGAATCTCAGTCTGTGACAGTGATTGAATCACAATCAGTGACAGGTATTGACCTTCAGTCACTGATAGGATTGGAATCTCATTCAGTGACAGGCATAGAATCTCAGTCAGTGACAGGGATTGAATCTCAGTCAGTGACAGGGATTGAGCCTCAGTCAGTGACAGGGATTGAAACTCTGTCAGTGTCAGGGACTAAACCTAAGTCAGTGACAGGGATTGAATCTCAATCAGTGACAGGGATTGACCCTCAGTCAGTGACAGGGATTGAATCTCAATCAGTGACAGGGATTGAATCTCAGTCAGTGACTGGGATTGAACCTCAGTCAGTGATTAGGATTGAATCGCAGTCAGTGACAGGGAATGAATCTCAGTCAGTGACAGGGATTGAATCTCAGTCAGTGAGAGTGATTGAATCTCAGTCAGTGACACAGATTGAATCTCGGTCAGTGACAGGGACTGAACCTCAGGCAGTGACAGGGATTGAACATCCGTCAGTGACTGGGATTGAACATCAGTCTGTGACAGGGATTGACCCTCAGACAGTGACAGGGATTGAATCTCAGTCCGTGAAATGGATTGAAC